>NC_022021.1:30486043-30489588 GCF_000317375.1 Microtus ochrogaster | reverse complement strand
TTCTCACATTGTAAAGTCATCAGTGATTTAAAAAAGTTAGCTGCCACAAGTTTTTGAAAATGCCAGTGTTTCAAAAGGTAACTGCTAAAAATAAAATTCAGCAGAAGAGAAATTGAGGATTTCAAAACTATTCAATGTTACAAACAAAAAGTGTGAAATACCATTCTTTGGTCTAGATAAGCTGTTCCCTTTACATTAATTAACATTCCAATGGCTTTTTGAAAACTTTAAAATGTTGAAAATCATTAGGCAAAAACAAAATTATATATGCATATGGATGTATCATACAAATGAAACCTTTAAAGGAAATTGAAGTCAACTAACAGCTGATTAAAGATACCTAGTTACCTTTAAAAAAGGTTAGTGTTGAATGTACAAGTACAGAAATACTATGGAACTTTAAAAATTAGAAGACAATCTATTTTCCAGTCTATAAATATTACATCTTTCTGATTTCCTTGTTCAAGTGAGACCAAATCTAACCATCTCTGCACTGTTGTGAGGCTTCTCCCACCATCACGTTCCCTCCCAGCGGCTTGTTGCTAGGAGTTTTAAACTCCTAGGGAGTTTAAAGTTGTCTGCTGAGGTAGAAGTGCTTCCTCTTGTGAAGAGCATGGGAGACTGAGCACTTCAGTCCAGAAGAGAGTGGCTTGTGGGCATCAGAGAGAGGCACTAGATGTCCCACAAGAGGGTACCCAGGAGTAAGAGAAGCAGCAGAGATATAAACAAAACAGAATGCAATAGTCAGAGAGTAAAATTGTAAAATAAAATTGTTGTTTATTTTGGAAATAATTAAGCCTAAAGAAAAGTTAGAGGAATAGCATATGGTGCACATTAACGCATTGCTTACACACTGTTCATTTGCATGCTTGCTCACTAGCACCTGTGTAGACATGTAAGCATGCATAAGCATACAGTTTTTTCTGAATAATTTTAAAATTACATATATAATGCTTCTTTATCTCTAAATATCTCTCCATATAATTTTTCAATAACAAGGAAAGTTTGAAATGATTTTCTAAACTGTTCTGGTATAATAAAAATTCAGGAAGTTAGAAATTGAGATAAAGGCCAGGTAAATCCAAGGAACAGCTGAGAGTCAACTGGCTGACCCTCTCTCCATGTTTTTCCCAGTCCACCAGCACCAGACACCCTGCCCCCAAATCTTTTTTTCTCTCTTTCCCAGTTTATTTTTTTCTACTGTGGAATTTTATTTATTTATTTACTGTTTTGTTTTTGGGCAGGGTTTCTCTGTGTAACAGAGCACTGCTTGTCCTGGAACTCGCTCTGTAGACCAAGCTGGCTTCACTCACAAAGATCCACCTGTCTCTACCACCCAAGTGCTGGGATTAAAGGTGTGCGCCACTACACATGCAACCATGTCCTTATCATTTTGAGTATTTATTTTTAACTCAAGATACCTTGATTTCCCCAGGGGATCAAGAATTTTACATGAACTAAATGGCCACACAGTTTGCTGCTGGGGTTTTGTTACTGTTTCTGTGGCACTGAAGATCGAATGCAAGGGTTCTCTGCAGGCTAGTCAGCACTGTACCACAGGCTACATTCTGAGACTGGTTCCGACTTGACAGTTTGATGTCTTTGTTTTCTATATATTATGTAGGTTGATATTTAGGATATCTGCCTGAACCCTCATTTAAGGTAGTAGGAAAGAGTTGAGAATATGATGTTGAAAAAGTAAAAGGAAGTAAAACTTGTTCTTTGAGGCTTAACACCACGTCTTCTCTAGGTCCCACTGTCTTCTCTAGGTCCCACTGTCTTCTTGCAGTTAGGATACGTGCCTTACTGTAGCATGGCCTGGAACAGAGACACACTAAGCAGATACTTAGTGATTAAAAAAATCAAAATAAAAAAATGGAGAATTTGGCAAGAAAATGCATTTAAGTAAAATGGAATTAGTAAGGGAATGCTGGTGTTGGGAAGAAAGAACTCCTTCATGGTCTAGCTGGGCTGGTGATGCAATCCCAAGAGACTTGTATTGCTCTGTATAAAATCGTGCATGTGGCAGGTCCAGTGGTTCTGTCATCCCTCAGTGTACCTGTGCACATGTGGTTACCATAGTACAGCACTCATGCCACATTGTGCTTTCAGCATGAAGAATCACGAGAAGTCAAAGAAGCATCGAGAAATGGTCGCCTTGTTAAAGCAGCAGTTGGAGGAAGAGGAAGAACATTTTTCAGGAGCGCAAATGGATGAAAATTTATTGGATGCCAATTCTGAGGAAGAAATAGAAGATACACCAAAGCAAAAGTAATTCACAGGATTAAATGCCCATTACCCTTTTGTCTCGTTAGAGAAGATAGTGAAGTGTGTTTTCTCCCAAGGAGGTTGTTACCTTCTGTTGTCTGTATCTCCTCCTGTTTACAGGGACCGCAGTGTTACAGTGGGTAGAGACCACATGTCTGATATCTTTTAGACTATCCAATGACTGACTGTTGAAAGCATTTTTTCCTTAGGCAGTTGACATGCTAATTACTGCTTGTCTTGTGTTCTCTAAAATAGGGCCATTTTCCTGTCATTTTAATGCTTTATGATACACATTTTTAGTATTTCTTTACCATTCTATTTCAGTATTTTTTAGTTTTACTTAATAGATCTTCACAAAGTTACATACTTTACATTTTGATTTATATTTGCTCTTAGGCTTTCTAAAAAACAGAAGAAAAAGAAACAGAAATCAGCCCAGGTATGTTGAAAGATTTTATTCTCTACTTTCTAACTCCTACAATAAATACATTTGAAATAATATAGTACCCGTTGTACATTGGAAGTGCACTTTGTTATTTAGTATACTCCGTATTTGGTGCTTCACTGTTATTCTATGTTGGTAGTAAAATGATTTTCTGCGTGTGTCCATGTGTATGTGATGTGTGTACATGTGTACTTATGGATGTGGTTGCCTTTCCACACACACATTTGGCTGCTAGGGGAAGGTCTTGGGTATCCCCTATCACTTTCTGCCTCATTCCTTTGAGACAGAGTCTCTCACTGAACCTGAAGCTTTATCTTTGAACTGGGTTGGAAGCCAGCAAGTCCTTGGGTCCTCACTGCCACCCTTCCAGTCGTGGGATTACAGGTGCACATGAGATAATGTCCGTCTTGTCCTGTGGGAGTTCATGCTGTGCAGTGTGTGCTCTTCACCCTCTAAAATTGTTCAAAAGGAAGTGTTTTCAGGTTTTAGTACATTTTCCTCCTTATGTGTATGTAACTTACTTATTGTTACATATTTGGAGATTTTGCATGTAGAATTTCTCTGATTGGAATTAACTGAGTGTCTTTTTTTAAAAGTTAAATATATCTGATGATAGTTATCGATATCAGTCAAGATAACAATTTAAAATCTTGACATAGGAAAATCTGGGTTTTGATCATTGCATATGTAAATTTAATCTATCATAGAAGACTTTAATCTTTATTTTTAAAGAATAATTTTGCTGTGATCATTTAGAATGGATCACAGACCCAAATGTTAGGCTGAAATGTGGACCTTTCTGAGAGGAGCAAGGCTAAGACTCACCTACTTG
>NC_022021.1:30483333-30485904 GCF_000317375.1 Microtus ochrogaster | reverse complement strand
ACGAGTGTGAGTCTGCAGACTGGGGAGTTGTTTCTCAGAATAAAGCATTCCTCCAATTAAAGAAGGTTCTTCCCATTGCTTATTATCCTGACTGTAGCAGTAATGTTTCTCATAATAATTAAGAAATAGAGAAGTATAAAAATCTTCTTGAATTCTATAGAGATTGCTTAATATTGAATTGCATTGTAAATTGACTGTATGTATATTTTTCCCTCTTGAGTTGCTAATACGGCTTTTTTGCATTATTCAATGGATAGCACTAGAAAGATAGATTAAATTTATTTCTCATATTCACCTGTTCACTTATAATTTTTCTCTAATATCTGTAATGAGCAACTAGGGATTTGTAAATTTTTATGATACAGCATTTTCTTTATCACAAGCTGGGGTTGAACTATGTAGTCTAAGCTGACCTTAAACTCAGTCTCTTTGCTGTGTCCTTCCTAGTGCTGGGATTATAGTCATACTGTGTTTAGCCTTAGAGCATCTTAACTGTTTCTTTTGTTTTTCTGGAACTTCTTCTTCTGTAAGTGTGAGGCATCGTTACATTATCCCAAGTTTTGGGAGCATAACAAAACCCACTGTTATATAGGGGCTAGGGAGATATTTTAGTTGATAAGTGCTGCATAGTATGAAGACCTGTTTGTATCCCAAACACCCACATTAATAAAAAGGCAAGCTTGGTTGTGTTTGGCTGTAATCTGTACTGGGATTGCAGAAACAAGCAGCTTCTTAGAGCTAGCTGGTCAGCCAGCCTTGCCCGTCAGTGAGCATCAGGTTCAGAGAGAAACCCTGTCACGAAAAGAGAGAGCGATAGTGGGAGGTACCTCATACCTGCTCCTGGCCTCCGCATGTATACATGTACATATGCATACAACACAGGTATGAATTTTCACAGATGAAAATGAAGCTGTTACTATTAGATTGGTTGGTTTTATAATCACATATGTGTTCTCTAGAATTATGATAGCAATTTCAATGAAAATGGAACTGAAGAAGGAGTAAAGGCTGACCCAGAAGATGGTAACGTAAATGAAGATATTGCCAAAGAATTAGAAAATAGGCCCCAAGAAAATGTCTGTGTCACAGAGACCACAGAAGTCTGTGAGGCTCCACAGAGTGAAGCTAAAAGGTAAGACAGAGCTGCCTGCTCTTCTTAACTACCGAGTAGTTAATGGTATGGGCATCAGGGCAAGTCAGATAGAACCTCCTCCCTATGCCTAGGTAGGTGTAAACTGCACGTGTGTGTACACATTCGTACAGACAGCTTAGGTATCACTAAGCTAGCATCGGGCTCACTGTGGTAGTGTCAGTACCACTCCAGTAGCAATATTACTGTCTTAACCATTACTATGGTAACAGTATCACTGTGCTAACAATGGTACCACTGTGGTAACAGCCACACCACTGTAGTGACCATAATTTTACTGTGGTAACAACAGTGTCACTGTGGATCAGGTCTAGTTTCTCTTATCCTGCTGGGAAAGGCTTACTTTACTCTTGGCAATCTGTGGGAATGGGCTACTCCTGAATCTTGTTTCTCTATCACACTTTATTAGTTGGCCCTAACTAAATCACCATGTCGTATTCAGCTGTAAGATGTTAGATCCTAGTCAGCATCTTGGTGCCTTCTTGCTTGATGAAGCCCTGATGTGCTAGAGGAGGGGTCTAGTTCCATGGGCCTAGTCCGTAATGATCCTGCGGGCTACACAGTGCACATGAGGACTGGGTCAGAGGTGGAGCTACAGCTCCTGAACTCTTTCTGCATCTAGAGCTAAAGAGTGTTTTACTTTCCATATGACTTGTACATGAGTATTCACTTGAGAATGACAGTTCTTGGATTATAGTCCACTTGTCTCATTTTACCCATGTGAGAAAAAGACTTAGAGAAATCAACTGATTTCTCAACTGCTGAAGAGTGGCAGAGCTGAGACATGTCTTCCTCCCACCCCCAGCCCATTGCTTCTTCTGCAGTGGTGCACATAGTGAGAAGTGCTTCTCTTCTGCCATTCCTCAACAGTTAGGAAATTACTTGGATTCTCTGAGTTATTGTCAATATAGCTCAACCTGGTCTCAAACTTGGAATCCTTCTGTCTCAGCCACCTACACATTTTTTTAATGAAGCACACCATAGTGCTTATAATCTTAGCACATATAACATGACAGAGCAAATTAGAGCTCACAGAGGAAGGAGATTGATAGAGGGATGTTCAGGATGCAAGCGGAGTAGGAGGAGCCTGACTGCAATGGCTGGTGCTCTAATTTTTGGTTTAAAGAGTACTGGGAGAACACACTAGGTCAGCAGAAAGATGTTATTTTTTATTATTAATTTCCTTGTTAGCATATAAATAATGGGTTTATTATGACACACACTTTTTACTTTTCTTAGTCACCCCAGATACCTTTTTTTGCATTATTTTTTTTTTATTGAGAAAAGGAAAAAAAACAAGTTTCCGCCTCCTCCCAGCCTCCCATTTCCCTCCCCCTCCTCTCACCCTTCTCCCCCTCCCCCCCACTTCTCTCTCCCTCCCTCTCCAGTCCAAAGAGCAGTCAGGGTTCCCTGCCCTGTGG
>NC_022021.1:30467971-30477426 GCF_000317375.1 Microtus ochrogaster | reverse complement strand
CCCAAGAAGGATAGGGGGTTGAGGAACTTCTGAGTTCCCTGTCCCGGGCTTGCGCCGCGGGGTCAGAAACTCACCCCAATGTTGGCTCTCCTGGCGCCAAGAGATCAGGTCTCTGTGCTGGTTGGGTAGCTCTCAGACAAAGCGCCTACCCTGCTTGGTGCAGGCAGGCTATAGAAACAAAGGCCCCAGATACCATTTTTAATAAAAGTAATTTCTTGGTACATAATGAATTAATTTTATGAAAAATGCATTATAATGTTTTTATTCTCATTTTATTGTGGAACTCTTGAAATGTTTGTCACAGACTAGATTAGGATTTCGTAGTTGTTAGTTGGGCATGGTAACTGACACCAGTAATCCAAGCCTTCAGGAGGTTGAGGCAGGAGGACTGCCATTAATTTGAGGTCAGCCTGACCTACATAGTGAGCTCTGGGCTAGCCTTGGTATAGTATGAGACTTGTCTTTAAAAACTAAAACAACTACTACAAAAACAAGAAACAGCTGGAGAAAAAAAAAATAAGTTCATATAGGCTCCTCAGTGTTGTGTGCTGGTGTGATTAGAACTGGTTTTAAAGGGAGCATGAGGTGCTTTTCTTCTTCTTCATTAAAACATGTATGTATTTACTCAACAATGTTTTGGGGGATATTGCTTTAGCTTTTGTTTTTAGTAATTTTTTAGTTTTGTGCCAAATTTAATTTTTATCTTTCAAGTTTTTTTTTAATTCTTTGTTGATGTGAAAATTAAATTAGATATTAAAATGAATAAACAAGCTTGACTCATACATTTCATCTTTTGAGTATTTTTGGAAGTAGATGACAACTAGGAAAGAGTCTTTCTTTTGTGTTATACCAAGTAATTTATTTTCCAGTGTTCCTAAATCCAAAGGAAAGAAAACCAAAGATGTGAAAAAATCTGTCAAAATACCTGCTGAACCACAAACAGTGGTAGGTTAATCTTTACATTCACCTCTCTGTAGCAAGCCTTGTTTTTGTCTTAAAGATGTTAGTGTGTATCAAATAAGCTTTTCAAGGGTGAACTGGAATTTGTATGTAATTCTGTCTCTCTGTAGTTATAAATATGAACTATATAAAATATATTTCTGTATATTCTGCTTTCATTTCTTTTTACTCTAAAAGAAGCAGATTGGAAATATGGTAACTGGTAGAGTTACCATTTCATTTTCTACGACAAATCTGGGACCTTGGTGATAAGAGTTGGCCCGTTAAGTTGTGAAGCAGAGACTTGTAGTCCTCTTAGTGAAAGCTCGTGGCTTCTCAGGGCCGCTACAGTTGATAGTGCTTGATGATTTACCTCCTGAGACGTCTGCCTTTGTTGGGTGCTGTGGGATTTGTTAAAATACTTAACTTTGCATTTATTTGATGTTTAACCTTGACATTAAGACATAAAATTCTATCACCTTACCATGTGCTCTGACATATTTTTACTCTCTTCCTCAGAGTGAAGTCCTTATCAACTGTGCAACCTGCCACAGGGAATTTCCATCTCGGAATAAACTTTTTGATCATCTAAAGGCTACTGGTCATGCAAGAGCAACCTCAGCATCATCATCTTTAAACAGTGTAACAAGTAGTCGAAACAAGAAAGAGAAGCGTAAAAACAGATAGGAATTCTGCCAAGTCTTTCTTTTCTTTTTCTTTTTTAATTCTCTCTCTAGATTTTGAAACCAAAAACTGAACTGAAATAATCTAGAGTTAAAGTTTTAGTGATCTGCAATTTATTGCATTGTGGAAGATTATTTTTATCTTATAAAGACATTTTTGTTTAATATATCTATATTTTTAAACATTTCACTAGTGATTGAATTCTACCTATGCCATCTGAAATTCACTTGAATGTTTCATGACAGGTAAATATTATAAATGTGTATCTTGATTTCTCATGGGAACAGAAATGTACAGGGAAAATTAAATTATTTTGACACATACATGTGCCTCTTCTGCTTCAGCGTTTTCATTCTGCAGCAGTTTATTTACTTACTATTTTTTTTTATGTTTCCTGATTTCTCAAAATGTCATATCTCTTTAAAAAAATTACGTCACTTTAAAAAAATGACTCCACTTATAATTATAAATAATCAGTGGTGGATTCCAATGTTTTTCTTGCCCCTAAGGACAGTGATAGAACTATCTGGACACAGGCTCAGTTCAAGAGCAATGTCTCTGATTTAACTATGTTGACTTAGTTTGTTTTACTGGTAATAATAAGGTATTTTGTTTTCTTTGTATAGTGGAGGTGGAGGCTATTTAGTTTAAATGCACCTCCCTTAATAAGGTGACAGCATGAAGCACCATGGAACAGCAGTGCTAATGACTCTTAAGAGGGAAAGAGGGGAAGTGTTCTTCATGATCCCCAGCCCACCACTCACACACACTATTTTCTGAAGTTTCTTGTTCTGCTTTTTTCCCCGTTATTCTTTGGGGGAAAATTTTCTCTTAGTCCTTTAAAAACAACAATAAAACCCAACAACAACAAACACATGCAGGTTCTTGCTGTGTAGCTCTGATTAGTCCTGAATTTAGAAACCTACTGCCTCAGCCTTCCAAGTGCTAGAATTAGAAGCTTATGCTACACTGCTTGGTTTTAAAAATACACACACACATATATGTCTTTGGAGACATGATCTTGCTGTATAGCTTTGGCTGGCCCAGAGCATGCCCTGCAGATGTGACTAGCCTCCAGCTCACAGATCCATGTCCTCCCATGTGCTAGGAGTAAGTGCCATCACATCTAGCTAAACAGTTTTCTGAATGCAGTATTTTAGATAGGGGTGGTACTTAAATATTTATTCTGTAGCAATGGTGATTATTCATTACAGAGAATCATATAGATGTGTGTGATCTATAGCCAGAGAGGTACGAGGGTGGATGAAAGAGGCAGCTCTTTCATTTGCTTTTGAGAGGAACTTTATACTCATTAGCTTGAAATGTATGCTGTCTAGTAAATGGAATTATTTCTGTTTTATCTTATAAATGAATAGAATTTATTATATATAATTCATTTCTTATAAATGAATATAAAATCTTATAAATTTGAAGACTTACAAAAGTCCTCAAATGAGTGTCTCTTCATTCATAGGTGAGGTTTAAAATACCTAGAGTCCTCAATGACAAGGTCTTTTCTAATAGCCTTCTGGAGAAAATGCTTTGGTGATCTTGGTCATTCTGATTACATTACATTAGGTACTGGTAGAGTTACTATTTCGTTTTCTATGACTAATCTAAGACCTTGGTGATAAGAGTTATGCCTGTTAAATAAAATGGGTAAAATATATAAACAAAATGCTTGGATAGTCAAATTTGAAAAGACCATTGTCACTTAATGTGGCAATTATTTTATGCTTTCAGATGAGCAAAAGATAAAACTAGTAAAATATCAAGTATTGAATATTGAGACTTAGGAACATACTTTTTTTTTAAAAAATCAAAGATATTTAGTTAGGTGATGTCTAAGGAAGTTGATAGTGCAATGTTATGATCTAACAGTTCTCAGTGTTCGTCTTTTATATCTACACAGAGTATGCAAGGATACCCACAGCTGGGTTGTTTGTGCAGGACTCTGGGTAAAATGTGGCCTACTTACAAGATGGCAAAGGACTGGTGGTAAGAGTGAGTGCACCTGATAGATCTCTATGGACAACGAGCCCTGGAAAAGACAGAGTGAAAATAAGTTGTCAAGGTGATATGTATACCCATGCACAGTTTCTAACAGTGCTGTTCTGGTTGCTGGTTGTTATTTATGTAATTTTCAGTTTCCCACCAGGAAGAAGAAGATTGAGAACAGTGATCCCCTCTGTAAGTGAAAGGAAAGAATGGACTGGGCAGGCTGTCAAAGGACATCTGAGTTCTTTACACTGAAAGAATTGCAAGCATTTGCTAATTCTGAATTCTGGCTTTGTGGGAGCTTGTTACTCTGGTTCTCACAAAAATACTTAAGATAGCCCAAAAAAAGTTAAATTACCATTTCAGTAGGAAAATTATATGTACTTAAATAGATTGTTATAATTGTTATTCCTGGCATATTAAGCCCATTGTGGCCAGGTTCTCTTGTTAATGTTCCTTCTTCCTTTTAGGAGTGTGGTTTGTGGTTGGGGGAAGAGCAGTCTAAAAGATAAAAGCTGCCTCTCCTGTCTGCTTGCAGTTCACTGTCAGTCCTGGACACTGATCTGAGTGGCTTTGGAATATGTCTTTAAAAGTTGTGCCTGTGTCCTTATTCCATCTTTTTATCTAGGTTAAATGAAGAGGCAAGAATTGGATGTCTGGCCCCAATCTGCAATCATCAATCCTTACTAGGGTTGATGAGCAGAAGGATAAATCTACTATCCCAATCCTTGGAGGGACCCTAGATGAGATAAATTACGTGTGTACTAGGGAGAGGTAAAGCTACGATGTCAGGAAGCCACTGCTCTGGACTTTCTGTCACAATGACTCAAACCCGAATTGACTCACATTCAAACATGTACACAGTTATCTAGATGAGGAACGGCTTTGAACAGAAATAGGGCATATGGGATCTTGTGTTGAATCACAGCACTGATGTTGACTATGACCCTGGGCAGATTAGTTAAGGAATCTGAGTGATTTCTTTTTTATGTATGAAAAAGCTGAGACCAATCTTACAGAATTATAGTTATAGTCCAAATCATAAACATGATACCTAGTCCTCTGTAGAGTAGCTGCTACTTGTTTTCCTTACTTGGTTTATTTACTTTGGTACCCAAAATAACCTAAACAAAGTAACTTGGATGGAAATTGGGGACTAAATTGATCCTGTGCTGATTAAAAGGAAGTGCTATTAAACTGAATATGGTGTCTCTCCTAGCTCTTGGGAAGCTAAGGCAGAAGAGTTGTGAATTCATTCACAGTCTCAGGAAAAAGCAGAGCTAACTCCCAAATGACTATTGTATATATGTTAAATACATTGAAATTCCGTCCAGATACACAAGATGTTATAGCTAAAGCTGGACACTATCTTGGAATGGTAATCTTTAATTACTTTAGAAGGCTTTGTATAGATAATTAGTTGACCATCAAAAATAGGTAGAGGCCTCACTGATGTCTATTTCAGATGTCAAGTGCCTTCTGAAAATGGAAAAGGCTCATTATCCTTCCCACTACAGTCAGTTGATTTAGCGTTCCCCCCAATTCCTGAAAATGTAAAGTCCAGAGAAACTTAGCCATTAGACAATGTAGTCTCTCATCAGATACTTTCCTTGTTTTTGAATTTATTAAGAATTCAGGTGTCTCATCATGTAACAAATCAGATTTTTTGTTTTTCAAGCAGTGTTTTCTCTGCATAGCCTTAGTTGTCCTAGAACTCACTCTCTGTAGACCAGGCTGGCTTCTGACTTAAAAGATTTACCTGCTTCTGCCTAGCGCTGAGATTAAAAGTCTCAGAATTTCTAATAGTCCTGTCCTTTAGTAACGTCAGGCTCTTGTGGTGTTGTGAGCTTGCTGTCCATGTGAGTCCATGGGCGGAGCTGGTCATTTCTCTGACAGAACACTTGAGAAGAATGAAAGGGTACCTGTGAATCTGAGGGTAGTGTCCGTGACAAAAGACTGACTGCCCCAGAGAAGTCCCACCCACTGATGACCAGGCAGTGGTTACCTCTGCCAGCAAGACCCAGGCAGCTCCCATGCCTGACCGTTCAGACTCTCTTGGAAGACTTGTACAGACCGCTGTTAGCTTCCTATGACAGTGGTGCTCAGATGCTGTCAGCATCTGCAAGGGATTCTGTTTTGGCCCAACGATTCAGGAATTTCAGGCCATGGTCACTTGGTTCCTTTGTTTTGGGGCTTGTAGCAAGGTAGACTACTGTGATGGAGAGCAAAGTTGGGCATGTCATGGAGGCTGGGAGCAAGAAAGGAAGAGGTGACCTCAAGTTCCCCGTCAAGGTGGAGCTCCCAGTGACTTTTGTCCTGCACTTTGACTCTGTCACCTGTCCGGCGACACCACAGACTGTCGACCAAGCCTTTAGAGCATGAGCCTTTGGGGACATTCCATACCTGAAGTATGGCAGTCACTCCCCACTTTCTTTTTCAAGGATACTTGACTCATTGTTTCAGATCCCCACAGTGATGCTTCTGTTTTAATCATAAGATCAGCCCATTGGAAAGTACATGCTGGGGATGTAAAGAGTCATTTTGTGTTTCTGGCAAGATGGTTAGAGACAATTTGTCATGTTTTTGTTTTGGAGTTTAATGCGTATTTTTTCAGAAAGAAGTAGCAGTTTGGGAGAAGCTGGTTTCATTTTTTAAGTTTAGGAATTGTTTCAAAATGGAATTATAAAGTATTCTCTAAGAAATACTCAGCGTAACATAATAAAAACAAATATTGCCTCAATCCTGCATCTGGAAACATTTCTGTGCTTATAACCCCAAACTGTTTCTAGGCAAATGTGTTTTCTACAGTTGAACATCTCCACTTGATATTGTTTGAAAACTTGCATTCCAGCGTAATGTTTGCATTCCATGTCAGCATGAGATTTTAAAGGCTAGTGCTGATTTTCCATGATCTAATCAGCCTCCTATTGCATTGAGTTTTTATTCTCACATCCTGATGAACATCTTTACATTTAGCTTTTTGCTGCTTTGATTTTTGTCTCTCCTGCCTGAGGATATATTCCTAAAGAAGTGTTTGAGCAGAGGGATTACCCCTTTAAAATATGCATTGCACTAACAAGTGTGTCTGCTTGTTATTTCCTGGTGACAGTGTAGAAATGAAGAACTTAGATCCTGGCAGGGCCATGAGTCATTGACAATACAGCTTGGACATTTGAATGCAAGTTTAAACTTAGAAAGAGATGAAATCGTTTTCAGCAACGCCATTTCTTCCTTACAGCACATACATTTGTTCTTGAGTATCTGAATGGCATCCATGTATACTCCTTGTGACCGATTTGGGCTTTTAGACATTGGCAGGCAAACAGAATGTCCTGCCCAGTGATCTGACAGTATGGGACTTTATCCTATTTTTACCATATTCAAGGCACTTAGTGGGATTCTGGGATATTGGAGCAGAGAAGATGACAGTATTTTATTTCAACAGTCTCCCTACACTAACGCAGGGTCCTCCCGGACCCTTGCTGTTTCCCAAAGGCCTTACCCTCCTGATGTATGGGTTACAAATGGCTGGAAAAATCAAGGTATGTGGGGGGCCTCTTCTCTCAAACAAAAAATAGCAATAGAGAAATCTCGTTCATTTGTATAAGAGAGCAGAGTGAAGAAGAAAGCGGTAAAGGGAGTTGGAGACCACAGTTCCATTCCCAGTACCCACATCAGAAGGTTCACACTGCTTGTGAGTCCAGCTCCAAGGGATCTGCCAGCACCTGCATGTCCCTGCCTCTCTATACATAAATAAAAACAAATCTTTAAAGCATGTGTCCCTTCTACTCAGGTCTGGGAAACTTCTCTTGGAAATGTCACCCAATGCACTGGGATCCTCATTAAAGTGAAGACAAGTTTAAAGCCATAAGGACTATTTAACACCTACTGTTAGGTTGCTATCTGTTGTCCTGTAATCCACAAATTGTTCTGTATAGAATGGAAGATGGTTGTTCTTCCAGAACCCGGGCTTTGCAAGTAAATAGGCTTGGGTTAGGTGTGTTCCTGAAATGAGTTATGTAACCTCACAAAGCTGAACCTGCTCATTTGCAAAGTGAAGACAATGATAAATCAGTTTTCTGTTGCTGCTGCAACTGCTTATCAAACATGCAGTGACTGAAAACTGCATGGACTTTTTTTTCTGTGGCTTAGTGGATTAAGGCACTTTCCTCCAAGCCTGACATCTGGAGTTTGATCCCTGAGCCCCACTTGGTAGAATGAGAGAAACGTCTCCCTAAAGTCATCCTCTGACCTCCCACTGGTTCATGATACGTAAGTGATGTGGGAGTGTCATATATCAATCTGTTGATTTCATTGGTTAATAAACAAACTGCTTGGTCTCATAGCTTAGAACATAGGTGGGAAGAGTAAACAGAACAGAACGCTGGGAGGAAGAGGAAGTGAGCTCAGAGACTCGACAGCTCTGCTCTGGAGCAGAGACGCCATGCTCCCGGCTCCTGGGCGGACGCGGGGATAGCTCTGCTCTCTGAGGCACATGCGATGAAGCTCCGACCCAGGATGGACGTAGGCTAGAATCTTCCCGGTAAGACCGGTGCTCACAGATTATTAGAGATGGGTTGATCAGGATATCAGAATTAGCCAGTAAGGGCTAGAGCTAAAGGGCCAAGCAGTGTTTAAATGAATACAATTTGTGTGTTGTTATTTCAAGGCATAAGCTAGCAGGCGTCCCGGGGTGCTGGGGACGCATCTCGCCGCTCCTATCACTACACATAAGTAAATGTAAAACCGAGCAAGCCCAGTCTTGAACTTATTTGGGGTCTGGCTATCACACATCCTAAGATGGATGGCAGTGAGCTCAAGTCTGAGCATCGGTTTCCTTTGGAGTCCCTAAAGAACTCATCCCTCGTCTCTTCCTTCTTCTAGCGGCTGTGTTCTTTGACCTGTGAACCCCAGTCATCTTCACAGTTTGCAGGGACAGAGACAGTGGCACAAGGAGTGAGGCAAGGTATGACTGGTGCTGATGTAGGTCATTGGATTCCCTGGATACAACAGCCCTGCAAATGGGGCAGGCCTATTGATTGACATGCTTATTGATTGACACAGGTGTAAGCTGTCTTCAGGGTGGAATCAATAGATAGTATCTTGCATGTCCCACCAAGCAAACCACATGGAAAGAGGACCTACAAGTGAAAAGCTTTAAAATGAGACTCAAGATTATCTCCACACTTTGGCAGCAGGGAAGGGATCTTTTGACAGGAAATTCTACCACTTACAAGAAATAGTATTGCATGACTTTAGACGGCTGTAGGTCTAACCATAAGTAAAGAATAAAACTAGACCTGGGGAATGGTTTATGTGATATAGGGCCAACAAGGGTTGCTATCCAGAATTCATCTAAACAAATGCTTAAAAAATCAATTAAAAGATCACTGTTCGTAAGAATGCTAGTTCTTAAACTTTTAGTGTCCAAGACCTTTTTAAAAAGTTTGTGTGAGGGGTATTAGTTATTGATATTCACTGTATTTAGACTTAGAAGTGATCAAACGTATTAACTTGTTTAACACACAAGTAGAGAACTGAGGAGATGGCTTAGTGGTAAAGTACTTATACAACCATAAGGACCTAGGTTTGGATTTCCAGCGTGTGTGTAAAGCTGGGTGTGATTCTGTGCCTGCAACCCTCACTCTGGACGATGGAGACAGGCAGACCAATGGCTTGCTGACTAGACAGTCTAGTTGAAATGGTGATTTTTAGATTTGGTGAGAGACCCTGTCTCAAAAAACTAGGTGGAGGGGCTGGAGAGATGGCTCAGAGGTTAAGGGCACTGCCTGCTCTTCCAAAGGTCCTGAGTTCAATTCCCAGCAACCACATGG
>NC_022021.1:30459584-30467811 GCF_000317375.1 Microtus ochrogaster | reverse complement strand
AATAAATAAATAAATATTTTAAAAAAAACTGGGTGGAGAACAATAGAGGAAGCCATCCAACATGAACCTTTGGCCTCTGCATAAACACATCTGCACACACTACACACATGCAATAGATACTCCACCACTGAGCTGTAGCCCCATTCCGCAAAGTCCTTTCTTTCATGTAAACATTCATAGCTTCACGGCTTTCAAGGTTTAAGAGACTGATATCTGGGGCAGGAGCATGTTATTTGGCTTATTTCACTCAAAGGTTATACAAGGCAAATTATAATGCTATAGAGACATAGAGGCTGTTTTTGCTAAAAAGGAGAAAAATGACTTACTTGGGTTTACAGACACCTAGTAGCTAACTTTGTGATAGGACTATATTGCAGGGCAAACTCTTGGCATCTCTTTGTTTTATATCTAATTCCTTTACTGTTTCACAACTTCAGGTCAGATTTCTGTTCAGCTCTGAATATAGGAATGTTAACCACTTAAAGAGTATTCCTTATGCTAGGTGGTGGTAGCACATGCCTTTAATCCCAGCATTTGGGAGGCAGAGGCAGGCAGATCTCTGTGAGTTCGAGGCCACCCTGTTCTACAAAGTGAGTTCTAGGATAGCCAGGACTGTTACAGAGAAACCCTGTCTCGAAAAACCAATCAATCAATCAATCAATAAATAAATAAATAAAAAGTATTCCTTATAATCCTTCTTAAAGTCAAAAGATGCCAAGATAGAGTAACTAAGATATTTTCAAGATCCATAGAGTCACCACAACCAATAGATTGCCAACTGTTAGCCCTTATCAATTCATATTCCAGACTCATAGGATAGTACCCAAAAGTCTCAAGTCAGTTTGCCCTGACAACCAGGAGCTATTATCCCTTCTTAGGAGACCAAGTTACTCCCTCAAGTGGCAGTGATTTCCCTGGTTTGGCAGAAGCAGTTCTGATGATGATAAACCAGACTAGTGGGACCAGGATGGCTTTACTGTACGTAACTCTTCTCTCTCTTCTCTTGTTTCTTTCTTTCTTTTTTTTTTTTTAACTGGAGAGGTGCTAAGGATCAAGCCCAGAGCTGAGTGCATATTGAACAAACACTATACCTGAACTTTCTAGCCCTTGCTGTTTTTTGGAACGAAGCTTGACAGTGTAGTTCGGAATGGCTTGTGTTTGTTATGAAGCCCAGGCTTTCCTCAAACTCAGATCCTTCTGCCTCTGCCTCTTGGGGGCTAGGGTTGCAACACTCAATTTGTCTGTTGGCATGCTTCTTATCATCTCTGTGTAATCTTGAAGCACATGGCAGCACCCCTAAAGACAGAACGGAAGGGCCTTTACACACACACACACACACACACACACACACACATATTTTTCTTTCTAATCATGCTATTTTGAATCAGTTTCTTTGCTGTCTTTTGTAGTGGTCTTTCATTTGGTTTCTGGAGCAAGACCTAGTTGGTCAGTTCCCTCTGGCCTGGAACTCTCGTAGCAATAAGGTTAGTGAGACTAACTAGGGCCCCTGTGGACCGGTCTCAGGCTTTGGCTGTACTGAAAAATATATCTAACAGATAGGGTCCCTGCCCTTTTAATCCTCTACATATCTGAAATAGTTCTGGAATGACATGGGTCCCTGAAGTAAATGCCACACAGAATTCAGAACATGTACAAAGAAGGCAGAATAACAGTTCTGTAAAAAAACCAAGGGCAGCCGGGTGGCATGCCTTTAATCCCAGGACTCGGGAGGCAGAGGCAGAGATCGAGACCAGCCTGGTCTACAAGAGCTAGTTCCAGGACAGGCTCCAAAACCACAGAGAAACCCTGTCTCGAAAAAAAAAAAAAAAAAAAAAAAAAAAAACCCAAAAACAGCCAAGGGCATCAGCAAGTCATTTTGTCAGGTATTTTAAATGCTGAGTCCTCTTACAGTGCCAAGTTCAGCTGTACTGGTGGGATAAATTTAGGAAGTGCTTGTATTCCGCAGAACCAAGGCCTAGCTGTGTGTGTGTAACACTGATGAGCATGCCTGGCTCTTCTGTCACAAGACAGAGCTGCACTTGGTGTATGCATGCTTGAGGAGAAGGAGCTGCAAAAGCGTCCTCAAAAGACAAGCCCAGGCTCTGTGCTCATAGAATAGCTTCCATCATCAGTACCAAAATAGCCCTTAAATGACTCGAAGAAGACAAAACGGCATAATATCAGTGTAAATTTGGGGAGCATTTTACTAATCTGGTGCTCTTGTTTACTTTGTAGGGCTGACTCGCTGACTAGGGAAACTGTCCAGCCTCTCTTCATCCCAGGCTTGTGTTGTCTCCTCTCTTAGAGGAGAATGCATGACTCTTAGACTGAAAACTTGGGAGAGAAACTGGACATGGGTGTCTCCCATGAAATGGCCAGTCTGCCTGTAGGGTGTCAGGCACCCAATTGATACAGGTTATGTGATAAGCATAACAGTAAAGGCTTTGTTCTGGCAATGGGTGTGGGCAGAGCCATGGTTGGGGTTAGGGAGACTCGTGACTGTACAGTCCTGCTGTGGTTGGGAAGTCTCTGTTTTATCCAGGGGCTTCATATTGGCACTAATCGCTGCTACATATTTTTGACCCATCAGTAGTCAAACTGATATAAATCATTTTATCTTAATTGTTTCAGAGTTATGGTGGGAAAATGTAGTGCAAAGGTAAGTTTTGAAATAATAATTTTTAATACTGACATGTTTGAAGAAATTATAATTAAAATTTGGTTATTTAAGCAAGGTTAATTTCAGCAAAGGAGACCAGAATGCCAGCATGACAGGCATTAGTAGCAGAATGTCATAGAGCTATGAGTTGCTTTCTTTACAAGTGATACTGACACCTACTCAAAGATAATCAAAATTACATGAACAAAAAGAGACCACCTTTTATTCAACTTGTTCAGCTGCAAAATGTAAGAAGTTTGGAAACTCTTTGTGGAGAAAGTGTAAAAACAGACAACCTAAAAAAATTGCAAATGCATAAATTATTGGTAACTCCAGAATTGTAATTCTAAAATTTGCCTTACAGAATTACTTATGTAGGTGTAGAAGGGTTATACCTGCAGCACTAACATATAACCTGAGCTGGCTTGTGATTCATGATCCTCCTGCCCTAACTTCCCAGTTCTGGTGTCCTAGGTGTAAACCACCTCTTCCAGCTTTAGGTGGAGCAGTTTTTCTTTTTGTAAAAGTAAGCTTTTCTAAATAGCTGCATGTATGTGCCCAGCTAATGGTACAAAATGACCTCCCTGCTACAACATTAACAAAAGCATGGTATATTTGCACTGTGGTATTTGATGGACAACTATTAGTGGCTACCCCAGTGAGGCAGAATAATATCCCCAAAATGCCATTTTGGAAGACAGAGTTGTGAAAATGTGTACCTCCATTCCTTTAGCTTGCCTTTATTTCAAGAACCCATGGAGATTATTAAAAATACCACTCCTTGAATTGCTAAGGAAGGCATAGTTGGCCTGAGATAATCCACATGGGTCTTATCTGATTATATTAGCCCCTTTAAACACATCGACTTTTCTATGTCTTGTGGAAGTAGAGGAAGCTGGAAATGTTCTGGTGAAGGAGAAGCATTAGAGCATCATTACTGTTCTGAAGATGAAGGAGGCCGAATCCTAAGAGATGTAACAGCCAATAAGGTAAATAGGACATCATTCCTGTTGACACAGAGAACTGAATCTGGTCACCAACCTGAGTGAGCTTAGACACTGGCCCTTCCATGTAGCCTGCAGAGAGAAGTCCGGACTGGTTAGATCCTACACGGAGAACCAGCTAATCCAATGTGTTAGTCACTTTTTGTCACCATGACAAATACTCGCACCAACTCGTCTTGGAGCTTTATTTGGGCTCATGATTCATGCTCCATCCATCGCTTTGAGCCTTTCTGCAGTGAGGCAGATGATGGTGGTGGTGGCTGGAGCTTATGGTGGAGGAGGATGCTCATGGCACCCTGGAGGGAGGGAGAGGGGGTGTTTGTGTTGAAGGAGACAGAGACACAGATTGTGTTGGAAAGGAAAATCTCTTTTTAGGAGTGCATTTCATAGTTTGGTAGGGCCGTTGCCATGAAAACACTCATGGAAGACTAGCTTTGACATGTGTTACTGTAATTGTTAGAACATCCAGCACCACCCCCTTGGCATTGGTCATAGAGACAGCTTCTTCTGAGTCACATAGTGGGGATCACATGTCTGAAGACAGTGTCAGTTCTCCTTGGAAGAAGAAAGGAGGGCGTGGACACTGGGGAAATAGGCATCACTGAACGCCACACAATCCAGGAGAGACTGGTAACTCCCTTTCCTGCCTTTCCTACCTGCCCTAACATGCTCTTCCCAAGAGAAAGGGCTAAGTAAGACAATTATTGTTACTTCCAGAATAAGAATCCAAGAATGGCTCTATAGATGATTTTGTCTTAAGCTCATGAAGTCAAACGAAATAAAAAATCAAAGGAGTAAGAGAAGATGCTTTCTACTTTTTAAAAGAGTAAAGCAAATGATCCAGTAGGCTCTCATGAGTAAGGGAATGTCAAAGGTGGAACTGGTTAGTCTTTGATTCTTAACCAAAAAGCCAGATTGCCTCTGAACCAACCTTGTATAATGGCATACTTCATGGACATGTGACCTATGCCAGTATTCTCTCAGAAGGACCTCACACTCTTAATGTTTGTGATCCCTCTTGAGGTCATTTAGCATTGTACACTGCATGTTAGATTGGTGGCACTCAATTTCTCAGGATAGTTTCTAAATCCTTTAACATATTTGAAAGTTTATTCTTAGAAAATTTCATACATGCATATAATGTAATTTAATTATGTTCACCCCCATTTATTCTCACTTCCTCTCAACCCCTTCTTCCCAACAAGTCACTCTCCTACTTTTATGTCTCTCCCTCTTTTAAAATGAATCATTGGGTTTAATGAGGGTTGCTTGAATGAGCATGATATAAAGTTACTTACTGGAGCATGGGAAATTTAACAGTGGCTACACCCCTGAAGAAAAATGGCTCTTTCTCCTCCCTCTTTATAAAGTCAACCCTTGCCATCCAAAATACCTCAACTAACATATGATGGAAACTTGGCCACCAATCCTCATCCACTAGGTTTCTTGATAAGTTTGCAAATCCAAGAAGGCATGGATTACAGTTGCAGTTTAGAGAGGTTCTTCCATGTCATCGTGGAGACTGGGTCAGGACAAATGTAATATTAAAGGCCAAGAAGCCAGATGCTGTTAGCCCGCACTTGAGCCAAGGTGAAAGAAGAGACAAATGAACATTCTTCACAGGTATTTAGCCGAGGGAGTATAATATGGTGGAAGGAAATGGGACCAGAAAAATAAATTTGATTCTCCTTATGTTGAATTTAAGTTCTCAAGAGAACCCAAGAAAGATGCATATGGATATAAATGGATCTTTCCTAGAAAATGACTTTAGTAAGAAGTTAGCATGAAGAGTCTTTATTAGGGAGTTTTCTTGGGACTACTGTGGAAAACAGTAAAGGAAATAGGATTGAATACAGAGAAAGATCAGTAGGAGTGTTGGTCCAATAGCATCTTCAGTGGATGACTCATCAGAGCTGACACTTGTGAAGCCGAATGTCTGAGTTTTTGTGCTCCTGATGTCCCATCATTAACCATCAATGAGTGTGAATCATCTTGGAAGTGATGTTTTCTACTTGAGACAATTGGGACTGACAGCTGGAGATGTCTTCTGATGACACCTCTGACCGCTGGAGCAAAGAGTACTTTCTTGAAGGAGAATCTGGGTGGTCCATGTCAAGGTCTATTCATTCTCTCTCTCTCTCTCTCTCTCTCTCTCTCTCTCTCTCTCTCTCTCTCTCACACACACACACACACACACACACACACACACACACCCACACACACCACATGTGTGCATGCATATCTAGAGACAAGGGAGAGTTGAATGTGTTGAGCAATATGACATTTGGGGTGCAAGATATCTGAATGGGTCTCCTTAGCTAAGAATAAAGATATATTTAGTTTAATATGTCTTTGATTCCACACCACACTCTTTTTCCATTTTGTTTTGTTTTAAATGAAAAGTTTTTGCACCCCAATAAACCTCTCCGCCGAATCAGACCAAATCAAACCGAATTAGGAAAAGCCAAGGTTTAATGGATGCTAGCACTCCAGTTGGCATTCCAGCTCCCCAGTGAGGAGATGGGAAGGAAGACTGGAAACCATGTGTTTTTTCTTGGGGGGGGGGTAGTTTAAATACCCTGTGGGAAGGGTCTTGAGCACCTCTGGGGAGGAGTCATCATTGGGTTGGCTTTCTTGGGGGTGGAGTCTGGACTGAGGCAGCTACCAGGGGTGGGGGCTTGGTATGGAATTTTCCACCCAAACATTTCAGACTCTTTGAATATGTGGATGCCAGGGGCTGAGATGAGCTTATACTGTAGCTCAGGCTTCCCAAATTAGTCTCTATGTAACCCAGAGTTGCTCCTTAAAAAAATAAAACTAATTCTTTGAGGATTTTATACAGTGATCATACTTGCCCCATTCTCCTCTATAACCCCCCCCTCCAAGATCCATTTTACCTCCCTAGCCCTCACCCAACTTCATGCCCTAAAGAACAAACAATAACAAAGCAAAACAAAAGCCTTGGCCCCAAGTTGTGCTGCCCTTATATTGCTAGGTGTGACGCCATCTCCTGGAGTGTAGTTGACATACTAGGAGCCATGTACCTAAAGAGAACCGACTCACTTTTCTCTAGAAGCCATCAAGGGTCCATAGCTCCTCAGTTAAGGGTAAAGGTGAATTTATTTCTAAGTAAAAATATTTTTACTTCATCCTCCCAAATGCTGAGATTATATTCATGAAACACCATGCGGAGTGTAGAATTCTTAATTAAAAAACACCCCTTATTGTAAGTGTTGTCTATCACAGATAACAAGTAATGAAGAAGTAGAAGGTTCTGTAATGGCTCATTTGGTGATCTAGAAGACTGGCGTCTTGAACTGAAGTGGATTCTTCCATCAATTCTTCCAGGGGCAATATGTCAACATCTTTCTGACGTGTCATATCACAATATTAAAAATGTTGCCTCAGTTCCGGGTAGAAAATGAACAATAACTTAAAAGGGGGAAAATGACCCCACACTCACATTGCAGATTTCTTACTACATTTTTCTTGGTTCAAATATGTGGATTTTCCTCCCGCTAAACAATCCTCCAATGATATGGACAGAGTTGTGTCCTACATTTCAAGTATGATGCTGGTTATCAGGAATTAATACATGTCACACAGGTTAAGATCTCAGTCCTATACATCTGCTTCCCACTAAGACACCAATTGCTTCCAGGGTATCCACATTTTTATTTGATTTAACTAGGATTTGAAAGTTCACACAACTGCCTCTTAAAACTTGCTAGAGAGGTCTCAGAAGGACACTGTATTTGCTTATCAGTTTATTTATTTATTATTCAAGGCAGCCTTGAACTCAGGGACCCGCCTACACCTCCTGAGTAATGGGATTAAAGGCGCGTACTACCACGCCAATCTTAATGGTTTATTTTTAGAGGATGTGCCGAGGAGTATGCATAGATAGCCAAATGAAGAGGCACGTAAAATGAAGTCCCTAAGCGCCTTCCCCTCTCTTCCCCACTGCAGCCCAGTAGGTCATCTTTGGAGTCACACAGAAACTCTGCTAACCTTTCATTTGGGAACTTTTGCAGTGGCTTTAATCATATAAGTAGAATCACGAACTCTGTCTTCAGATTCTCTCCCCTTTCCAGATAGTAGATGCCAGTACTCGAGCTTACCAAGAATTATTTAACAAGCACAAAACTATGCCTATCACCCAGGGAACCTTAGGAAACTGGGGGGAACAGGAGCTGGGGAACAAGGTCAAATGTTAGAACACAGAACCTCCTTACACCCCATCACTCACGAAGAACTGAAACTTGATACCAGCAGCTAAGGATGAAGAATGTTATGTATCTTGTTATATAGCACAGTACCCTAGGCATCCCACTCTTTTAAAAACAGGAACTTCCTATGAAGGTAGGCGGAAGATCTGTGCTGGAAGCTTCCCACTCCTCCTCCAGCAGGTCTGCCCTTTTATCTTATTGGCCAGGGACTTAGGAGACTGCTGTGATAGCTGTGAATTCACCCCTGAGGTTGGACATAAAGTCACAACTCTTTACAACAGGGGTGGGGGTGGGTAGGACCCTCTTTCCGTGCCAGGAGGGAAATGAGAGCATCA
>NC_022021.1:30457264-30459399 GCF_000317375.1 Microtus ochrogaster | reverse complement strand
AAAGAAAGAAAAAAAGCTACTGGCCAGCATCGTCATTTGGATATGAAGTGTCCGCAGGCTCATCTGTTGAACGCTTGGCTCCAAGCTGCAGTTCCTATCTTGGGAGGTTCTAGAAGCAAGAAGTAGATCACTGAGGAGTGTGGCTTTGAAGGTTATGCCTGGTCCCGACTCTCCTCCTCACCGTCTTCTGACATGAGCAAAAGAGCCTCCTCTGCCACATGTGCCCACTGCCATGATGTTTTGTCCAAGTGCTTGGGACTGAGCAACCATGAACTGGACCCTCTGAAACAAAGTGAGCAGAACCAAATCTTCCCTTGGGATAGGTTGTTTTATTTTGGTCGCTGTTATGCAAAAGTAACGAGTAGAGTCAGGCAGCCACCAGGATCTGCTACAGTCAGATAACACAGACTCAGTGATGAAGAGAAAGGGACACGAGACACCATAGGCCATCTTACAGAGCAAAAAAAAAACCCGAAAACTCCCGAATGTATTTTACTTCTGGCACAATTCCCACGGTACTCCTGCTGCCTTTCTTTTTACCTCAGTTAGCAATCGGTGATGCTGCAAGTTGGACTCTTGCTGAAACCAAGGAAGAGATAGAGAAAGAGTAGCTGATTGCTTAGCTCTTGCATGATGGATAAATCGCTGTCAGTCTGGACACAGTGACAAGAAATGGGACAAACAGAACAGTGAGTAGAATAAAGAAGGTTCAGATTGTGCCAAGGGCCAGCTGTGACCCTAGTCAGTCATAACAGCCGTGGTAGCTGGGGCAGTTTGACAAAGCAGTTGACTTACCACCAGCAGGTAAATAGGGCAGCAAAAGAGATGGCAGGAAGGGGCATTCGAAGGGGCTAAGACTGGCAAAGGTGTGCAGACGCCCAGCAAGAAGGCAGTGATCAGTTATTATCTTCCTTTGCCAGATTGACTGTGTCCTTTAGGGGAGGAGACAGAAAACACAACAAACAACAGAGAAAGCTCAAGCCCATGGCTGTTGGCGATGTGAACGCACGAGCTCAAGAGGAGGTTGCCCTGGAGATGTGCTCGGCATTCTCAGAATCTGGGTGGGAAAGCTGCCCTGGATAATGGATGAAATCATCCGGCTAAACAACAGGTACAGGTTAGGAAAAAGTGCCCATGTACCCCAGCAATAAGAAGCAAATGAGGCAAAATACCAAACAAAAAAGCATGTGAAAGGCAGGAAAGGACTTGAGGTGTGTGGGGGGTGGGGAAAGAAAGAACATGGCCCACAAGATGTCGGACTCTCAGTGAGCATCTGCCTGCACACCGCCATGCTTTCACCATGATGATCATGAAATGAACTTCTGAAACTGTAAGCAAGCGAGGCCCCTCAAATACATGTTTTCCTTAGAAGAGTTGCCATGGTCATGGTTTCTCTTTGCTGAAATGAAAAGCCTAAGACACAGGGCCAATGCCAAGTGCTGAAAGAGAAATAATAGAAGTAGAAAAGACAAAGGAACAAGCAAGCACAAAAAGCAAACCCTGTGGAGAGAGTTAACTACTGATCATCATCAATCCACATATTTTCTTAATCAGATTTTCTAAACTTTCACGGAGGTACATTGCCCTCTTTTTCTAATGGAACACGAGAAAGTTACAGCTAAGAGAGTTTAATTTACTCAAAATAAATCACGTGGAAGAGAGCTTAAACAGCTTCTCCATCTGTGGCATGCTGTCCCATCTAATTAAATTGTGTTTTTTCAGTCTTTGCTGTCTGCTGTGCCCTGTCTTGTTCTTGATTACACCATGTTCTGAGATCTCTGTTATGGCAGCTCTCCGTCCTGGATCACTTTCCCAGTTCATTCAGGGCTAGGAAACACTCTGCATCCACCACCAACCTGACCTCGAATCATCTCCTTTCTCTTCCCTAAACCCAAAGGAATTATGATCATTAAGCCTTTTGTTTCTTTGGCTTCACTCAACTTAAATCAGTGGGCCTTTCTTTTGTTGAAATTCTGTCATTTTTTTTCCCCAAGTTGTATGAGACACACATCCTCCTCCTCCTTGCTGACCTCTAGTCCCATGGGGAGGAGACTTCAGGAAATATTAATATTCTCATGTTTCCCCTGGCAACCTGATGACAAAGGCAATTATACCTTTTTTAAAATTTTTTTTTT
>NC_022021.1:30454607-30457164 GCF_000317375.1 Microtus ochrogaster | reverse complement strand
TAGACCAGGCTGGTCTCGAACTCACAGAGATCCACCTGCCTCTGCCTCCCGAGTGCTGGGATTAAAGGCGTGCGCCACCATCGCCCGGCTGTCTCTTTTTTCTTTAAGACCAGTAGTATTAGGTTTCACCCTAAGTCTCTAGGATATCTACTATCCCATTCTTGGTTACCCAAGCAGTGCTGGATATGGGTTTCCTTTTGTGGCGTGGGCCTTAAGTCAAATCAAATAGTAACTGGTTACTCGCACAGCTTTGTGCCCCCATTGCCCTAGCATATCTTGCAGGCAGGACACCATTGTAGATCAGAAGGTTTGTGGCTGGCTTGGTGTTTACATTTCTCTTTTGGTAGCATACAGAGCACCTTCCTGTACCAAAGATGCTAGAACACAAGAGTGAAGGCTCTATGTAGGTACCAGCTCAACTTCTCCATGTTCAGTGAGTTCTGTAAGTGTTGTCTCCATCAGTGGGTCTTGTCCGTATGGAGAGGGAAACCTATTGTCTTTGCAATAGCCTGGGCTGTTTGGGGATTCCCATAGGACTCCTTTGGCCAACAACTCAATTAGATGTAACACAGTCCTGGTACTGGAAGCTTTGTTTGGTATCAAAAGATAGCTAGTTGGGACTCTGTCTCCCAAATATCATTTAAGTCACCTTCAAATTTGTATATATTTTAGGAAGCTTCTAGTGTATTAGATTTCCATAACATCTTTCAAATGCTTTTCACTTTTTTTTTTTTTTTGGATTTTTGAGACAGGGTTTCTCCGTAGCTTTTGGTTTCTGTCCTGGAACTAGCTCTTGTAGACCAGGCTGGCCTCGAACTCACAGATATCCACCTGCCTCTGCCTCCCGAGTGCTGGGATTAAAGGCAAGTGCATCTGCCGCCCGGCTATGCTTGTCACTTTTAACTATCTCTCCCTGTATTCTTTCTTTCAACTTTCTTTCCTCTCCCGCTCCTGACTTGATCTGCCTCTTCTAGTCCCCTTATCCATTAATAATTATCTATTCTATCTCCCATTCCTAACAAGATCTATCTATACCCTCTAGTCCCTTACTCTGTATCTACACTCTGTGGCTCTAGAGATTGTAACTTGATTATTAGTGACTTAACAGCTAATGTCCCTATATAAGTGACTACATACCATATTTATCTTTCTCACTCAGGATGAATTTCTTTTCTAGTTTCACCTGCCTACAAATTTCATGATGTCATTTTTTAAACATCATTTTTAAACGTCTGAGTAATACTTCATTTTCTTTATCCGTTCTTCTGTTGAATGATATCTAGGTTGTTTTCAATTTCAGGCTATTGCAATAATATTTTTGAAGTGGAGAGTAAAGGCTTTGTGTGGTGATAAACAGCTGTAACACCAGCCTTGAAAAGGCTGCGGAAGGAGAACTGCCAAGAACTCGAGGCTAGCCTGGGATTCATGGTGAGGTCTAGGCTAGCCTTGGCTACATAGCATGAGTGCCTGTATCAGAAAAAAAATAGAAAGGCATAAATGGAGGAAAAGTGAATTTCTAGAAACCCATGATTGTAAGTCTCAAAGGTCACAGAGATGTGATAAAGTATCATGGGGACTAATGTTTCTAGGGTGAATGGGAAAAGGTCTTTGCCAACTACACTTCAGACTAGGGTGAATGTGTAGATTAAAGAACCGGAAGAACCCAACACTGTAAAAGCAAAACTGCCAGTGAATGAGAGGACCAACACACTGAACACACACTTCTAAGACATGCAAATTGCCAATAAATATTTAAAAATGTTCAAAAGTTTCAGCCATCAGGATAATGCAAATTGATATATCTTTGAGATTGCATCCCAACCCAGTTAGAATGGCCATCATCAAGAAAAAGAATGGCAATTAATGTTGATGAGAATGTAGGTAAAAAGAAACATTTATTTGGGAGAATGTAGATTGGCTTAGTGACCATGGAATTCAATGTGGAAGCTTCTTAAAAACAAACAAACAAAAAAATAGAACTACCGTACGATACAGATAGACCATTTTTGAATAAATACCACAAGGACCCTATATCATACCACAGAGAAACTTGCAGATACTCATGGCTTTTCTAGTCATGGCATCAATTAATTGGAATCATCCCAGATGTTGAACAGATAGATGATTAATGAAACTTCGGTACATTTACACAGTGGAATTCTATTCAGCCTCAGCGAAAAGTATCTGGACATTACTATACGAAGTGAGGTAACTCAGAGTCAGAAATATGAATTCTGTATGTCTTCTCTCATGGACACATCTTAGATTTTAATGTTCACATATCTGTGGGTGCCGCTGTGGGCATAGTCTGAAATTAGAAAGAAGGCCACGAGATAGGAAAAAGATTTAAGGAGGGAAGGGAGGCCATGGAATACAGGTGACATGAAAGCAGGAGTTAGCAGAAGTATAGGGAGGTAGGAGGTGGTGAGAAAAGTGAGGGAGGAGGATGTTTGAAAACGCCCTAATGCCGGGCCGTGGTGGCGCACGCCTTTAATCCCAGCACTCGGGAGGCAGAGGCAGGCAGATCTCTGTGAGTTTGAGGCCAGCCTGGTCTACA
>NC_022021.1:30450900-30451440 GCF_000317375.1 Microtus ochrogaster | reverse complement strand
CAAAGTCAGCTTGTTAGAAAGCGACATTTTGGCAACGCGGTAGGATCAAGAGGCTCGGTCCTGAGGAAGAGCTAAAAAAATTTTTCTACAGGGCAGAATCTCTATCTGCTGAAGTCTCAAGGTTTCACCTCACATCTCACAGGAGCGTAGTAAACCTCCTTGAACATTTTTATATTTCATAACTCTAACCCATGAGATTATGGAAAAAGAAGTCTTTTTAAAAATGGCTTACTTAAGAATGTCTGCTCCTTTTGGGGCTTGTCTATGTACTGTTAAGCCATTCAGCGTGAAAGACCAAATCACAGCATGTGAAGGCTGCAAGGCTGTCGGAAAGAGACAGCTGCTGGATCTTTTTCGCCTTGGCTCATACTAGGCAGCATTCGTCTGTCTGTCAATCTGAACGTCAGTAGATTCCAGTTCCCAATCCTTGTTGTTATCTATCACCATTTTAATGGGACAAATGATGCCATGTTTGCTGATTATACTTTCACTTTAAGTATCTGTCTTGGTCTGAATGAAAATGGCCCCCAGGGAATGGCT
>NC_022021.1:30439285-30450480 GCF_000317375.1 Microtus ochrogaster | reverse complement strand
CCTGCCTCTGCCTCCCGAGTGCTGGGATTAAAGGCGTGTGCCACCATCGCCCGGCAAGCGTAAACTTCTTATGGCCCAGCAGTCATTCAAAGCTACTGGCAAGTGATGCTTGTGATTCTTTTTTGGTGACACTTTGATGATGAAGAGGCAAATGCTTTCTATCATCTTGTGTTGCTCTTTGCAGAAAAGGTGAGTTCTGAGTATGATTTCAGGATGCCTGAGAAATCTAACCCTCCTAAAGTTCACAGATGTCTTCTAATGATAATGTGGGTTGCAGTTGGCTTCCCAGCCAGGTTCTGGCGTTCCTCATTTATGAATTTAGCCAACTGTAGACCAAATGCATCTGGAAAAATCTTTCTGGAGTGGGCATTTTGTTAGTCAGACTTTTCTAGAGTAACAGGACTTATAGAAAGAATATATATATTATAATTATATATAGAATATATATATTAGAATGGCTTACAAACTGTAGTGCAGCTAATGCAACAAAGTCTGCCTATTAATGGAAGGTCTGAGACTCCAGTAGTTATTCAGTCTATGATGCTGAATACCTCAGCTGGTCGTCAGTATATGCTGGAATCATGAAGAGGCAGACTTTAATGACAGTGAAGGAATGGACTTGCTAGCAAGGCCAAGAGCGAGCAAACAAAGGAGGCTTTCCTCTTCCATGTTTTTTATATAGGATTCCAGCAGAAGGTGTGGCCCAGATTGGAGGTGGGTCTCTGCATCCCAAAAGATCTGGATTAAAGGTATGGTTTCCCGACTCAAAGATCCATATTAGAAGTGAATCTTTCAGGACTGGAGAGATGGCTCAGCTGTTAAAGGCTGAATGATCTATCTAAGCAAAAATCCCTCACAGGTGTTCCCAGTCCTTTTTGGGTTTCAGTTAAAACCAAAGTAGCCATCACAGACAGATACATATTATTTGTAATGATTCCATAAGCAATACTAAAATTCATGGTATATTATGTATTATAAAAAACCGAGTTGTGATTTAAGTTGTATGTTTGAAGGATATATACAAATTCTATGCATGCCTGTTTAGAAAAAGGACTCATGCGTCATAATATACATTATGTTGGGAAGTTGTCATACGTTGCTTACGTCATCAAAGCAGAGGCCTTCCTTTGTCTCAGACTCAAACATGTTTAACAAGAGTCCTATAAACTTCCTGCCCTGGGTCAGGCTTGCCCCTTGCTCTGTAATGGTGGGTGGAAAAAAAACAGCCAACAGCTAAGGATGTTGAATACATTGTATCCTTAAGAACAGCTAAAAGGTATGATTGAGCATCCTTTGGGTATATACCCAAAAGTGGTATTGCTAGGTCTTGCAGTAGATTGTTTCCTAATTTTCTGAGAAATTGCCATACTGATTTCTAAAGCAGCTGTACAAGTTTGCACTCCTACCAGAAATGGAGGAGTATTCCCCCTACCCCACATTCTCTCCAGCATAAGCTGTCATCAGTGTTTTTAATCCTGGCCATTATGGTGTAAGATGGAATCTCAGAGGTGTTTTTATTTGCATTTCTCTGATGGCTAAGGATGTTGAGCATTTCCTTAATGCTTAAGTGTCTTTCGGTCATTTGACATTTGTCTGTTGAGGGTTCTCTGTTTAGGATTAGATTTTTTGTTATTTTGATGTCAAGTTTCTTGAGTTTTTTGTATATTTTGGGTATCAGTCCTCTGTCTGATGTGGGGTTGATAAAGATCTTTTCTCATTATGTAGGCTGGCCTTTTTGTCTTGTTGACTATGTCCTTTGCTTTACAGAAGCTCTCAATGTCAGGAGGTCCCATTTATTAATTGTTGCTCTCAGTGTCTGTGCTACTGCAAGGGCATGTGCTCAACTATATTCATAGCAGCATTATTCATAGTAGCCAGAACCTGGAACCCTCAACCAAGGAATGGGTAAAGAAAATGTGGTACATTTACACAATGGAGTACTAATCAGCGCTGAAAAATAATGACATCTTGAAATTTGCAGGCAAATGGATGGATCTAGAAAAAAAAACATATTGAGTGATGTAACCCAGTTCCAGAAAGACAAATATAATATGTATTTTCTCATGAGTAGCTTTTAGTTATAAAGCAAAGAAAAACCAGCCTATAGTCTATAATCCTAGAGAACCTAGATAAAAAAAAAAGAGGATTTTACATAGGAAGGAGTAATAGACAAGTTCTCCTGAGTAAATTGGGAGCATGGGGGCCATGAGAGAGGGTAGAATGGGAGAGGGGAGGAAGAGAGGGGAACAGACAAAATGTATAGCTCTATAAAAACAATAAAAAAGAACAGTTAAAAGGTAAATTGTTTCCAGCACAGATTACCATTGTTTATTCTATGAGCATAGAAATGCCTCTTGGGGGAAAGAGAAGTTGCAAGTTCGTTCATAAAGAGCTCAGTCAGAAACTCCAGCTGCCTGCCTCAACTTCCCCAGACAGTTTGACTTACCGTGAGCCCATGGTTTGATGCTGCTGCTTCTGTTTGCTCTTTGAATCAGGCTCTTCCCATCATCTCTGATGGATGCCATAAGAATCTATTTTGCTATCTGTTTGCTGCTTCTATTTATGTGCTGCTTGATATTTTTTCATTTTTACTTGCTATATATTTAATAAAGTTATTCATTCTCTAGACTGTATAGAACAGGTGTCCTCATGTTTGCATCTGCAGAAGGCCCTGGAGACAATCCCCTAAGAATACTGAGAAGCATATGTACTGGAAAGCTAAGTGCTGCACTGATCTACAAATGGGATTTTTACTCTCCAAACAGGAGTGCAGTTTATTATTTTGTCACCTGTTTGTAGATGTTGTTTCACAATAATTCTGATCATTAATGCTATAACCCAAACTTGGTGTGATTTTAAAACCTTACTCCTTTTTGAATGGATTCGTATTCCAACTATTTAAAACAGTTGCTAAGATTTTACCAGTGTATTCTAATCACATGCTTAACCATCAATCAGTTTCACCCGTGGAAAGAAGTTTACTTGAGCCAAGTATTTGTTATCTTCACTTAAGGCTGTTTTAACAGGAAAAGGATAAAAAGAGTTGGCAAGAGGGTAAGCGCTTGTCTTATGCAAGCTGGCTTGTATCCCACGTCCTGTGGGTAGAGCAGAAAATGGAAGGGAGAAACATGGTGGTGCTAAACTCCTGCCCACGACTCCAAATGGAACAAAGAAAGATGCCTTCGTGTTTATAAACCAGGAAGAGGAATGGTCGGCCATTCATGCTCTCAAGCACCAAGTCATGCCCTTCCTGCTCCAGGCCTGTGATGTGTGGGCACCTTCATCTCTTCTCAAGAAAGAGTTACATTTTCTCCTGGCCCAGGGTAGATCCATGCACCCAGTAAAGCCTGGACATAGAGCCCAGCACCTGGATACCTTTTGGAATGGCATTGTTGGCTTTGTGTTAGGATTTGAATGTTTTGTCTCCATTGTGGCAGAGGTTGGGCCATGAGGGGTGAACCGCCATGAATGGATAACCGCTTTTGTCTTGTGAGGCTGTTTTCTTCCCAGGCTGGGTTAATTACTGCCATCGTGATAAAGTAAATTCTACTCGTCTGTTTTCTCTTCTATGTACATCAAGTGCCTCTTTCTTTTCTCTGTGATTTGAAGACATCTCCATCACATAAGCTTCCTGACCTTGTGTTTTCCATTCTCAAGCACTGTGAACTCAAGTTGGCTTCTTTTCTTTATAAACTGTCTAGTCTCAAGTGTTCTGTTCTATCAAAACAACAAAAACCAAAGCAAAACAAAATAACAAAACAAAAGGTAATAAAAAATGATTCCTTGTAAGTGGAAGTGGGAGATTCTTAGAGTATACTGAGAAGTATATACATCATTCTGTGGGGTTCAGAAAGCCACAAGGAATGTACTCCATGACTTTATCTGAATGACTAGATCCTTCAACCCCCCTGCCCAGAAAATGGGAGGGATAAAAATCATGCATATTATATATTATTCTGTAACTTGTAGGGGTCCCAGTCTGAGGAAAAAAAAAAACAGATTTGTTATTGCTCTTGGCCTTAAAGTGAGTTTCATTGTTTTGTCTTCAAATTCTACTTATATCTAAAGGCTACCATATTTTATTTTCAATAGCGCCCTCTTTTCACTTGGAAAAGTAGTGTTAGGGATAGGAGGGAAGCATTACTTTCTTGTCTGAGCTCTCTGATCCCATATTTTCCACTGAAGAAGAGGGGGGAAAGGGCATTTCAGTGAACACAGACCCCAGGTTATGTTTCATGATACAATAGGAATGGTGGAGATAAAGCAATAAGATGGTTTCACGCAAGTGTGTGGAAAGCTGTTCAGTAGGAGTTTGGTTGGGTGGTGGTGGCTCACGCCTTTAGTCCTAGTACTTTGGAGGCAGAGGCAGGTGGGTCTCTGTGAGTTTGAGGCCAGTCTGATCTACATGGCCAAGTTCTAGGACAACCAGAGCTACACAGAGAAACTCTGTCTCAAAAAACAAAAAGAAAAAGGGAAAGAAAGAAAAGAAAACAAAAGGAGTTTGGACTTTATTCCACAAATAGAAGGGAGCTTTCAAAAGCTTTGAGAGACAAGAGACATAAACTGTTCACGAGTTGAGTGAGTATCTTTATTACTGGTATAGAGATAGATAGGGGAGGGCTTTGAAGCTTCAGCTCATCACTCTAGCTGTCCAGAAATTCATCTTCACTACCAATCATGCTTCACAGTATTGAAAAATGAAGGGCGGCCCCCAGAGGAAAAGCAAGGACAAAAGTCTACCCTAACCCAGGTGTACCAGTTAAGAGGTAGATTACATTGTTCAGCAAATATGACTGCCCAAATTAAGGACAATTTTGACATAAATGTGTCATGTAGAAAAAGTTATATTGGAGAAAGCATTGATGAAATTTAATCATTCAAAGAGCTAAAGGATAACTTGGAGAAAGAAAAATTGAAGACCTAAATTAGGAACCCAAGTTGAAAAGGAGACTACTAATAAACAAGGTTTGACAGAAGAGAGAGACTTAGAATTTATAATGTTCTTGTGGTTTCCAAGTGGAAGAATCCAGAAAGCTGTCATCTTGGAGTTGGAGCTCAGAGAACATTATGGGATTTAAAAGTCATCAGCGCAGTTAAAATACTTCAACGTTTCAGACATGGATATGTTGTTTACAAGGAGAGAATACAGCACGGCAGTAGAGATCATGACTCAGGACATGATCACCAAGTGGAGGTCTGTCTAGGAAAGAGACTGAGGAAGCCACCTGAGGCCAGGACATGATTATCAGGTTGAGATCTCTCTAGAGAAGAAACAAGAAAAGAACCATTTGAAGAACAAGAACCATATTTCAGAATCCTGGAAAGGAATTATGCAAGAAGCTGGTTAGGATAAACAACTTGTGAAGGATATATATATCCGTAGCTTTTGGTTCCTGTCCTGGAACTCCCTTTGTAGACCAGGCTGGCCTCGAACTCACAGAGATCTGCCTGTCTCTGCCTCCCGAGTGCTGGGATTAAAGGCGTGCGCCACCAAGGAGATATTTTTAGCCATAAGAAAGTCAGCTATGTGATCTATTCATAAGGCTGTTTCCAAAGAATGGTGGCAAGAAAGAGACCCTTGGTGTGGGAAGTCCAACAGACCCTGGTGACTGGTGTTGGCTGGGAGGAAAGGGAGTATAAACAGGACACAGAAACTCTTCCTGGAGAAACATTACTAGTGAAGGAGAGGGGAAATATAGGGCGAAGGGAAGGAATTTCTCTTTTGCAGCGTTCGTCAGTTCAGAGTTTTATATCCACTGATTCACTTCACTCCTGAGGTAACTTCTGAAGATAACAATGGTAAGTTAATACGCTTAGGAAGAAACTGGGCTAAGAAAGGTTAAAAGGCTTCTTCAAAGTCATTTATAGCACATTAAGCAGAAGAACCAAGCCGAGAATGCAAATTCTTTGCTCTTTTAATCCAATGGCCTTCCTGAAAAGTTTTTCTGCACTCTGTCAAGCCTCTCCACCAATGCAACAATCCAAATCAGACCAAATCAAACGAAATTAGAAAAAGCCCAGGTATAATGAATACAATGCTCCTGGATGGCTCTCCAGCCCCTCAGAGTGGAGATGGGAAAGGAAGACCAGAAAACGATATCATGTGTCTGTTTTCTGGGGGGCAGCTTAAATACCCTGTGGGAGTGGTCTTGAGCATCTCTGGGAGAGGTGTATCATTTGGATGGCTTTCTGAGATGCAGCAGGTTTTGGAGAAAAATGGAGGAGGGGTCTTGGAGTGGAATTTCCCCCGAAAGCTTTCTGTAGTGTCAGATTGAACATTTCTGGTATTTGCTCTTCTTGGATTTTGAAAGAGCATAGAGTTCCATGTTAAGTGGTTTTCACTTTGTCTGAGGGACACTATGGAGGAGGTAGGAGGCTTTGCACTAGGGAATGCTATGTTTAAGTCAATGCCGGTTGGACATAAATCTGGTAGCAAGATGTAGGATGTGTTAGAAGAGACATCACAGAAAAACAAGACAATCAGGACACGGCTTCAAACTGGGACATATTTTTAAATATACATCCAATCACATGGTGATTGAGTTAGTTCTTTCAGATGTCCTTTGACTTTTGTTTAGGCCAGGGTCTCAGTTGGTTTGCAAGTATTATTTTAATAGGCTTCATATACTCTAATGTTCTTTTAAAGGAATTCTTGGGCTGCAATCATTTGTAAATGGTATCTCCTAGGAACAGGATTAACTAACTTTGTGTGTGTGTGTGTGTGTGTGTGTGTGTGCGCGCGCGTGCGTGCACGCGCACGCAAGTGAGCGAAGGAGCCAAAGGTCAGCCTGGGGTATTATTCCTTAGGGCTCTCCACCTTGCTCTTTGAGACAGGACCTCTTACTGTTTTGGGATTTGCCAATTTGGCTTGGTTGACTGGAGATTGAGTCCCAGGGATTCTCTTCTCTGCCTATCCAGGACTAGAACTTAAGTGCCCACTAACACATGTGGGCAATACAACAGAAGTCCCTGTATTTGTGTGACATGAATGTTCCAACCCGAAACTAACAACATCATCATAATAACAACCTTTATTTCTCTAGCAATCAAACTAGGATTAGCTCCTATCCTTATAGTCTGGATACTCAAGCCTTGTTTGATCTGTTTTCATGGTTACTTTTTGTAAGTAGTATATTTTCTCATTTATGGTAATTATATGGTGCTTACTGTTGAGTACATCTCGATGAGTATATCAAATTAAAAAACGCGTTGTTGCCACTTCTAAGACTCAGATAACACCTATGGGAAAGAATATGTATGACTGTATATGCTAATGACTAGAGTTTGGAGAATTATGTATGCATTTGCACTAGTAGAACAATAGTAGAAATAAGGGTTTAGATGAAGATGAGATGATGGCGTGATAACAGAGAGGAAAAATAAGCTCTGATAGGTATTTCTAGGGAGTTTGGAGTGCAGCTGTCACCCTAAGGTATTTTCTGCATTATTTCCAAGATGCCCTCAGGCTGAAATAATGGAAAATAGTTAAAGTCTTAAGAAGCACATGAATTTGTTATTTTATAAGTCAAGAAACCCTGAGATAGGATGGCTCCAAGGTTTGTGGTCAGTAATTCATTGACAGTACCAACCACTCAGCTTTCAACCACTTTCCAGATATAGCATAGTGACCAGGCTTTATTTTCATGGCTCCCAGATGCCTGGTATGAATTGAGAAATCCCATCACGAGAGGCAGCATTTCCAGTGTGACAGGAAGCTTGAAGGATGAAAACATGCTTCCCCAGAGGTGTTAGCATAGAAAGGTTTTCCTTCAGGATTCCTTGGCAACATACAAGCCTTGTATTCATTTACAAACTAGTAAATGCAATGGAAAACAACACAGGCTAATCTACACAAATTAGGACTTATTCTGTGAGCCAGGGATAGATACTGTTTTGTTGACTGAGGTTTCTGTCCAGCCCAGTCCTGCAGCCATTCGGTCCCAAAGAAACACACAGAGGTCTATAATAATTATAAACTGGTTGGCCTATTAACTCAGGCTTTGTATTAACTCTAATATCATACATTAACCTATAATTCTTGTCTGTATTAGCCATGTGGCTTGGTACCTCTTGTCAGTGAGGCGTTTTCATCTTGTTTCCTCTATGTCTGGGTGACGACTGCAGACTGAACATTTTTTCTTCCCAGAATTCTCCTGTTCTAGTCACCCCACCTATACTTCCTGCCTGGCTACTGGCCAATCAGCACTTTATTAAGCCAGTACAAGTGAGAAATCTTTACAGGGTACAAGACCATTGTCCCACAGCAGCACTGTCCCTGAAGGATGGGATTCTTAGGAGAAGAGGGGCTTCACTGACAGTTATGACCAGTGTCCACGGGTCTTTTACAGTTACTATGGAGAACTGTAGCTTTTCATCTACTAAGTGTGGTTTCAACATTCTTTGCATTCCTCCCTGCACATAGCTGAGAAAGTCTTGAGGCTCAGGGCTCTTCTTTCGTAGGAATCTACTTAGATCTTCTCTCCATGTGTTGAATTAAGGCAGTGCGAAATACTTCAAATGCAAAGTCCACTTCCTGCTTCGTGATGCACATGGGGGGTGCGATGCGGAATGTCTGAGGAGGAGAGAAAAATCATCGGAGACTCAAATGGGACTTCCGCAAATGGGCCAGACCAAGAATCCAAAGCTTTATTTTAATTTATTTATCATATTTCTGACATTTCTCTCACCAGGTTGCCTTCTTCCTCTTTCCTCCCGGGCTCTTTCACCTTTAAGTCTTTACACAAATCGTCTTATCACCTTGCTTTGAGTTTTTCCTTTTTGCCGTCTGTTGACCTGCTTGCCCTTCTTCCATCCACTCTGAGATCTTACTTTGCCACCTCCCGAATGCTCCGTTTCTGCCCCCACAAAACATCAGTTTCCCCAATTCAAAATCTACTCCTGTTCAAGGTCAATGCCCGATAAGCCAACTGCTGTTTCCCATTGTGCCCACCATTTTCATAAGAATTTGGGGCTCCTCGTTCCTTCATTATTTTCTCACCCATCACTTCAGTCAGATCCTTTCCTTCTGTTGTCTCCCAGCTGGGAGAACAAAGTCAACTGATCTACCTACCCTCTCTCTTGCCCCTCATTTTGCACACGTTTCTAGGCTGATGTTGCTTTGCTCATGTGGCCACGTCTCAGTGCTGATTAATGCTGTAAATGATCTTGTCTTCTGCTTCTATAATCCCACATTCCTCTAAACTCTCAGCACACCATTGACCCTTTCCTAACTCCCCTTTCCTCCCCTTCCCTTCTGTCTACTGAAGAGAGTTCTGCCCTAAGTTTCTGTCTTGACCTCACTGAGCTTCTCACTGGGACATTAGACTTCCCTAGTTTTCCTCATTTTACTATTTGCATGTTGACAACCCTAAATTATAATCTTAAACCCCATCTTTCCCACTTAACCACATACTCAAATACCAAACTAGGTGCCGATAAATGCCTTAAATGAAGCATATTTGAGGACGAATGCATTCATGCCCACCTTAAGCAACTCTGACATGAGGTTTTCATCCTTCACTCTTGCTTATTCTTTAGACTCAAAGCTTATGCAGTTCACTCCCAAAATATCATTAGAGTGTATCTTTTATTCCTCCAGCCACTGTTGAAGCACACAGAAAGCATCCTCAGTTCCCGTCAGACTCCCTGTCTCTGATCTTGTCTCAGAGGACAGACTCAAAACTGCGCTCACTAGTTATATGATCTGGGCAATTTACTTAACTTCTAAGTACTTCTCTTTATTTGTCTATAATGTAAGGGTGATAATAGTATTGGTTGCTTCTGGTTTGTTGAGAGCACTATGAGTCAGTACATACAACACGTCAAGAGGAGTGACTGACAGGGTGACAGATCACACCAAGCTGATGCTCCAGCCACACCTGTGTGTGGACAGCTCTTTGCACTCTGCTCTTGTTTTCCTCATGCTTTGGCTAACTGTACAGTGAGCAAAGGCTCTGTTAGCCAGAATAATGGCCTAAGCATCCATTCCCTCTCCTCCCACAGCATCCCATTTTATAGCTGCAGAAGAGATTAATAAATTGTATTGCAGTACTGTGTTTCTGTGTTATCTTCTCTCCCATAAACTCAATGAAGAAGATGATCTGAAGACATTTATCATTGTAGCTTTTATTCCCTTTGTATCATTGGTTGCTTAATATGAATTTGAAGGGAAAACTATACTATGTATCATTGGCTGCTTAACATGAATTTGAAGGGAAAGCTATACTAGTAGACACTTACAATATCTTTATAAATGAAGATTTAAATAATTAGGGCCTACTATTTTATGTGACCAGAAAATCATTCCTAGTGTTTGTTTAGGGATCTTGTCTGATAGCTTCAATTTCCTCTGACAAGCAAGAGGCAAGAAGTGGATCTTTCAGTATCCGTTGTGTTAGCCAGGAAGGGAGTAGGACACTGGGGAGAATGAGGAATTTAAAGAAGGTAGAAATTAAATTGCATTTAGAAGAAAGAAGCCTGCTGTTCTGCACACCATATTGGCTAAAGGTATCAGCAATGCACTGTATATTTCAAAGTCCATGTAGTGGTTTGAATAGGAATGGCCCCCATGTGTTTGAATGCTTGGTTCATAGGGAGTGGCACTATTAGGAGGTGTGGTCTTGTTGGAGTAGGTGTGGCCTTGTTGGAGGAAGTACGTCTCAGTCTGCTGCCTATGGATCAGGATCTAGAACTCCCAGCTCCTTCTCCAGCACTGTGTCTGCTTGCATGCTACCCATCATGATGATTATAGACTAAACCTCTGAATTGCCAGCTAGCCAGAATTTAGTGTTTTCCTTTATAAGAGTTGCCATGAACATGGTGTCTCTTCAGAGCAATAAAACTCCAACTAAGAAAGTCAAGAAGAAGGAGTTTTGAATGCTCTCATCACAAAGAAATGATACGTGAGAAGATAGATAAGCATCATCTCTTGAATGATTGAATATTGAATTTATAATATTATGCATATATCAAAACATTGCAGTGGATTGTCTAAATATGTGCAATGATCATGTTTCATGAAAGGAAATGTTTTAAAATGGGGGAAATTAAAGAGAGAAAAAAGAATATTATGGGAAACAGAAGTGACTCTCATTCTTAAATCTCTATCATGGGAGCCCTTCCTGGGGAGGGACCTGATGCTGCGGGGATTTAGAGGCAGGTGGTATTGTGCATCACTACCACCACCACCACCACCA
>NC_022021.1:30434388-30438660 GCF_000317375.1 Microtus ochrogaster | reverse complement strand
CACCATCCTCATCATCATCAACACCACCACCACCATCATCATCACCACTACCATCCTTATCACCACCACCACCGTCATCATCATCATCATCACCATCCTCATCATCATCAACACCACCACCACCATCATCATCACCACTACCATCCTTATCATTATCACCACCACCACCACCATCCTCATCATCATCACCACACCATCATCATCTCATTCTTGTAGTACATGGTCAGACCAGGGTCCTGACAGTCGAATGGGTTTAACTTCCAGGAAGTGGGAAGGGTGATCCCTTTTTTAGAATATTCCTGCTGAGGGTGAAGGACACTGAGTGGCTGGTCTTGAGCTCTGTACAAGGGACCATGTTTAGCATGGTCTCTGATCTTTCTTTGTAGCATCATAGAGGGCAGCGGTGGATCTTAGATTGCTGTCTGCTGTAATGGCCACTAAAACTGAACCGATTCACACACAGACTTCAGAGAGGAGTTAAGAATGACTGTGATTGTTTTCTCAGGGGTTAGAACTAATTCATACACAATACAGTGCATATGTATGTATCAGTTGCATGAATGTTATAACTCTGTTATCATCTATGCTGCGTGTTGTCTAGTTTGTGTGGCCTTTCTAATATCTCTCTTTGGCCCCCACAAAAAAAAAATGGTAACTGAATCACTTTACCACATCCCCCTCTAGTGGCAGCAGCTGTCTCTTGTCCATTTCTCCTGAGCATCAATCAGAACATGGGGGAAGTACAGCTGGGTCCCCTAGCACAGTGACACACCAGGAAGACCCTACCTGACAGGCAGTCCTTCTCTTACCTGAGAAAAAATGCCCCCTCTGCCCACGAGGAGCCCCATGTCTTTGCAGTCCTCATGGATTTGATTCACTTCAGTTTTAGGAAGAGGCTGGCGGCTCATCTGGGAATAAATTAAAAATCGTTTTTTATTTGGTGTTTCAGTGGTTTGAAGAATGATGTCCCCAGGCACGGGGCCCAGGAAAAACCACAACAAAACAAAACTCAAGCAACCAATATCTCCCTAATTAAATAAAGCTGTTAATTACTGAGCCTGAGGATTTGGGGGGTGAGTGGGTATTAAAAGTATTGGTTTTTATTCTCTTTCATCCAAAAAATTCCCAAAGACTAAATGAAATTCCATGCAGGCTGTCAGTGAATCCTGGCCCTGCTAAAGGCTACCCTGGGGGGTTGGTCCTTTAATACCTCATTTGGGATCTGTTTTGGTGGTGTTGAAATTCCTTTCAACTCTTTATGGTGCTTTGCGGAGCTGAAGGGTTCATTCCAAGGTCCAGGAAGTGGCTTCGAAGTTTCCAAAGAGCAAATGCAGCTAAGTGTTCCTCGGGCCACAGCGTGGCCATGGGGCTGGTGTGCAGCTAAGTCTGTGTTTGTGAAATTGCTCTTCCCCCAAGACTCCAACACTTAGGGTCAGGAAACGTAAGTGCTTGGGAGCCAGGAGGGCATGCCACATTTCTAGGCACTGAGGTTGGTCTTGTACCTAGGGCTCAGACATGCTGCGTCAACTCTGGTGACTTTGGGCTGGAGTTTGCATCATTTCTGTGTGTCCCTGCATCTCCAGTCTACGAGCACAACTATTTCCCTCTAGTTTATTCATTTCAAACCTAAGTGTTCCTGTATTATCCGGGGACCTTTCACACTACAAAGACATGGGCCTTCTGGTAGGACAAATTGGTATACTAGAAAGCCTTAGCGTGGATCATTTTAAAAATGAGCCATAGGTGACTGTCTTGGGATCTCTTCCAATCCTCCTTAATACATTTCAGGTGGTTTTGCTGCTCCCGTCTCCCCAGTGTCCTTCACAGATCAGCCATAGGGCTCATCATAATTGTGACTTTTAGATGTGTAAGCCATGATGTTGCCCGTAGGTCAGCCTCTGAGGTAGAGGAGGGTTCCTTCCCATGAGTCAGTTTGCTGTTCCCTCAGGACTTCCTTCCCACCATTCCCATGGGCCTTAGAAGTGCATTACATATAGTAATCCACAGCTTCTTAGTTTTGGATAACATGTATGCATCTGACCCTACTAGCGTCTATATTACCTGCCACTGGCCCCACACAGCTACCCAAACAGCTGTTGAGTATTACCTTGTCTTGAACCATCTCTATTCCGATCATAAGGCCTTTGCCTCGGACATCCCCAACGATCTCGAATTCCTCCCGCAGCTCAGCAAACTTGAGTATCATGTAGGTACCAACTTCTTGACTGTTTTTCTGTAGATTTTCTTCCTTAATCACCTGTTGAGAGATATCCTGAAATAATCTTACAGGGCACAATTGGAGGATTGACTGAGAAGGACAGAGAGCTAAGTGCCCATGGTCCTCTTTGCAGCACTATAACTAGGCAAACAGGACCTAGAACAGAGTCAGTTGTGGACAAACCGGGGACCACAGAAGACCTGCTGTAAGGAACGAAACAGTCATGGTGATGGCAATTTCCCTGAACCTGTCCACCTGTAGAGGCAAATTTACAAAACTAGAGATGAAAAAGGGCCAAAATCAAAGACACCAAGGAAATACAGAGACTCATAAGGAAATACTTTGAAAACTTGTGCTCAACAAATTGGAAAATCTAAAAGAAACGTGTAATTTTCTTGATACACACCACTTACCAAAGTTAAATCAAGACTAGATAAGCAATTCCAATGGACATATAATCCCTAGTGAAGTAGCAGTCATTAAAAGTTATTTCCCCCATGAAAAACAAAACAAAACAAAAAAGCCTAGGGCTAGAGGGTTTTAGTGCAGAATTCTATCAGCCTTTCAAAAAAAATTAACACCAATACTGCTCAAACAATTCCACAAAAACAGAAACAGAAGAAACATTGCCCGAATTGTTTTACAAGGCTATTGTTATCCTGATACTCAAACTACATAAAGATCCAACAACGAAAGAAAATTATAGACCAATTTCCCTTATGAGCATGGATGCACAAATTCTCAATAAAATACTGGCAAACTGAATCAAAAAATACATCAAAAAATCATCTATCATGTGTAGCATGAATTCTAGTTGATCTTAATAATAAAAACCTGGAGTCAAATATTAGGGGATGCAAGCTGAAAGATCAGAGAGACAGTGTAGACAGGCACAAGTTCTTACCTCTATGAAATCCTCAGACTGAATGAGGTATCCTTTCCCTACAAGTTCTCAGACTGAATGCTTTCTCTATGAAACCTCAGTCTGAATCCTGAGCTCCTGTCTTCTCCTGCTATATATTTCTCTCTCTGCCCAGCCATATCACTTCCCATCTCTACTTCCCTAGTGCTGGGATTAAAGGTATGAAACACTTGGCTCTGTTTTTCTTTTAGACTGATTCAGTCTCGTGTAGCCTAACATAGCCTTGAACTCGCAGAGATTCATCTGCCTCTGTCTCCTGAGGGCTGGAATTAGAGGTGTGTGTCAGCACTGTCCGGCCTCTATGGCTAACTAGTGTAGCAAGTTCTGCACTCTGATCTTCAGGCAAGCTTTATTTTTTATGGCACAAATAAAACACCACCACAATCATGATCAAGTAGGCTTCATCCCAGAGATATAAGGGATGGTTCAATATATGAAAACTGATGAATGTAAACCACAAACTGAAAGACAAAAACCACATGATCATTTAATTAGGTGCAGAAAGGCCTTTGACAAAATCCAACACCCTTTCATGATAAAAGTCCTGGGGAGATTATAGGTACAAGGGGCATGCCTCAATACAATAAAGGCAAATTACAGCAAACCTATAGCCAGCATCAATTTAGATGGAGAGAAACTCAAAGCATTTCCACTAAAATCAGAAACAAGACAAAGTTTTCCACTATCTCCATACCTATTCATCAATAAGTACTTGAAAGCTAGAGCAATAAGGCAACAGAAAGAGATCAAGGGGATATAAATTGAAAGGAAGAAGTGAAATATCTCTATTTGTAGATGATATAATAGTATACATAAGGATCCTAAAGATTCCACTAGGGAGCTCCTACAACTAATAAACTCTTTCAGCAAAGTAGTTAGATATCAAATTAACTAAAACAAAACAAAAGAAGAAAACAAAACAAACAGTAGCCCTCCTGTATACAAACGGACTGAGAACGAAATCAGGGAAACAACACCTTTCACAATAGTTCCAAATAATATAGGCTACCTTGGAGTAACTCTAACCAACCAAACAAGTCAAAGACTTGTATGATAAAAACTTAGTCTTTGAAGAAAGAAATGGAATACGATGTCGAAAGATGGAGAGATCTCCTATGCTCATGAATCAGTA
>NC_022021.1:30425956-30433573 GCF_000317375.1 Microtus ochrogaster | reverse complement strand
TGCAAATGAGTGGGTCTACATGTCTGTATCTATTTCTTGTGCCTTTTCTTGGGTTCTCTTTCTTCTGTTTGTTCAGTTCTGATGTGTTAAATTTTGTTTTATCTTATTACATTTTACTTTATTATTATCCCTTAGAAGTCTTTGTGTTTTTAATGAGAGACAGAAATGGTGTGGAACCAGGTAGGAGGGGAGATGGGGAGGAACTGGGAGGAGTAGAGGGAGGGAAATGTAATCAGGATGTATTGTGTAAAAAAAAATTTCAGTAAGAGGAAAAAGTTGGCAATGTCAACAACAAGAAATGAATGTCAAATTTCTACCCACTCGTTCACAGCTCATGACTTAATCATATCTTAAAGTATTTAATTAGCAATAGTAGCTTTAACTTCTTTATTTCAGCTCAAAACACTTTAAAATTTCTTGAGTAGGTGAGTCATAGTCATAGTTCAAAATAAGAAGCACAAAAGTGTAAATAGCAGGATGATTTGTACTGACCTCTGACCCTAGCCAACTTTCTCCTCATATAAACTGAATTTAAAAAACTCTTTGGATGTTCTTTCAGAAACATGTTGTACTTATTTAGGCAAAAGGCATTATACATTTTGGTAAGGACATTTTATAAAGAGGTCTTTTTTTTTTCCAACAGAATAATGGGATAGTTAAAATAAGAATGTGGGACACTTTATTACTAAGTTGATTTAGCAAAATAGTGATTTGGATTTCTCCTAGGGACCGTGAAGAATGTTTCCTAGCTTTCATCAGAGAAACATCTTTTTGTTGTATATGGCAATCAATACCCATAATTGGTCAACACATAGAGAACAAGAGACTGTCGCTTGCTCAGTTCTCATGGGGGCATTGGTATCACATCCCTTCCACTGGAGGTTCAGAGATCATTGCAGAACTCAGGTGAACAGACTGTAAGAGCCAGAGGGAACGTATATTGCAGGGAAACAGTTTTTTTTTTTTTTTTTTGGTTTTTCGAGACAGGGTTTCTCTGTGGTTTTGGAGCCTGTCCTGGAACTAGCTCTTGTAGACCAGGCTGGTCTCGAACTCACAGAGATCTGCCTGCCTCTGCCTCCCGAGTGCTGGGATTAAAGGTGTGCGCCACCACCGCCCGGCTAGGGAAACAGTATTTCTTGCCATGACAGTGCCATTGCACACGTCAACTCACACTGGCTGAGAGTGCACATGACAAAGCCAGTGAAAATCCAGAATGGATGGAGGAGGAGCTCAGGAAATGTCATTCCTCCTTGAGGAGCTATTAATGATCTCTTGGGGAGGGAGAATCAGTTTTCTTCAGAAAAGTGCTCCCTGAGAGTCTACCCATTCTCCAGAACATGGTCCCATAAACATCCAGGCATCACTAAATAGACTCAGTGGGTTAACAAAAGAGAAAAGCACATGAAGTTGGGAGAAAAAGGTGGTGGGTGGGTATGGGAAAGTAATTAAAAGGGAGACAAAGAAGTGGATTTGATTAAAACACAGTATATGCACCTATGACATTCTCAAACAATAAAATTATTTCAAAATTGGCTAATATTATACAGAGTTAATGTGATAGGACTGAACATTTTTTTTCTGTTTTTTTTTTCAGTTTTTAGCTGAATTACCCTTATATAATCAGCTAAAACCTGTAGTTTCTCTGTACTCTTTCATTTATGATAATACAAGGAAGAAAAACATCTATAGTAAATGGCAAAAGTTAAGTTAAAATGGGTGAACAGCTGTTAAAACCTATACTGCAACAAATCCTACCTAGAAAGCAAGAAAAAATTATCCCATGGACAGGGCAATTCTTACATTCCCATGCATGTGAAGTTGATTAGCTACTACCTCTCATTGAGAACTTTAAGAACCCAAAGTCAAGAGGGGCAGAGAGTAATAACCGGAGACAAAATTTAAACTGGTGAATTACTGATTACATTTCTACTTCACCATGGCAATGTGACAGAGTTCAGATAAGCCTAAAAATAGTTACTTAGCACATGCAATCAGTGGAGGTGGTGTGAGGGGTAGGACAGACCTCGAGCACAGCAGATCCAACGGCACAGGCCAGGGGGTTTCCTCCAAATGTGTTGAAGTGATGCATGCATTTAGTCAAAGATTTAGCGATTTCTAAGGGCAGAAAATAGAAGAGGTCAAAGTGACACATTCGTACCCATCATGTCTCATCACAACATTGGCATTACATTCACTTTCTTTTATCTTTTATTAATTATGTATACAGCATCTGCCCACATGTATCCCTGAAGGCCAGAAGAGGGCACCAGATCTTGTTACAGATGCTTGAGAGCCACCATGTGGTTGCTGGGAATTGAACTCAGGACCTCTGGAAGAGCAGTCAGTGCTCTTAACCCCTGAGACATCTCTCTGCCCCATAAACTACATATTCTTTTTTTTTCTCTTGGTTTTTAGAGACAGGGTTTCTCTGTAGCTTTGGAACCTGTCCTGGCACTCGCCCTGTAGACCAGGCTGGCCTCGAACTCACAGAGATCCGCCTGCCTCTGCCTCTTGAGTGCTGGGATTAAAGGCATCCGCCACCACTGCCCGGCACATTCACTTTCTTCTTGTAAATGACATCTATTTATTTCCTTCTTTACTCATCTAACAGTGATAGACTGGGCTGTGTCCCCTTAAAATCCATACGTTCAAATGCTAGGACCAAATGTGACTATGTTTGGAGGCAGAGTCTTTAAATGGGTCATTAGGAATTAAATGTATCGCAAAGCTGGGGTCCAAATCCCACAGGACAATGTCCTTATAACAACGAGAGATTCTGGAGTGCTCCTAGTCTTTCTTCTGTGTGCATACATAGGGAAGGTCGTTTAGAGAAACAATGAGAAGGGGGCCATCTGCAAGGCTAGAAGAGAATCGTAGGCACAATTCAACTCTGCCAGCATTTTGATCTTGTCTGCTTTCTTATCTGTGGGAAGATAAACTTCTGTTGTTCCAGCCACTTGATCCGTGGTATCTTACTCGGCCAGAGGTCACTAATATGTGGGAAAGGAGACAGCTTATTTCTTTAATGAGAAGGTGACAACACAATCTTTAATGTGTCACGTGAGTTAGGAAGCATCTGAAAACTTGACATGCAGGACTCTGCAGAAACTTTCCGATTAACCGCATCTCTTATCTCTTATTATTGTGAGACTTAGAGGGAGGTGCTGAGGAGATGAGATGATCTTATATGATGAATTCAGTAGCATAGTTCTGCATTCTGTCAAGGGCAGTTCATTACGCTTCGCTTTCCGCAATCATGCATTTTTGGTTTTAAATTAATGTAATGATTATACAATGTAATGGGTTTCATTTTTGCATGTCCATGTATAGCTATGTTTCTTGTGCTTTTGCTTATTCTATGAAAACAGATATCACAAGATTTTAGTTACTTAATGACTCAGAAATGTGCTGACTATTGGGAGAAAATATATATAAAATAATTTTCAACTATCAGTGGTTCACAAGAAATAAAATCTGTCCAAGTCTCACTACAATCGAGAATCAAATTATCACTTCTATTTCATAGAGCAGTTGTTTTCAACTTTCCTAGTGCTGTAACCCTTCGGGACAGTTCATTTTGTGGTGATCCCCAAGCATAAAATTATTTCATTGCTATTTCATAACTGTAATTTTGTTACTGTTATGAATCCTAATGTAAGCATCTGAGATGCAGGATATCTGATCAATGACCCCAAAAGGGCTGTGACCCACAAGCTGAGAACTGCGTCATGGAGTGTTCTGCATAAATGAGATTTTATTTTATATGACTGTGTGCCCGATAGGACACTGATAGAGAAATCGGGACATTGAATGCGAAGTTAATGGCCTTGGAAGACCACATGACCACGGAAGATTCTCTTCCAAGAAAAGATTCTTCTGGAAGTTTCAGTGTTTTGTTTTGTAACCCATTTCCCTGATCCTCTTCACCATGGTAGAACTCTGGCTCCAACTACTATGATGGAGGTCATCTTTCCTCCAGAAGGGAGGGGATGACTGATTCTCTTGCAGCTACCCCCCTGGCCTGGCACCTTCCTCTTTCCTTTGCTTGGACAACATACATCACGTGGCTCCTATCACTGCCTCTAGCCTATACACGTCACAACCAGTGCTTTACACCATTGCCAGTGCAGGAGGCCCAGGAGGCAAGTGTGGGCATGCTGGACATTGTACCTGGAGTGGTCACAACTGCAGCCATGGGGAAGCCATTCCCAATCCCTTTAGCCATGGTGACAATATCAGGCAGGACATCATGGCTTTGGAAGCCCCAGAAGTGAGAGCCCAGCCTTCCAAATCCTGTCTGCACCTGGAAATAGATGAAAAATCAGCAGAAAACGTTCAGGCTCTGTTCTATTCCCTTCCTTTACCTCCTTCCCATGTCTCCTTGGCCTTCTCGATCCTTGCAGTCTTAGAGACAAAACCCTCGATCCATGTCTGATGTTGGATGCATCCAAAATCATTCCTAGCTTCTTGAGACTTTGGAAATGTTGTTTTTTTTTTGAATCTCTGTTAATTCACTTATCAAAGAGAAATAATTCTATCAGCCTAGCACAGCACAGGACTGCTAGAGAGTTATATAAATAACACGTGCAAAAGGCATCAGAATGTTTAACCCTCCTTAATAAGTTTCTCCTGTGCGCAAGACAAACAGAGAGAAAAGCGAAGAAACTGGTTCCCCTGGAGGAAGCAAGAGTAACTATCTATCCAATAGGACTGGATGCTTATCATCCAAAAGAGAAAACGCTGTCTTTCTGTCTTCCTGCACTATGAGGATGATGCCGCTGAGCCAGTGAGTTCAGAGCATAACTGCTTTAATCCAGAACCAGCTATACGTTGAAAGTTGATCATAGTTTTTGTTCACACTGTCCCTACTTTCAACGACTTATGTTTCAAAATCCGCTTTCTTCAGCCTAGATCCCAGTAGACTCTGTTCAAAGCATTCTAGGCACGCGGCCACCAGAGTCTTTCAACAGATTCTTATTACTAATGTATGTGTCATGACAGCCCTGCCTGAGCTAGATGCTTAGTGTTTGTAGAAGGAAAGAAATCACGACAGAAAGATGTCATGAACATCTCCAGACCAGAGCCTTTCTTGATTTCCATCTGCCTCTGTTTCTATGTCTGCCTGTCTCTCTCTCTCTCTACATGCACACTTGACAAGGTGGGATGAACACCGGAAGCCTGGTCTCAAATGCATGAAAAACTAAGTTTTGTTCCCCCCCCCCAGACTTTCTTTCTTCTCTTTTACCCCTATTACAGCTTTCTGCAAGGGGTTGCTGAACAAGTTGGTTGTCCTTAGGTGACAGTGACCAATACATGAGATGTGGGAGTCCAATAGACCCTATCTGCAACCCCAAGTCTTCACTTCCTAGCTACGAGCCACTGGATAAGCTGATTAACTGGTCCCGATAATAATGTAGGCATTCCATGTAATTTGTCCTTTGGCCGATATTCTTTCTCCTCTCCATCTATCTTAAATGGCATAAAATGGCACAAATGGTAAAACAGATGATTGTGTGGAAAATACACAAAACCAGGCCGAATAAAGCATAACCAGTCCCATGAGTTTCATAGGGTTGGATGCACAGAAGGACAGATGGATCCTTCTGCTGTGCGTCAATCCTAGTGTCTCCAGGGATGGGAGTACATCATAGGGAGCAGGACAGCTGAAGCTGTGGTAGCAGGGTACTAGGACAGTGGATCCATGCCCTCTGTATGTTATTATCCTGTCACTCGTTAACATCCCAGTCTCTCTCAAACTTGTCCACTGTTATGTTCTTGAAAGTCATGAAATTGGGGGTGGTGGGGAGAGAAACAAGAGACGGCCGTGAAATCACATCTCTTGGAAATTCTAAAGTCCTGATTTTCTTTGAATTTAGCCTACCTTCCTTCTAATTAGTCTGATTGTGAACGCTTCGCTGTGTGTGAATTCCAAGGCCAAGGTTTACCATCTTTCCCGAGACGGCTAATTTCGAACTGATTGAATGTGGTTTTCCTTTTTTTCTTCTTCCGTTAATAGTCGATTACCTCCCTCTTGATGGGACCTTGATGAGTCCACTAGAACAAGGAAGGGAGGAGGAGCGGAGCAGGAAGACCTTGTTCAAGCTGCTACTGCACAGCCTTGGCAATGGTACACTCTGAGCCTGACAGGGACCTGACCACACTAGTGGCGCTGGCAATGGCAAGAGTTCTGCCTACAGAGCAACCCAGCATGAACTGAGAGGAAATTTTAGCCAAGGAAAACAACCAGTAAAGGCCAGTGAGACTGGCATAAATAGGAGTCACATGGGTTTCCCATTCGTCCACAGTGGCTCCAGCCACCTGTTTGTGCAAGCACGCTGGGCCCCAGTGGTAAGGTGGGAGAGGACTTCTGTGCCTTAGGTACCACCCTCTGGTCCTTAAAAAAAATCTCTAGAGCTATGCTAAGCAGATAAAATGCTGGTTTATCTAATAAACTGCAATCCAAGGTTTAATTCTAAAGATAGAAGCTAGAGTCCACAATGCTGGTGAGCGGTAGTTCCTTCAAAGCAGGGGCTACCGTGTACTTATTTCAGCTGGGCTGCCTCCACTGTGGCACTTAGATGTGCCATCTAAGTCTGCATGGCTGAAGTGGTAGCAATCTTCTCATTTAGAGGCTGAATTATTCATTACTTTTTTAGAAACAATCTGGTTGACATTGCTTTGGCATTAAGATGAACACTAAGACCATGAGATTAAATATCTTTTATGGCTTGTCAGGAGTCTGGCAACAATTCATAGAACAAGGAATAATAATAATGGCGAGAATTAAAGCACGCCGTATAACAGTATCATCACCTGTGCCCGATAGCAATGTTTTAAATAGAAACCAGTTTGGATGCCTAAATTCCATTATATTTGTTACTCTAACTAACTTTCTAACAAACCAACAGAGGCTTCTTTAGTTTATGGCCACACTTCAGAGTCCATGGACTTGCTTTCTGCCTGAAATACCAAAGAGGGTTTAAAGAGGTCCCATTCTGCATCTGGCCTGTTCCTACCGCACCAAGTTGATCCTGGCATAGCCACTCACTTCATCGGCAATGCATACACCTCCCCTCTCTCGAACCAAGGCAAAAGCTTCCTTCAGAAACTCCTTCGGGTACTGGACAAAACCATTCACACCCTGCAAAGATATAAAGATTATGTCAGGAAGACTTGAGTGTCAACAGGAGCTGTGGCTCAGCACCAAGGATGACAATAGATCATTATCCTCATCACCATGACGTCAATGCTACCAGCTGAATGAACAGTGGGTAGAACTGTTCTAACTGGGGTTTCGCACCATGCCTTTAGGGGAAAAGCTGTGACTCTATTCTTTCCTGAGGTTAGAAACAAGGAGGCTTGATGAGTTAAAGATGGGGTCCCTGAACAATATGTGTCAAATAGTTAACCATCAAAGGTATCTTCTTTTCTTGAAGACCTTAGGGATTCAATGGCTTCACCTATTTATCTGTCCACTTGTTCCATGCAGGAATAAAAATGATGTATTTTTGTAGTTTGTTTTGTTTTGTTTTTTGAGACAGGGTTTCGCTGTAGTTTTTAGAGCCTGTCCTGGAACTAGCTCTTGTAGACCAGGCTGGTCTCGAACTCACAGAGATC
>NC_022021.1:30403821-30425856 GCF_000317375.1 Microtus ochrogaster | reverse complement strand
CTGTACTGTTGTAGCTGAAGGAAAGAAAGGAGATGTCAAAAGAAAACCCAGGCATATTAAGGTTAAAAATGTCCCTGATGTTTTTGTGTGACACTGTCTCTTGTCAATGAATATTTACAAAGAGATAAATAACTCTTCCTAATCCTCCTGCTCAGGTACTGTGAGGACACTTTGTGTTTATCTACACTGCTCCCACTACTGTCTAACTACAGGCTCTAATAAAACCTACATTGTGGCTTTACAAGGACTGATGACTTAAAAATTCTACTAATGTGTTTCTTTTCCTTAATCTATTCTGTGCAATTTCCATAAGCACATATATGTAAATACACACATATGTGGTTGTATATCTGTCTGTGTGCACATAGAGTTTATAATAAAAATAGGTTCATGCAGTTAAAAAAAAAGAGGATCAAAAGAATGAATTGAGCTTGGAGAGGGGCACATAAATGGATGCTTAATTAATTTGGAGTCAGAACTGTGATAACAGAAAATTCAGAGAGATACTAGATTTGTATACCCACTTGAATTGGCTCTGCAAAAAATCCAGCAATTGACTTGGCCACAGAAGTGTTCAGAGTTTCTTTGAATTGTTCAATATACTGTTCGTTAGCTTGGCAGCAGCCTGCAGCAAACACATACACACATGGACAAATCACAGCATGCGATGTGAGAACGGCATCCAGAAAACACAGAGCAGTAAGAACGGTTCCCTTGCTGGAGTCCCTTAGACTACCGTGAGCCGGGATCCACGTGAGTTTATCTCTGAAGTGGGGGGGGGGCGTTCTGCAGGAATGACTCTATGAGGACAGCCATAGAGGTCTGAAACAGACAACTTCAGTAATTTCATTTGTGGCAGGAACACACCAAAGTATCAAATCTAGTATAGAAAATCATTTTACGTAAGGACCATCCTCTTAGATGGGTAGGGTCTGACTCAGGTGTTATTGGTGTGGCTTAACGTATTCAACTTCAACTGTACTGTTGATTGTCCCTTGCATGTTCTCAGACACGCTTTTAAACTACAAAGTGCTCTGGAATTCAGTCAGTCAGTAAGCTTATATAACCATGAGAATTCAGTCTAAAGAAGGATGCGTTAGAGACAGATAAGTTTTTTTCCCATGGTCGCTCTTGACTCCAGGTTCGGGTCTCTTATTTATAGGCCTTTCTTCTTTAACTGAGGGCGCATTCAGTTTTGGAATCTGTGGCTTTGTCAAGTGTCTGGTACACCATGGGTCAGTTTCTAAAGAATCAGGGAAAAATAAGTGGTAAACATTGTGATAGGTTTGTGACATATTGAGCAATGTTACTTGAAATTCCCCTCTGGCTAGGGAATCAGCTGTTGTTCAGGGGATGCCTTTAATATGTTAACCCCTTTGTTTCCCAGGTTGAACTGATAATAACCCACCCCCTGAGTTTTAAGTGTCAGCGGTTATTTATTGCTAGAAGACACACTTGTTTTTAAAAGCTCCTCAGTCATTTTGTTGAGTTTCTTAAGTACTATGCATATTTTCAAATTGTGTTCACCATTTAATTTTCTTTAAATGTACTGAAGATACACATTCCATTGTCTGATAATTCAATTGCCTGGAGTTCTTGTGGTCTTTTTCTAGAATGTGGAGTTGTGTTTCCGAGTGTGTTAGTTTTGACAATGGTTGGCTTGTTTTCCTTGGTATTTGTGAGTATTTTTTGAAGCTTAGAAGCGGGTAGGCTCATCAGAGTACCTCTCCACTTGCAGCTTCCAGGAGCACACAGCATTTCTGCGTTTAAATCAGCAGGCATAGTCGAGCTCAGAATGCAAAGCCTCATGCTGGACAGCTTGTAGCTGAGATTTTCAGTGAGAGAATCCTCGCAGAGCTTGTCACCGTGATGCACTGCTGGTGTCTATTTCTAGTAGACCCCCGGAGGAGCGTGTGGCCTCTTGGGACACCAGCTCTGTCTGGGACTGGGGAAGTTTTCATGTTATATCTTAATTTGTGGATGTGCCCCAGATCTTGTCTTTTCGCCCCTGCCCAGCTCAGCGTCCCCTGTTTGTCAAGAACCCTCAGGAGAAAACTTACTATAGTTCCCCGTGACGTATTTGCATTTCTAAGAAAGCCACCCCCTTTTCCATTTTTAAGTAACTCGTAATTTAAATATTTAAAACATCTGTAAATATTTTAGAAGTTGTGGTTTTGATAAGGAAAATTAAATCCTGTCATTTCAATTTAGTGGTTATTATTACAGGAAAAGCAGAGGATTTTGTTCTCTCTCTCTCTCTCTCTCTCTCTCTCTCTCTCTCTCTCTCTCTCTCTCTCTGTCTGTCTGTCTGTCTCTCTCCCTCCCTATCTATTGAGACAGAGCCCTGACTGTCCTGGAAGTTTCTTTGCAGACCAGCCTGGCCTCAAACTCACAGATAACCTCCTGCGTCTGTCTGCCTCCCAAGTGCTGGGTTTAAAGGTGTGTAACAGCATGTCCAGCTAGAAGTAATTTTACTTTTTTTTGTTTTTTGTTTTTTGTTTTTTTGAGACAGGGTTTCTCTGTGGTTTTGGAGCCTGTCCTGGAACTAGCTCTTGTAGACCAGGCTGGTCTCGAACTCACAGAGATCCGCCTGTGTCTGCCTCCTGAGTGCTGGGATTAAAGGCGTGCGCCACCACCGCCCAGCTTTACCTTTTTTTTTTTTAAAGTTTATTTATTTATTCATACAAGTGTTTTACCTGCATGTATGTGGACAGCATTGGCAACTGCTGCCCACAGAGGTCAGAAGATGGCATCAGATGGAAGTTACAGTTACAGACAGTTGTGAGCCACCAGGTGGGTGCTGGAAATTAAACCCAGGTCCCCTGGAAGAGCAGTCAGTGGTTTTAACCACTGAGCCATCTCTCCATTCCCTACAACCCCGTTGTGACTTGTATGATACATTTGCCTAATAGGTTCTATAGAAAGTGTTATTCAAATGGCAACATTTATTATTTACAATTTATGTTCCACTGTTTTTCACAGTTAAACATTTTCAAAGAGAAGAACAAGGTCTCTAAACACAGGGGTTTGCTTACTCCACACAGAATTTGAACTTGGTGTCTATGTGTTCTGCCTTCCTTTCTCTGCCAAAGAAAGAATAATTTGATTTTCTTATGCTTCTTTGTCACACTTACTTATTAGTTGAATTCTAGGTGTGCTTTTGTTGGTAGAATGATTCTTCCTGGGTTCATGTTTAGAAGCATTTAAAAGTGACATACTTGAGTTCAGAAGCAGGAAATTTAATTTTTCCACAAACAGGAAACGTTGCCTGCTGTGGTTAAGTTTGGAAAAAGTGTTTGAAAGCTTTTACCCGAGTTAATCTACAATTACAAGATCTTTAGCGTCTCTTGTTCTCTTGTTTGTTTCAGTGAGAATGCCTTTCACATTTATGAGTGAGTTTTAGTTGTTTTGAGATGGAGCTAACCTGGGCTATCTGTCTTGTTAAGCCTGCAGCAGCTGCCTATCCTCACCCTGCTTCAAGATGCTGGAGATGTCCGTGGTGGTGGTTATAGATGCACCCCTAGCTGTCAGCCTCAATACACAGAGAAACAAGTATAAACTCCTGTGAGTGGAAGAGTGCAAAAAGACAGAACGTCCTTCAGGGAGTTTACTAAAGCTCCAGAAGCCACCATCTGTGTACCACCTCTGGATACAGGAACTCTCCAGGAAGGAGGAAAGCGAGATGAGCAGTATCTACATGTGACTGAACTTTGAGAATGTTTATCTGCATTCATAGTATGGTTCTCAGCAGTCCATAGCATCTCTGAATGTAGCCCGAAGTCTATACTGGCAGAAGGGATCAAGAGGAAGATGTGGATGCAGTGGGAGCCTCAGCCCATCTCATGCTAAAGTACCTCGGGTCTGTGTGGGGAGACAACTGTCTTCCATCATCTGCTTAGAGGCATGCATGCAGCCTGTCTCCTGAAGACAAGAGAAACCCTCAACAACTATAAAAAAAAAAAACCTAAAACTAAATGTGTTTACACTACAGTCCACTAAAGCATAAGGAAAATATCATGTTTCGAGAATGCATGGGACATTGAGGAAAACTTTATTGACATAGATACCTCATAACTTTAGAGTGAAATTTTCTATTTTCATTAGCAAAGGACGAGACAGAGTCTTACATGACTCTAGCAGATATATAAAACACGAATAAAAGGCCTGGTTTCTGGGTTTAGCAAGTTCTTTTGTAACTAAGAATACCAGAATGGAATAAAATCAACTTTAAGTGCTTAAGTTAGGGTAAAATCACGTCAAAGGAAGAATTTACTTGAGTTTACCCTACACATCTGGTATTTACCGGCACCTATCCATGTGTTTGGTGGGAAGTAACACCATCTATTATGTTTTCTCCATTTCAGATGTGTTGCATTGGCTCATTCCTGTAACTTCAGGTCAGGCCTCCTATGGAGGGAGATAGGGTACATTGCCGTCTCCATGGCAACATCAAGAGGATGTGGATGCTCTGTTGGATATCATAACAGAGTTATTACTCTAGAGTCTATTTCAGTTGGTGTTACAGAAAGAGCTAAGCAGAATGAGAAACCAAGAAAGGACAATATTGTTAAGGAAAAAGAAGAGTTTCTTTCACAAAGGAAAGAATGGCACAATCTGTGCCAGCTTCGGGACACTGTAAGGGTGAGAAGAGAAAAAGTCTGTCATGGGGTGTGCCTGGAAATCTGGAAAATGAGTCTCTGGAGAATAAACAATCCAGAAGGTAGATAGGAGGTTATGACATCTACCAAAGAAAAATGGCAAACTGACCTAAGATGAGATTTGATGAAATAATTATGAGATGAAAATATCCATATTATGGTTGTATGCATCCAGGGAGAAAATTCTAGAAGCAACTGCATGCTTGAACCATCTACATTAAAATTACTTGACATGGTGGACTGAGTACAATGGCTGGACATAAAGACACCACAGGAGTCTACAGTCCATTTCAGTCCACTTTCAATCTTATTGAAAAGCGTGGTGTCATTCTTGGGCAGATACCCAAAAGATGCCCAATCATACTACAAGGACATTTGTTCAACTATGTTCATAGTGGCATTATTTGTCATAGCCAGAACCAGGAAACAACCTAGTTGCCCCTCAACCAAAGAATGGATAAAGAAAATGTGGCACATTTACAATTAGAGTTCTACTCACTGGTTAAAAACAATATTTTTAAATTTGCATACAAATGGATGGAACTAGAAAAAAACTATCCTGAGTGAGGTAACCTAGACCCAGAAAGATGAACATGGCATGTACTCACTCATAAGTGATCATGGATACTATCTGTAAAGCAAAAGATATTGAGCCTATATATAGCTCATGATTCTAGAGAAACCAAGTAACAAGGTGAACACTAAGAAAAACATATATATACATCCATCTGGGAAAAGAAAAGAGACATGATTGCCTAACAAAATTGGGAGCATGGGGGTGGGGTGAACAGGGGGGTGGAAGGTGAAGAAGGAGAGAGAAGGGGAAAGAGGGGAACTAGAGGGAACAGGATGGTCGAGATGGAGGAAGGACAGAGATGAGAGCAAGGAAAGAGATATTTTGATTGAGGGAGCCATTATGGGGTTAGCAAGAAACCTGGCAATAGAGAAATTCCCAGGAATCCATAAGGATGACCCCAGCTAAGACCCTATGCAATAGAGGAGAGGGGGCCTGATCCTGACTTGTCCTGTAGTCAGACTGATGAATACTTTAAATATCACCATAGAACCTTCATCCGGCAACTGATGGAAAGAGAGGCAGAGACCTAGCGGAGCACTGGAGGGAGCTCCCAAAGTCCAGTTGAAGAGTGGGCAGAGTGAGAATATGAGCAAAGAGGTCCAGACCATGGTGGAGACATGCACTGAAACAGTCTACCTGAGCTAATGGGAGCTTAGCAACATCAGTCGGACTGGTTGAAAGAACAAGCATAGGACCAAACTAGTCCCTCTGAATGTGATTGGTAGTTGTATGGCTGGGGCAGACTGAGGGGCCACTGGCATTGGCACCAGAATTTATCCCTACCTCCTGTACTGGCTTTTTGGGAACCTATTCTCTTTGGATGGATACCTTGCTCAGCCTAGATATAGTAGGGAGGGCCTTGGACCTTCCCCAAAGCAATGTGCCTTACCCTTTCTGAGGATTGGATGGGGGGAGGGTGGGAATTAGGTGGAGGGGATAGGAGGAGGGAAGGGAGTGGGAAGTGGGATTGGTATGTAAAATGAAAAAAGATAATTTGTTTTCTTTTGAAAAAAAAATTAAAAAAAAAACCACCATGGTGTCATAGCTCTAAGTGGATGGTTTCCATCAAATACCTCCCTTCAGAATTCTGGGAACTTCTCGGAAGAGGAGGCATAAGGAGTGTAATAGCCAAAGGGGATGGAGGATACCAGGAGACCAATGGTCTCTAAATCAACTGAGCAAAGCTCATATGAATTCACAGAGACCGAAGCAGCAAACAGGGCCTGTATAGGTTTGCACCAGGTCCTGTACATATATATTTTATAGTTTTCAGTTCAGTATTTTTAAGGGACTGACTCCTGAGTGTGTGAAGGAGTGTGTCTCTGAATCCCATGCCTTCTCTTGGGCTCTCTTCCTTGTTGTTGCCTTGTCCAACTTTGATGTGGTGGTTTTTCTTTTTTCTTATTCTATTTTATGTTGTTATGCTTGTTGTCATCTCTCAGAAGCCTGCTCTTTTCTAATAAGACAGAAGGGGGTTGAGGCTGGATGAGAGGGAGGTGGGTAGGAACTGGGAAAAGTAGAGGAATGGGAAACTGTAACCAGAATATATTATATGAGAAAAGTATCTATTTTTCATTAAAAGAGGAAAATAGATGAAAATGTGGTCTCATTCTTGTATCTGTAGGATAACCTTAGGAAAACAGAAACTGATAGTATATATATATTCTCTAGATGACACTTAAGAGAGATTTATCATGCTGTTCATATATTTTCATGATGGTCTAGGCCAGTGGTCCTCAACCTCCCTCATGCTGTGACCCTTTAATACAGCTCTTCATGTTAAGTGACCCCAAACATAAAATTAATTTGTTGCTACTGTAATTTTGTTACTGTTATGAAACATAATGTAAATTTCTCATATGCAGGGCATATGATATGCAACCCCCAGAGGGGTCACAACCCACAGGCTGAGAACCACTGGTCGTAGGGAAAAACCTCTAAGAGAGAGTGCAGAGAAGATGGACAGAGGGAAGGATGCAGAGAAAGGAGGGAAGGAAGTGACCAGCTCTGTGTGCTTCTAGACTTTGCTGGTGGCTCTGCAGAGCAGAGAGCCTGAGAACTCTGAGATGCACGTGGCCGACTTTAGTTCTCGATGCCACACACATGTGATATACATTTATATTCCCAAGAAAATGGAAACTGTTATTAAATGCTTTCCTCTAAAAAGATTTGCATATTCCTGGTTTCACGAAGTGGTGTGATGGGAACAAGGCCTGTGCTGTTGATTACTATTGTTATTAATTTTATAAATGAGAAAAGTGAAGTCCAAGATGGAGTGGAGTCTGTGTCTCTTGACTCCACGCATGTCCTCAAGCATGGAAAAGAAGAAGAAAAGGAATGATTTTTCAGCTTGGGCTCAACTTGCTGGCACATCCGTGTGAACAAGGGTGCTCACAGGGACTGAAAGCACCAGTTTTCTAAAGCTAGAGTCTGAAGACTTGAGGTTCAGCCCTACTTTTCCTACTTTCTGAATGTAAACTTCAGCTTATCTTCCTTAAAACTGAGAGTCCGAGTTGAGGTTAAAACCTTCAGTGCATTCTTAGGTTCCGTGACCATGACATTTTGTCTTGTTCCAATGCCCAATCTTTCTCTCTCCATTTCGTTATTATCTTGTATGAATTTTAAGGTGAGTGTTTTTTTTTTCTTTTTCAATTCAAAGCTCAGTTTTAAAGGTTTCTATTTTTCAGGCTCCCTCTCAACCCAGTGACTCATCCAAGTCTATTAACTAGCTTTTGGCTGGAGTGCTTGCCCTTCCTCTAGAGCTCCCGAGGAGCAGCTGCTCCAAAGGTTCTGTATTGATGATAAATCTGACCAGAAAGCAGCCAACGGTGTTTCCATTCCGCTTCTCTTTCATGCTATGAATTCAGATAAAAATGGGATTGATAAATAGAACTTCTCCTGGCAAGTATGACTAAATCTTGCGCAAGAGACACGAGGGTCAGTGGCATCCACAAACGTCCCCATGTCCAACAGATGTTGTTTAGCTGCCGTTCGGGGTCCCTCGAGAATTGTTGACTGGTGTTCTGTGATTTGCAGATGTCTCCTTTTCCATTTTCCCCTCTCCCATTGGGAACTGATGAAGAATCACACTCATTTCATAGGCCCACTTAATTGTCAGGTAACATGCTGTTTCTTGGCTTACATCTGAGAGCATGAGAAGCTGTCCCCACACAGCCAGATGGCAGCTGGGACCATTCACAGCAAGAGTGGGCATGTGAAGCGCTGAGTCACTGAGGGGGTCACTTAGTATTTTCCAGTTTTGTTTCTTTCAACTTTCCCGTTTCCCAATTTCCCGACTACGCTTGTTTTCTCCTTCTCCAAATCCCTCACCCCACCCAGCATTCAGCTCTACCCTCCCTCCCTGCCCATTCCGACCTGGAGAGCAGCTGCATTTCCTAACTGTTTGCACTGGGGAATCTCGGCAGTAGCTTCCTCCCCAAGGGCCACGGAAAACATCTGGGCACATTGTCTGCAAGTCACAAAAGAAGGACTTCACAAAACATTCACAAAATAGCCAGTTTGAAGACTGTGTAGTGGCATCTAAGGCCAGTGAGCTTCTTAATTTGGTATTGAGACACTTTTGTCATTCCTCTCTCGTTAATTATAAAATTGTAATCTTTTTTGAAGAGACATTTTTTTCTTAGAAATTACTTATGTGACCACTATTTAAAGAAAATTAATTTTGATGTTAGTTCAGAAGCAACTTTTTTAAAGGGTTAGCGGATGAGGGTTTAATAAAGAATGAAGATAACTGGGTATCTGATTCTGATGCTGGAAAAGATGGGCATGGCCTGTGAGGACAAAGCGAGGACAGAGATGACTTGATAGAAACTTTGTGTGTGCAAGTTTCTAAGATGCTCGAGTCTCTAGATGGTACATAATGAGCAAAACAAAATGCAAAGTTCTATTGTTAACTATTACTCAGACTCTAAGGGCATTTCTAAGAAATGTTTTCTTCAATTGGCCTTTGGTTTTTTTTTTTTTTTTTTAAAGTAAAATTGAGATCTTGGCTAATGGCATGTTTTCTATTAGTTTCTAATTCTGATATCAGTAAGAAAGGATCGATTATCCAGTGATCCCAGCAGTTTAGTGAAAAAAGACGAAAGTCTCAGAACTTACTGAGCGGCAGCCCATCGCACTGGGGAAATCCACCTTGTAGCTCCCTACGTTTGTCAAGCCGAGGGTGTAGGGACTGCATCCGTGATAGGCTCCTCTGAGGGGAGAAATGGGAGAAGGAGGTCAAGTTTATTTCTCTTTGCTCCTTTCCTTGCTTCAAACGAAAAAAAAATACGAAAGACATGGGAGGCACTAGAACAATGCAAACATTAGAATCTGACGCCTTTTAAGACTCCATCAAAATTTATGGTACATTTATGGATGCATTCACTGATATTTTCCACTGGTCTCACAGATCTGAAACTGTGAAAATGATTTTAGAGACTGGCAAGGGCTCTTAATTTTGAATCTGTCACTCTAAAATAATGAGACTGATTTTTTTTTTTAAAGCAGTGCTGCAGAGATCACAGGTTCAATCCATGCTAATCTTCAAAGCACCGTAGGAAGACAAATATTTATTCCTGTGATGAAACTGCCGCTCAATATGACCGGGGAGTGCTGTCCTCTTTCTGTGACTGCTGTGACCTCATTCAGCATATCGGAAACAGTTGCGGTTTCCTTCGAACCCAAAACACCCATTCTTAGCATCAAGTCATCCTAAAGAATTCAGATTTCTAAATCAAAATCATCCTTCAAGGAGCTCCAGATTTTATTTTCAAGAGTGATCATGAGAAAGGAGGCAGAGTAGACACCAACTTCTGCTTCAAATAGATCAATACTTGTCTTGGGTGTGTGTTCTGGGAGGTTATTTTGGTAAAACACAATCACACTGTGTTATGACCATACTTATTTGACAGCAAATGCTTCTTTAGGCTTATAAAATATTTGCGTGCTTCATGTAGAATCTGTAGTAGCGTGCTATTGACACAACTAGTCGAATTTAGACAAAAATTATCCTTTAACACATTACACACAGGACGAACTTCTTCATTCCTTACTCTTTTTACTATGTTATTCATATCTTTAATATAAATTTTAGAAGACTTCATAACTTTTCTGTTATTTTAAATGATAACATATTCATCAAGAACTTATAAGGCCAATTTAGATGGAATTATCTAGTCACCAGATTCACTGGCCATTGGAAGAATACTGGGAAAACTGTCCTCCTCTGTGCTACAATTTAAAGATGTACATTTAGTGTTGAGATAAGTCAGTGTTGCTGGGATGCTATACGATGTGATTACCTGAAAGAAATGATGTCTGTGTGATTTGAGTGTGCTCTGGCCATCACCATGGCCAGGTCATTGGCTTCTGATCCACTGTTCACCAAGAAAATGACCTGATGGGGAAGGAAAGACACATGACTTAGTACTTTTTAGGTTCCCTTCAGGTCAGCTTCTGTTTCTGATCACTTCTCCCTTTTAACTACTACATAAATCTTACTGTTCTTTGAACAGCTGTTGAGTGCTAATAAAACTGGCTAAGACGTTGACTCATTTGTCCAAAGCTGTGCTTTTAGTAGCTTTAATTGATGAGCTACAAAATGGGAAGGTGGGGAGATTTTCTGAGAGGCTCGCAGTGGTCAGGGGCAGACAATATCCATAAATGAGGTCTTTTGGTTCCTGCACCTAGCTCATCCCTCTTAATTCTGAAGGCGTGGAATGAGGCAGAGCCGCAACCTGGCAACCCCAAAGGTTTAATCCTAGTTTGCGGTTGCTGTATGACTGTGGAAACAAAATGCAGCTCGGTCTGCGCAAAACAAGGGGAAGAACTGAAGAGGTCCAGCTCCTCCAGGCGGGAACAGGAGGCGTGCATTCATGGCTCCTCCAACTGCCCCATTTGTGCTCTGCCATGAAGAGCTGGGTCTGAACAGGGATGGCCATTCCAAATTTTTTTCAAATATACATAGCATAGTAAATGGAGTGTTGATATGATATGGTAAAATAATAACTAAAGCCATGTATTGAACACTAATCTGGGTCTTACACACACACACACACACACACACCACACACACACACACACACACACACACACACACACACACACTTATATACTCATTTAATGCCTGCATTTAAATCTTGCTAACATCTTTAGATGTCAGTTCAGTGTCAACTTTAATTCACTTCAGATTTAGAAAAAAAAATATCTCATTCAGTTAAAACATCTAAGTGCATTTTAGACAAATGTTATTTATATGGAATGGCCTCACTTTTTATAAGAGAACAAAGGAAAATAACTTTTCAGAAACAATGTGGAACACAGAGAAGAAAATCTCTTGGCAACACTGAAGAGCATCTGGAGGACTGGAATTCCTAATAAAAGACTTCTGGAAAGATATAAGGAGGGAACTCTGGGGGACACATGTGAACACTGGATTGTTTGATCAGCAGCTTAGAGATCCCTTTCTTCAGCGTGAGTGCTTTTAGGTATGGCTATCTGCTCACCATGGCAGACTTTCAAAGACCAGACCAAAGCCCTTGGGCTCCTAGGTTGCCATCCTTGTGAGCTGGGAGCACCGAACACTCTACCTTAAGAGGTTCAGGGAGAAGCGCTGAAAGTTTCTCTGCATATTCGTGCATTGGAGGGTGGAAGAAGACAGAGCTTGTATGCCACAGGCGTCCCATCTGCTTTTGTGCCACTGCAGTTACCTTCCTGGAGAAACACACAACCAGTCAAGCGTACACCACCAGCAGGCTTGGCCTCTCCCCTGGGTCATTGAACGTGGACCCTTGGCTGCTTCTTCAACAGTTTCAGGAGGCAGGATTCACTGAAGCAGTGATCCGTGGTGATGAGCATTTTGCAATGTTGAAGAGTCATTCTTTAAAGAATTAGTCCAGCCTTTCATATCAGAAGGCTCATAATGAAGGCAAGTAGCAACTAAAAGCAGGTAACCATGTGGGGCCCAAATAAGAAGGCTTTGGGAAGATAGGGAAAGGTGTTGAACTTGATAGGGGCTGGTGTTTGATTCACAATTCTGTTTACTATTAATATCTGCTACACCTAAAAATTAACCCAGTGGTTGAATAATTTGAGAAATATCAGACTAAACAAATTCCTCTACTGTGGGCCTTGCTAGAGTCTTTGCTAGGCATACGGCTGTTCTCGAAGAAAGAAAGGGGGAGACATCATAGGGTGTCCTATTCTTATGTTTTCCTGGAACTTTTCCCAAGGAACAACTCCCGTGGTTATCATTCCACAAATCTCACTTAAGAAAATCCTAAAGTGTACCTTTTGAAGAGATGGGATCTCTGACAACAGCATTGCTGATAGAAATAAACCAGAGAGTCACATGACACATAGAATGGAGGGGACACAGATTACTGGTGATGTGCCGGCTGGGTGGGCAAGGTGGCCTTCCTCTGGAGAGCAGAGGAAGAACTCTGAAAACGCTTGTGCTGATGGGGACTGTGGGAAGAGGAAGCCCTAGGACCGGGGAGTTTTTGGTGGAGGTTTCGGATCTATGGCACTAGGTTGGCTGCCGGAAATGGAAAAGAGGAAAATTCAAGGGCAGCTTTGACATTCTTGCCTCAAATGCTGGGCAAATTCCAGGAATAACTGAGAGATGCATCAGCTCTCCAGCAGATGGTCCACATGGGTTTCTTGAATAAGTGACTATATGAGTTAAAAAAAAAATCGGCTTTGTGGAAAAGACGGACTTAGTCTTAGCACATGTTGGGATGGGGGATTCTACTAGAATTGAGGGATGTGGGGCACCCTTTCTGCATATATCAATTTATTGCTATAGTTTGGTGAGGGACCAAGGCTGAAGATATCAAACTGGATAAAGCTGTTGAAAATACAACAAAATAAACATGGCAGGAGGGTGTCGGTGAAGGGAATGCGGTGAGATGGTGAGAGGAAAGAAGCAGAGAGAAGAAGAGGGACAGAGATAAAGACAGAACCGGAATACCCATAGTCAGGGTCATAAGAAGCTGTGCAAAGGTGAAGAGTGTGAGGAAGAGCTGTCTACTGCCAGGGACAGGGTCAGTGTTTGGAGGATTCTGCTCACACTGCTCTCTGCTTTCATGAATATTTGTACTCCATTGTAAGGGGTTTCTGAAATTTAGCTTGGATACTTGGGGACTTACATCTCCCCAAAACAGAAGAGGGAAAGAATAGGAAGTAGAGAAGAAGGTTGAGCATGGGGGCCCAAGTCATGTCTCTCCTCCGGTTAGTTGCAGGAGAGACCTCTTGGCCCTTGCTTTGACCTCAACCCATTCAAATGATTTTGTCTGTACTTTTTCCATAATATTTTGTATGTGTATATATGCTTATATAAGACACACGCATATATTATTGTACATTGTTATATATGCATATTACTAGTACACACATTATTATATATGTATAAACATTAAGTTTATTCATCAAATTCTTAAGAGCAAAAGGGATGGACCCTCTAGAGCTTAGGAAGCACAAAAGAGGGGGCGGAAAGAGTATTAGAGCCAGAAAACTGGAAGTCAGCTGTAAAGCCGCCTATCCTAGAAATGGCTGCAAAACCAACACCGGAACAATGGCAATATTTGTTTTTCTGGAGTGCAACCGCCTCGCCCCCAGATATAAGGATACTCACGGGTGACAGTGACCAACACTAACAGTTACAATCCCAGAGAAGAAGTCCAGGTATCTGTTTCCCTCCGAATCGAAGAGCCACTCCATGTGTCCCTGGTGGAGCATCAGAGGCTTCTGGAAATAGGCTGTTTCCACAGGAGAAATGTGCTGCTTATGAATCTCCCGAGCACGGCTGTAGGGAAGGGACTACAGGCAGACAAGTTAAAATTGGTTTTCTTATTCCTGGGACCTGCAGGATCAAGAGCGGATCAGTATACTAAGGCCTGGTCCCCTTCATGACCTGAACACATGACTCCTTGCTGTATCGGCTTACAAATGGGCACATTATTCGGTATGTCCTGGGGAAATTGAAATATTTTCTGTTTAGTAGGTGACATTATCATTGTGTTCCTTTTTATCTATGATTTTCCCCCTGAAGTGTACATGGAGAGGAGAGTTGGAACTCCCATCTCTCAGTAAAAAACCATGTTTTCAAGTTGATTTTACCATGAAAATAAAAGACCTTGGAAATAAGTGGCTAAAGTGATGCCACTTTTGCTGATGTAGGTTTATGAAAATTTAAAAAAAAAGCTGATTATGGTGGCACACACCTTTATTTAATTCTAGCACTTGGGAAGCAGAGGCAGGTGGACCTCTGTGAACTCCAAGTCAGCCAGGGCTACATAGAGAGTCCCTGCCTCAACCAAAACCAAAACAAACAAAAAACTAAGTAAATGAGGTGATGATGATGATGATGTGTGTGTATGCAGATGCACAGGCATGTGTACTGTGTGCATAGGTAGTGTATGTGTGTGGAGGCCAAGGGTAAACATTGAGTGACTTCTTCAATGCTCTTTGCCTTAGTTTTTGGAGACAGGATCTCCCACTGACCTCAGAGCTCACTGATTCTGCTAAGAAGCTAGCTGGTAGGCCTCAGGGGTTCCCCGTCTCTGTTTTCCCAGTTTCATTGTGATCACAAGCATCTGCTGCCATGCACAGAATTTTATGTGGTGACTGGGATCTGAATTCAGGTCCTATACTTCCCCCTCTAGAGTTTATCCACTAAGCTGTCTCCCTAGCCCACTGTGTTTTAGATAATACAACTGCTCCGAACATCTTAGAGGTTTTTTTTCCCCATTGCTGTATCAGAAAACTGTCAAAAGGAACATAAGACTGGATGCGAGGAGTTCACACCTTTAACCCCAACACCCACAGGGCAGAGAAAGATGTCCTCCGAGAGTTTAAGTCTCGTCTGGTTCACATAGGGAGTTTCAAAGTAGCCAGGACTGCATTGAGAGACACTGTCTCAAAAAACCAAATCCCAGAAAAACAAAAACATGAACACAAACAAAAGCAACTTAAGGAAAGTTTATTCTGGGTCATGGTTCAGGCTGTCATGCAGGAAAGTCATTGTGGTAGAAAATTGACAGAGCTGGTCCCATTCTACCCATAACCAACCATAGAACAACGGATGCACGGGTTCAGCCGGCTTTCTCCTAAGCTCCGGGGATGTTCCCACTCACAATTACGATGGGATTTTTCCACCACAGTTAATGTAGCGGGATAATTCCCCCAGGCACACAAGAGGCCATTCTCAGGTGATTTTAGACGCTACCAAGGTGACAATAGTAACCATCACACCTATGTTTTCTTTTTGTGGAGAGCTCCCGATTGTTGACTTTAAAATTTAGGTCCAACAAATATGACGTAGAATAAAAGGACCGCTGAGTGTGTGAGAGAGAGGGAGGAAAGGAGACAGATGGAGTGAGAGAAATTGTTATTAATCTGACAACAGGAAAACAACTATACTTTTTGGTGGGGAGGACCTAAGGAAGTTCACTCGACTTGAGTGACGTGAACACATCTGTGCTCTTTCTCCCCATCTCTCTCTGTGTATCATCCTGTAATAGTCCTTGCTTGTGCTTTCTGGCTCACATATGGTTAACAGCTCTCGTGTAGCTAGTAAATAGTGTAAGGAGGCTTCAGATACTCCCTAGAACTTTCAAAGACTAGGATAGCTAGGATAAAGCTGTTGACTTACAAAGCAGGGTTATCTGTGGGTCCTTTTGGGGCAACAACTTTGGAAGTCTTGGGGACTTCCGAGGGAGACCTTTCTTCTTTTCTGGAAACCTGAGTCTTACCTGGTATGGCTCAGGTGAGAAGTCACATGATGGCATGCTGGGCTTTGTATGAAGAGTGAGCCTGGATCCGGATAGCCAGGAAGCACCTACTGAAATGAAGTGAGTTAGGATCTCTTTGTATCAATCACTTATGGTTACCCAAATCAATTAGGCAGTTTTATATAATAAAATCACATTAATTTTGATTTTAACAGTTGGGTATCTTAATAATGGATTTTATGGGAGAAAAATGATTAAATCCAGTACAAAAAGATAAGGAAGATAAGGAAGCAGCATTTCCTCCCACAGCCTCTGTCACAAGCTTAGAGAACTCAGTTCAAGCCAACCCTACTTATTATTGACTAAAACTGTATCATCAGATGGCAATGCAGCCTGTGGGGGATGTCCATCCACGTCGTTTTCTAAGCTCTGAGTTGCTTACTGCCTGAAATCCATTGTGTGGCCCCGTGCCCGAAACCCGGGTGACTCTCCGTACATGAAATTACATACATTTCATTCATGAAATTACACTCTCCATACATACATACATTGTCATTGACTATTCTAGTAGGGAACAAGTAGAAATGGCCATTAGGTGATGGGCTGTACTAATACCTGCAAACAGGTCTGTCAGACACCTCCCTCTCCTGAGGAAAGGGCCACCAACCTAAGACTGTGGAAAAGGGAGAACGGTTGAGAAGGAACAATCATTAAATGCTTAGAGTTAGCAGAGACGTCTAGACTGGGAAGGGGTACTGGAATTCTTATGTGGAAACTGGAGGTGTTCTGTTCCCCTTGGTGTTCGAGTTCCCCATGCTAGTTAGGAGATCAAGAATGAAATCTCAAACTGTCAGCTCCTAGTCTAGAAGTCTTTCTCTGCTCACCCTTTCTTGACAGTACAGACGTTGATCTCCCCTTTAAGTGGGAAGCTACAACGCAGTTAGAGGCCATCAGAGAGCATAGTTAGAGTCTTTATAAGAACCCTTGGAAAAGAATGCTCCTCATTCGGAAGGTTCGGGGTCAGTTTTCAGGTAACTTCATAGTCGGAAAGAATAGAGGAAGTGAAGCCTCTGGCACAGCTTGAAGCTTTGAATGCGTGGAGGAGATGCTGGTGTTTGTGTGCCTGTGAAGTCAGCCTTGAGAAACTCAGCGAACAATGTGTTTCTGAACGAAGCAGGGATGTAATAACTGCACGTATTTTCTTTCAAAATCCCATTCATTTTTTTTTTTCAGCTCCAAACAATCACTAACGTCATGAATTTGCTCTTCCTTTAAAAGTAAGCTGGCTTTTGGTTACCCATGCATAAGAATGACAGGAAAAGGCAGCTTAAATTTTCTGAGAATTTCATGAAAGCTTATCATTGTGTATCTCTGTGCTAGTCACTCTCCTGAAATGGAGAAAAAAAAAAAAGAGTGTTTCTGAGAATTCAAAATCCCTTTATTCCAGCAGTCTTATGTTCTGTATCTGTAAAATTGGAGTTGCCCTATGAGGAAGCTGAGAGTTCATTGACTATGTAGATGTAAGAATTAGGAGAGAGAGAGAGAGAAAACAGGAAGAGGGATGATGGAAAAGACTTGACAAAGAAAAGCTGTGATTTTCAACAGTCAAGGTGCACTCAGTCAGCAAAGGGACGAGCACATAAATGGTGAAGGAAACGTTCTAAGTGAGATCCATAAACACATGAGAGAGAAAAGGAAAAAGAGACAGAGGAAAATAAGGACGTAAAGAAGTAAGGCAGAGAGGTAATCAAGCAAACTAAAGAAAGAAAAGAATTATTCTATAAGCGAATTACATAATACATAATACTCGGAAAACGCTTCTTGACACCTTACCCCTGTCAAGAAGCAAGCTTCACAAGTCATAATGAAAACCAATGGATAAAAACATCAAATCCCGTATTTCTTAGAAAAATGGAAATCAATATGTCTCCAGAAATACCTGCATGCATTCCTTGCGTAAAAGAGCCATTGTATTGAGTGTGCTGTGAGAGTCAGACATTGATCTAGTTTTTCATTGGTTCTAGTATATGTGTACACATGTGTAAACATGTGTGTGTGCGTCTGTGTGTGTGAGTGTGCTTAAGACTTGGTGGGGGGAGGGTTGGGTTAAAGATGCTGAATTCCAAGTCTTCTGTGAATTGGTGTTCTTATGAATTTGAATTTTTATGTTCTGTTTGTTGTTTTACTTATCTGACTTTGTCTTTTTAGACTAAACACAGAAGGCAGCTCTTATTTTCACCCACTTCGTCTCACACAGATGACTCCAGACATTAAATGGAATTGAATTTGGAGAAAAATGCCACACATATAATAAAGACCAACTGGGCAATTAGATTTAAGTTCCCAGTTATCTAATTTTCAGAGTTCTACAGCAGACAAATTGCTTTGTTTTCTTTCTTCAAAATTCATAATATTAAAAAGGGAAAAACTAGCTGGGTGGTGGTGGTGCACACCTTTAATCCCAGCACTCTGGAGCCAGAGGCAGGTGGATCTCTGTGAGTTCAAGGTCAGCTTGGTCTACAAAGTGAGGTTCAGGACAGACAGGTCTAGTACACAGAGAAACCTTGTCTGGAGAAACCAAAACAAACAAACAAACAAACAAAAACAAACAAACAAAAAACCAAAAAAAAAAAACCCAAACAAACTATAGGGCAAGACAGTGAGAAAAATAAATCTTTTACAGGTATTTGAGAGTTCTCAGAGAATCCTTTTTCTCCTGAAGTCAGTTTTCAACTGAGGAGGAGTGTTTATCAGCAGTCTTCACCCTTGATGTTAAGTAGAGGGTTACGAGAGCTTGGCAACGCAGAATGCACTCTGCGAGGTGTGACTCATTCAGATACAATTTGTGTCTTATTTCTGCAGAGCATCTTCTAGGTTCCTTTGTACACAAACATCCCATTTCCTGTCTGTTCTGCTATTCAGGATAGACACTGAGTTAGGAAAGGGAGATCTTTCGTTCATCCACCGATGCACTGAGGTAGTGACAGACCGAGATGCTATCTGCCAAGGAAGCCTACTGCTGCTACACTGAGATCTGGAGGTGCGAGGGACCAGGGCTGGTCAGAGAAGAAAATGTTCTCTCTCCACTGGAGTGGCTGCTGTCACACTGCAGGGTGGTCCCCTTGTCCTTCTTTCACTCTCTACAGCAGGAAGGCCAGGTTCTTTTCTGTTCTGTAGTGCTCGATCCTCCACGAGACCACGACACTGGTTTCTCTGCCTTGTTGTGTGTGCGGAGAGGGTAACTAATGCTAGATAATGCACCTCTCGCCAGCAAGGCCATTGCGAGAAGGTTCCTTCTGGCGTTCACGTCTTCTGCTGGCTCACCTTTTCTCTTTTTTTCATGCCCAATTCTATTTATTACCTTCTGGGGACTGTTTCGGACTCCCTTCCTTCTGCCATGGCCTTTCAACCTAGTCTTTTGCTGAAGTGAAACAGAGGCAGTCACTGTTGATTGTGCTCATGCAAGAACTCTATTTGATTTGGGGGCTGGTAAGTACAGTCCTCTTTGGATGGGACTTCTCTGAGACAAGCTTACCATTCAAGTAAGGGCCCTGATAATCAGGATAACTTTACTTATTCATTTTCTTTGAGAAGTCTTTCCAGGAGTGTAATGTTGGGGGCACATTTCTCAGTGGGTAATGGACATTGTTCCTGAGCACCCTTCCTTTGTGTGAGAGAAAATGTGTCAAAAACAGCACATTGGCACACAATTTCCATCTAACCCTAAAATGATATGAAGTTTGGAACCTTAATTAACAGAAAAGATGCAGCTTTAAGATATTTTCCACTCTTGCTCTTGTGACCTGCCTGAGAAAAACCCAGCCAAATTTCCAGCACAGGTTGGGGAGGTTATTTCCTCCAAAGCTCCACCTCAATTGGAGGAGATATTGGCAGTTGATAGTTGCTGAGTGAGAGAGACTTACTATTTGATTTGAGGCCTCTAGTAAGGTTTTCATGACATAATGGACGGCCACATTCCTATGTCCACATGGATAACACTAACTGAATTCAGTGTTGTTAAAAACAACAAAAAATAAAAAGGTTTTTGGGGGAGAATGTGGTGTGGTCAACTGGGGGAGTGGGATTAAGGTAATGGTGGATGAATGTGATTAATATATATGGAATAAATGTATGGAACTTTCAGAGAACAAAAATATTAAAAATATATCTACTCTATATTGAAAATGAATTATTTCCATAACTATATATGTATCTTTAAACCAGAATGACAATATGAATCAAGGTGGGTAAGGCTAAGTAATTTACATGTACCAATTTCACACAATAAATACACAGATATTGTAGGAGATTTATGACTTACTTTATGGTTTTACACATCAAAAACACTTAAAACATATAACTGCTTTATTTACCCAAATGCCCCACTTTACTTTTCTATAACTGTTTTCTTTATTCTTTTATGATATTTTAGTTGTTTATCTGTTCATTCCTGTCTCACCTGTGAGATATACAAAGATGGGCTTTGCATCATACTAAATAACACATTAGCAAAGCAAAAGGAAAGACTTCAAATTCTTTATACATGGAAGCTAAAATAGTTTGTATCAAAGAAGAAGAGTGTAGAAGAGTAATTGCTAGAGTCTGGAAGGATATAAGGAATGATAACTAAATGAGTCCCTAGGACTGATCTGAGTGTTCTGTGGGTTGCCAGAGTTTCAGAGACCTGTCATATTTGTTACAAAGAACTAGAAGAGAGGAGGTGTCTTAGCTACTATTCTATTGCTATGAAGAGGCACAAGACCAAGGCAACTCCTTTAAAAAAAAATCATTTAATTGGGGGCCTGCTTTCAGTTTCAGAGAGTTAGTCCATGATCAATCATAGCAGGAAGCAGATAGACATGGGGCTGGGGCAGTAGCTGAGGGCATTATATCCTACTCCAGAGGAGCAGGCAGAGAGAGCGACACTGGACCTAGCATGGGGCTTTTGAAACCTTAAAGCACACTCCTGGTGACACACCTTCTGCCACAAGTTCACACCTTCTTGTCCTTCCCAAGCAGTTCCATTCCCTAGTGACTAAGTATCCAAATATCTGAGCCAATGGGGACCATCTTCATCCAAACTACCACAGGCTCCAGAAACAAAAACTCATAAGGAAGCGGTAATGCTAATCATCCTGACTTGGTCATGACACATTAGTTACAAATAGCGCATTACGCCACTGTATTCTAAAAACATGCATACTTATTGTGTCAAATAAAAATGAAAAGTTTAAAAGTTACAAAAGAAAGCAAATAGGACAAAAAGCTTTCTAGGCACTCTGCCTCACCTGCTGCCACCCTTAACCCTGCTCCACCACCCTAAAGTTTTGGTTGGAGAAAAAGGAACTGGAAGGCATTTTCTCTCACTTTATCAGTAACTAGTAATTTCAGTGTAGTTTCCCCCGACACCGAGTTAATGTATAATTTATCTCTGTCTGAGAAGTGGAATTAAAATATTGGAAAGGGCAATGAAACTAGTATGGTATAACTTCTGAGTTTAGAGCCAGATATAGCTGGCTTTAAATGAAGTTGGCATTTACATGTTTCTGACTTTGATCATATTTCTTTTTAAAATTTGTTCTAATTTTTAGGCTTCCTTATTTTATGTGTATGTTTTCCCTGGATGTATGTTTGTGCCCCATGTTCATATCTGGTGCTCACAGAAATCAGGATAAATGATTGGAATCTCGTGAAACCTGAGTTGCAGATAGTTATACGCAGCCATGGATGCTGGCAACTGAACCTGGGTCTTTTATAAAAAGAGCAACAAGTACTTTTAACTACTGAGACAACTCTTCCACTCCTGATCACATTTATAATTTTTTTTTTGTAATTTGTCTCCTCATATATGGGACAATACAATAGGACTCAGTTGCAAGTTTAACCGAAGATGAAAAAAATACTGTTTGAAGCATTAGGGCTGAATTGGGCTAGGGAAATAGCATAGTTACTTAAGTGCTTACCATGCAAGCACAAGGACTAGAATTTGAACCTCAGAACCTGATGGAGGAAGGTCATTGGTTAAGTAATAAAGAAACTGCTTGGCCCGATAGGTTAAAACATAGGT
>NC_022021.1:30401915-30403301 GCF_000317375.1 Microtus ochrogaster | reverse complement strand
AGAGAGAGAGAGAGAGAGAGAGAGAGAGAGAAGGTAGAGTTTAGGAGACACCATGTAGCTATCAAAGGAGAAAGATGCCAGAACATTATCGGTAAGTCACAGCCTTGTGATGATACGCAGATAATATAAATGTATTGATTTGAGATGTAAAATCTACCTAGGAATATGCCTGAGCCATTGGCCAAACAGTGTTGTAATTAAAATAGTTTCTGTGTGATTATTTTGGTCTGAGCAGCTAGGAAGTGAAAGTGTAGTCTCTGTTTACAAATGGTACCTAAACATTTGGCTCCCACTGAGCAGTTTCAGAGGCAGTGAATGGACCTCATCATGTTGGACTGGGCGGAGCCAAAAGGTGAAGCAGCGTTAGGCCTAGCCACACCGCTTAACATTTTAAGAAGCAGTCCTGGTCAGAAAAGGATTACAGATATACAATAAAGACAAATTCAGATGAAAGACTTCTAAATGGATCATAGCTGTTTCAGCTAATGGCTTAGCATAATAAATCCAAGCAGAAAATCTGAACAAAGATATATAGAGAGAGTAGGCAGAGTCAAGGAGACACCATGTAGCTGTGGAAGGGGAAAGATGCCGAAACACTGCCAGCAAGCCACAGCCTTGTGGCAATACATAGATGAGTAGAAACATGTCAATTTAAGAGCTATCTAAGAATACACCTGAGCCATTGGCCAAACAGGATTGTAATTAATATAGTTTCTGTGTGATTATTCAGGTCTGGGTGACTGGGAAATGAAAGTGCAGTCTCCGCTTACAAGGGAAAGAGTAGGGATTAAAAGTTATGTGTCATGAGTTGGTAAGATTACTGCTCCATGATTTTCTTGATAGAACTCTCTGTAGGGTTCCAATGAATTGATTAAGACTTCCAAACAGGAACTGGAAATGGCTATGTGGTATCACCTCTCTTCAGTCAAATTGACCAGTACCAAAAAGGCAAAACAATAAACAAATATTGTTGAGGCTGTAGAGAAAAGGGAATTTTTATGTAGCATTATTTGTAATGTAAATTAGTATAGCTGTTATGGTGCAAAGCATGAAGATTCCTCAGAAACTTAAAGATGGATCTACCACATGGCTTAGCTGTCCCATTTCTTGTTTTACACCTAAAGGAAACCAAACCAGTATATTTTGTGCTTAGGATCACTGTAGCACTATTCACTGTAGACAAGACATGGAATCAAAGAGCTGCCTAGATGGATGAACAAACAGAATGACTGAGCAAAGATAATGTGGTAAATATGCATAATAACATACTATTCCGCCACGAAAAGAATCAAATCCTGTTATTTGCAGATAAATTATTGGAACTGCGAGGCATCATACTAAATAACACATTAGCAAAGCAAAAGGAAAGACTTCAAATTCTTTATA
>NC_022021.1:30389801-30399012 GCF_000317375.1 Microtus ochrogaster | reverse complement strand
TTCAAAATAATTATGTCAGAACTCTATCTATTGAATATAATACCTTATTTTGACTTATTTTCCTTTGATTTCTTCTTTATATCAAAGTAGAGATAGACAGTTTTAAAATCTGAGTTGTGTATTGCTAGATTTTACTGTTCATTGATTTCATTTCAGGACAAATGAGCACTATGATGAAATAGTGACTTAAATGAAAGGCCTGGGTCAGCAAGGCTCAGAACCATCGGTTGTTACAGGCTTATTTCTAAAACTCCAAGTCAACACCCAGCTCTAAGGGTTTCGATTCTAGGCAACAGACTCCAGAGTTCAGGCTTTTCCCCTCTGTTGGCCCTCTGCCAACCCATGTCCCCTGGTTTCCACTCACAGCTCGAGGATGGACACATCTGGAGGCTTCTGAGAGAGGTCTTCAGGTAGAAGGCTTTCAGCAGATTTCTCCAGGCTAGAGCCATCTTGTTCCAGGCAGGAAGCAAACTCCAAAATCTTGTGGAAGCAGGTCAGTGGGAGGAGGGGCTCTAAATGCTGGCTGACCTGCTGGACTTTGCTATTAGAGGAGGAGGAGGAGGCTTTAGCAAGGGAACTGTCAACTGGTGACTGTATGTGGACTTAGGTAAATCCCCAGAGCCGGACTGTGTTAGAAACAGTGTCTTAAATAGAAAAACGAAGAAGCAGAGAAAAGAAGGGTGGCAAAGGGAACTTGGAGCAGAGGAAAGGGAAAGGAAGATAAGGGAGAGAGAAGGGGGATTGAAAAAAAAAAGACAAAATAAAGTTCTCCTGGCTCATTTTGTAAGCCTGTATTCCACCAGAATGAATTAAGTAACTAGAAGGGCAGTAACAGAGTTAGTTTGGATATAAAATGTTTATATCCAAAACTGGGTTGGTATAAAATGTTCCTCACATGTCCATGCCTTTAAACACTTGACCTGAGGCTGGCGACACAGCTATGGCAAGTTATGGGACCCCAGGGATGTGGAAGGTAATTAGTAGATATAGGACCATGGGAGCTTAGCTTGGGAGTATTTGGCAGACTATCCTTCCAGCCTAAGCTGTGTTCTTCCTGGTCAGTGCTGTGTAACAAACACATATGTTTCATGCTGCCACTGCCACAGACCAAGCTGGTCCAGCCTCCTTGCCACCTAAATTCCCATCATGACTGACCATATTGTCTTGCACTATGAGTTGAGTCAAATATATCCTTCCTCCCTTACCTTGCTTTTTGTCAGGTTTTCAGTCAGAGTGTCAAACAAAACAACGGATACAGCAAACTGGTTGAGAAGTAGGGGGTATGCCACTGCTGTCATAAACTTGACCATGTGGCCTGTGGGCCTTAGAATTGCATTCTTGGAGGAATGTGGAAGACTGGGGTTGTGGTCTAGAGTAGCCATGGAATGTTGTCCGTGTAACCCAATGGGGTGTTATGGTAGATTTCAGAATGGGAGCAGGAATATGGGCAGTAAAGACTCATAAAATTTTGGAGAAAAACAAGGATGAAAATGGAAATTGGGATCCATGCTATGTTCTAGCAAGGAATCTGGCTTTGCTCATCCAGAGATCTGAGTGATGTTGAATTAAAAGTTAATGGAATAATTTTCTGGGAGACAGACTTTCAATACGGTACAGTGTTCGTGCTATGGTACAGTGTTCGTGCTGTGGCACAGTTACGGCTGCCTGCTTTAGCCAGATTTACAGTGATACATTTGAGAAGAGGGTGGAACAGAAAGATGTGGAAAACGTGCAGCTTGGCGATGAAAGAAGTGCAACTCTATAGCAAGAAAGTGTCTGCGGCCAAAGCCCTGTTAAAGAGCTTAGTGCAATTAAAGAGATACTTTGTATTCTGCCTGAGATAGCAGAAGTGATGCCCTGTAGGCAAGGCCTGGCTCTCAGGGGCATCCTGTTCTAACATGACTGGGTAGGTAAATGTTCCTCCTGATATAGGGAAGTAAGCACCCCTGAGACCACAGCAGTCCAGCTTCAAGAGGGCAATAGACTGCGTCTAAATCTGGCTGTAGAATGTCCTGCCATTTATGTGGCGCTGTTGTACAGGCATGAAAATGAGTGACAAGGTCATGAAAGCTTGTGAGACAGTTCCAGAAGAAAAGCTAATGAGGTGTGGGAACGTGCTGCCTCTCCTATCGCGTGCAAGGAGGCCATGTGAGGCCATTGAATGAAGTTGTGAAGGTGGAGAAGCCAGGATGTTCAAGCTATCAGGAACATGTGGGCACCAAAGAAATCTGCAGGTACTTAAGTGGAGCAAGCACAAGAGAGAGCTTATATTTGCTTCAGGTGGAATGGGTCTAGTCAGACAATTGTAATCTAGATGCTAGACACGGAGCTTCAGGACTTGGTGTTTTCCTTGCTGGGTTTCTGTGTCCAGTCTTTTCTTGCAATGTCTCTATACTTACTTCCCTTTTGAGGCAGGAGTGCTCACTATATGCCACTGCACATTTTAGGCATCAAATTGCTTATTGTTAAGAGATTGTCTGAATCACAGACGCAATTGGTGGGTTTTGAGCAGTGTTAGAAGGTAGCAGAAGTGGTGTCTTGAAGGCAAGGCCTCACTCTTTTGAAGTTTGACCAGATTGAATTTGGATTATGAAGAGCTATGAGCCTAAGGGGACTAAAGGTGGTAGATTATGATTTCCATGGGAAATACCTCCCAAACAGGCCCAAGTATTTGAATTCTTGGTACTTAGTGGTGACCCTGGGGGAGATTATGAAACCTTTATCTATGGAGCCTTATTACTTATGACCAAGATGATGAAGGTTGATTCTACTTCTCACCCAAGCTCTCCTGTTTGCTGGTTGGTCCCATCTCCATGCATGTCTTCTTCACCACGATGGACTGTACTCTCTTAGACCTGCATCAAAACAAATTCTTTCCATCCATGGTGGCTTCTGTCAGGATTTCTATCACAATGATGGGAAAGTGACAGAGTAGGGAGGAATGACCAGGATCTGTTTGAAGAGGTCGAGGATTGAGAAACTGGGGGTGTCGATAAGAAAGACAGAAGGAGACTCAGCATAAAGAAATGAGGAAACTGTTTTAGTTGGCTGTACTGTTCATCCCTGTATTCCTACTGATCTGGGGGATCAAGTTCAGAAGAACACAATTTTAAGGGCAGTCTTGGTTATATCATGAGTTTAAGACTATTTTGGCAACTTAGTGAGGATTGTTTCATAATAAAAATAAAAGGGGGCTTGGGACGTAGCTTGTCTGGCATATTCATGGACCTGGGTCAAACCTAGCATTACAATAAATAAATAAATAAATAAATAAATAAATAATGGAGTAGCAGAGAAAAGATATGAACTACAGGGAAAGAGACATTCATTGTGAAAAACTGAGTATTGAATAGCTACAGAAGGTACTGGATTTGCTTAATACTTTCAGTTGTTTGAATGAGTTGGCAGTTGTGGAGTGAGTGTGATATATTTTCATAATATTTTAAATTTATTATTCATCAGTCCTTCTACCTTCTAACTTTAATCCCCACAAACAACTATTTAATGTATTTATAGACCTTTTGGGCATGTATACTGTTTTGGATGAATGCATTTTCATGTCACACACACACACACACACACACACACACACACACTTGATTTTTTGAGACAGTGTTTCTCTGTGAACTGTCCTGGACCTCACTTTGTAGACCAGGCTGTCCTTGAACTCACAGAGATCCTCCTGCCTTTGCCTCTGCCTCTAAGAGTTGGGATTAAAGATATGTGCCGCCACCACCCAGCTGTGACATTTATTTTTAATATTAATAATATTATTGCTGTTAGTTGTTGTACTGAGGGTCAAACCCAGGGACTTGGAGCAGGCTACACAAAAGACCCACCACTTAGCTACTACATACTCAGCTTAAATGCATTTTTGATTTCTATACATGTACAAAGTGTGCAATATTTTTTCTTTATTTCCATTCAGGAACATATTTATGTTTCAACCAGCTGGTTATGAGACCATCTCTCCCAGGTTTCCACCGTTTAAGAGTGCGTGTCCATGTGTTTTTTTGAGCAGTACCTGCAGGAGAGACAGCGGCAAATGCATTGACTTAGAGAGGGAAAAGAGGCGGGTGCGGTGGACTCCATCTTGCAGAAAGTGCTGTGCCGAGAATCCTCCATTCTTGTCCTCCCGCTGAGTGTTCAGGGAGAAATATGTACACAGAGAAAGCACACCGTGGTCAGCAAGAAAATCTTTATTAAAAGAGAAGATGTCCTCTCGAAGGTAAGAGAGGGTTAACCTGGCAGACCCGAAGAGGCTGACCCGAGGGCTTTATCTGCCTTAACCTTTCTTCTTTATGCTATTTCTCTCTACTTTGTAGGTGTAGAATCTTTTCTCTTTCTCAATTGTTTTCTCAGAATTGTTTTGAACTAGATATTGTTGATTTTTTTTCTTGAATTTTCTTCACGTTCTTGTCTGTTATATGACCCTACAAACCCAAGGTAAAGATAATCCAGCTATTTTGGAGGGCATCTTCATTTCTCTTTTTAAAATGCTGACAATTTTTATTTATGTGTACGTTGTGTGAGAGAGTGCCAAGTATGTGCAGGGCCCCGTGGAGGTCAGAAGAGGGTGCTGGATCCCTTGAAGCTGGAATTAAAGGTAATTGTGTATTGTTGTTCTGTGTGGGTGCTGGGGACTGAACTCTGGTCTTCTGGAATAACAGCAAACATTCTCAATCCCTGGGCCATCTTTCTAGCCTTAGAGGGTATCTTATCATGGGAGGTGAGGCCAGAGTCTCTTACCAAGATTCAGAGGCAGGCCAGCTGCCATGTGTGAGAACCATCTTGTGTATCTCTTTTTGGCCTTTCCCCCCACCCTCCACACTTTCCCCCCAGCTCTATTTCTTTTTTTAAAAATATTTATTTATTTATTTATTTATTTATTTATTTATTTATTTATTTATTATGTATACAATATTCTGTCTGTGTGTGTGCCTGAAGGCCAGAAGAGGGCGCCAGACCCCATTATAGATGGTTGTGAGCCACCATGTGGTTGCTGGGAATTGAACTCAGGACCTTTGGAAGAGCAGGCAATGCTCTTAACCTCTGAGCCATCTCTCCAGCCCCCAGCTCTATTTCTTATGTCTAACTTACTCCTAACAAAAAGGCAATTGATTTGGACGTATCTTTCAACAACATCAAAGAAATGACTGTTTATCCCTAGTGCCTGCAGGTAGCAATGGGACAAGGTGACGACTACACAATTACTATGAGTTCAAGATAAATTCTAATTTCCTGCTGGGATCCCTGCCTCTCGCTCATGTGTTCTGAGGGCTGTAGGGCACATCTGTGTGGTGTGGCGCATCAAGCAATGCAGGATAATACATCATTGAGGGTAGTGGACAGACATATAGCCTCTCTCTCGGGTTCAGAGTCTGTCAATGCGCGCTGTCAGACTGTGGGCATTAGGTGTTGGTTTCCCCAGAGTCTGCCTTGTGGCTCCAGCTTTTCTGCATTATCAATTTTACCTTTGGGAACTACAGTCTCCGTGACTGGAATTTTATTCTTTTGGGGGGTATTGTACAATTTGAGGTTTTGTTAAGGCACCCAACAGGAGGAACTTTCTAGAGTGGGAAGCAAAATAGTTCATTTTGAATAATCTTTGGAGAAGTGAGTGACTATTTGTTTATTTAAAGGTGTGATTATTCCAATGATCACAAAACGTGTTTTCTTAAGCAGACAGACAAGCAAAGAGACACTCAAAGCCCAGAAAAGCATGAAGGCAGTGGGAGGGAGAGAACCTCCAGTCACCCCCAGTGGTTGTTTTCATCTCTGGGTCATACAGCAGGATGGCCAGTAACAGTTAGCAGTTACTCTTTGAGATGGCTGATAGCAGGAAAGCGCTGATATTTCAGAAGCGACCAAAGAGAATGTTAAAAGAAAAGAGACAGAGACAGAGAAAGACACAGAGAGAAAGAGACAAAGACGTAGAGAGAGACACAGAGAGACAGATATCACCATGTGAAACAGGAAGAAACACGAAGGCAGAGAACAGAGACTGAGCTAAAAGAAAGCAAGTGAGTTGTCGGGAAAACACAATTAATACAGATCTCGTTACTGAGCACATTTACAGTCTAACCAGGCCGGTGTCCTGGAGACTGTACAGATTATTGGCACTGGGAAAATTCTGTCTTGCTCTCAGCATTTGGTCACAGTGGCGGTGGAATCCATTTTGAGAGGCTCTCATCTGAGTCTTCAGTTTCAGGAGTCAAGCATCCCTGCATTGTCCAGTTTATGGAATCGTCCAGGAAGGGCCAGGCGCCGGTCCACCTTGTATTTGCTTGGAGAGCCAGTCTAATTACAGGAGAGAGACTGAGTCAGAACCATGGGAGGCTCCTTTCAGTGGGAAGTTAGTAGGAGTCACAGGGCAGACCGCTTTTCATTTCATTTCCAGTGATTCATCAATCAGTGTTGTTAACTACCAGAGCACCACAAAGGGGAATGAGTGACAGCAAGTAATTATCTATGGGAGCTGAGTTAACTAAAACTCAGAGACCCGAAAGATGGAAGATGGAAGTGTTCTATAGGCATTGGTTGCTGCATCCGTATGTGGCTTCCCTGCCACAAAGAGCAGTTAGATGTGGTGAAAACTTGGGATAACTGGCCAAAGACTTGTAGTTCACCCCATCTTGTTCTGAGAAACTGGATATCTGAGAGTAACTGTAGCTGCCTCTGCCCACAAACCACACCGAGATGTACAAATTCAAATGCAGAAATACAAGGATCATGATAAACAAGGTAACGTGACTCTTTGAAAGAGTAAAAAATTTCCCAATAATTGATTTTAATGATAGCAATGTGGGCAAAATTTTAGCCCCAGTGGAAAAGAATGATGATAAGAAGCACCAACAAATTCAAAGAAGACATAAATTAACTCCCAAACAAATGAATAGAATATGAATAAACTACTGGGGAAAACGAGGGCAATCATGCACACGGGAGACTTCAACAAAGGACCAGAAAGTAAGAACAAACAAATTGAAGTGCCAAAAGCGAGAAGTTGAATAAACTAAATAAAAACTCAGTTAAATCTTCTCCATTCAAGTGGACCACCTGGAGGGTAGACTATCAGAGCTCGAAGACAGAGAAATATAAATATTCAGATGATAATAAAGAACACAAGGAAAGTAAAAACAGATACTGCAAGACTTCCAAGGCACCAGTAAAATGCTAAATTTATGATTTAGAGAAAGAGAAGGAGAAGCAGGGAGTAAGTACAAACTAAAGAAACAGGACACAATTTAAGTAATAGAAAAAGAATTTCCCAGATCCTAGGGAAGAACTGCACATCTGGGTACAAGAGGCTATGAGAACCCTAGACACATGGGTTTATATGCAACATGGTGCTGTCTTGAAGCTTTCCATAGCTTCCCCTTCTTGTGTGCTTAGTGTTTTAACTATAACACAACATAGCTCTTCTCCCTTTCCTGTCCATCCTTATTTGTGGTTCTCAAAGTCTTCACAACCTTGAGACTATGGGAAAGATTGAATCTCATTAGATGAGTGGACAAGTCAACAAAGATAAGAAAGGGCCAAATACCGCAAACTAGTCAGCAAATGGAAGGTATTAGTACATATCTTCCAGTTCTCACTGATGTTAGTGGTATCAAGTATCCAGTTAAAAGACCCAGACTAGTCTACCTGCTACCCATCCCCCCAAACACAACAAAATGATTTGATTGCTGCTTCCTAGGTGCACACCTAATTGGCTAAGAAAAATACAGACTAAATGTAAAAATATAGAAAAGATATCCCCAGGCAATAGAACCTGAGAGAAAGCAGGAGAATCTGCACTCGCTGATAGCTAACAAAATCAACTTTAAAACAAAATTAGAGAGAAATGATAATGGAGGTACATATTTTATAAAGATAACGGAACAAATCTGTCAAGAGTATTAATGATTATAAACATGTACACACAAATATTCAGCAACCCAGTATTGTAAAACAATAATATTAGCTTATAAAAATTGTTACTATCAGAAATTTAAAATAAGCATAATTCACACATTAGTAATACGGCATGGTTTTAACACCTTATTATCATCAACAGATGTGTCATTTAGAAAAGAATAAATGTAGAAACATCAGGGTAAAATGAAATTGTAGATCACATTGACTTAACAGCTAGCTAGAGAATATGACTTCCAAAGATTCAGAATATATATTCTTTTCTGCATCCCATAGAAATTTATCCAAAATAGATATTTTAGGGCATACAGCAAATTTTCTTAAATACAGTATTACGTATTTGTGTTAATACTCATGCAATTTAGTAAACTACCCATAACACAGCTTTTCACACAAAGGGAAGATCTGAGCCCTCTTCTCATATTCTTTAATAATACTCCATTATGTATTTTATTTAATTCTGGAAAGTGTTTTGCCACTGTCTTAGCCCATGTAGGCTTATGTGAAAGAGACCAAGTAATTTATGGAATAGAAATATATTTCTCACTATTCTGGAAACTACAGAATGTTGGTGGAGGCTGCTCATTCATCCCCTGCTGCCCAGACCCGAAATAATCACTCAGAAATTATTTTATTTGCAAAACTGTTTGACCAATAGCTTAAGTGTATTTCTAGCTAGCTCTCACATCTTAAATTAACCCATATCTATTATTTTATATTTTACCACGAGACTCGTGGGTTTCCTGGTAAGGTTCAAGTGCGTCTGTCTCCTGCAGTGGCTAAATGCATCTCAGTGACTCTGCCTACTTTCTCCCAGAATTCAGTTTCGTTTTCCCGCCCAGTTCTATTCTAACCGATCACAGGGCAAAGAAACCTTTTTATTCATTAACCAATAAGAGCAGCACATATACAGAAGGGGATCCCACATCAACAGAATCCAAGAGATTGCACCAGCAGCCTTTTGAACAGGTTAAGGTCACAGTCCTCACGTGGTTGTTTTCATGTATTTTTGTACAGCAATGGGTTAAACAGACTCCTTAGGATGTCTCTCCTAGAGGCACTAATCTCAGGAGAATGCCGTTCTCATGAGGTAACCATCTACAGACTATCACTTCATGCATGAAGATTTCAATACACAAATTTCAGGAGCGATATGAGAGCTCAGACCATGGCAGTCATTATTATTTCCAGTACTCTGTTCTGTCTTTAACTACTGATATTTGAATTACAGTATGTCACACCTTTTTGAAATTATTCTGTGGTTCTTTGATGATATTATGTTCCCTTTTTTTTT
>NC_022021.1:30365397-30389541 GCF_000317375.1 Microtus ochrogaster | reverse complement strand
AAGGGACTGTTCATTTCTGTCATGGCACTCTCGACTTTTTCGATTCTCCTTTAGAGCTTCTTTCTCTCATGACAGTACTCACATGACATTATGTGTATCCTTTCCCCATCAGAGTCTTCAACATATTCAGCAGAGTTATTCAAAATCGCCTGATAATGATGATAGTTACATATCCAAGTCTGGTTCTTATGTTTGCCTTATCTTCTCAGATATTACTTTTTATCTTAGCACTTTAGCATCTTTTGTGATTTTTTTCCCAAAGGAAACCTGCTGTGTGATGTATGATAATATCTGAGGTAAAAAGACCTTTAACATGAGATTTTATGTTAGCCTAGTTCGACGTAGGCTCTAAGGAATGTTTTCCATGGCTTAAGAACTAGAGAATTAGAATTTCTTAGGTGTGTTTTGTTTTGATTTGTCTTTGACAGTGTCATTGCTAAGTAAGCTGACCTTAAATCCTTTGCCTGAGCCTCCCACGATGTTCCCTGATGTTATTGATTTTCCCTCAGAATCTTTATTTTAAAACTAGAATTTGGAGGTAGTGAGTCTTTTATAAAAAATTATCATTTATTATCTACTTAGTGTGTGTGTGTGTGGTCATATGCACATCATTCATGCAGAGACTAGAGGAAAACTTTCAGGAGTCAGGTTCTCTTCGTCTCAGGGGATCTAATTTAGGTCATCAGGCTTGGTGGCAACTGTCACCTTTGAACTATCTTTAAAGCCTGGCTATAGCTAAAGCTATGGTTACACTTGGTTGTCCTAGAATCTTATGATTAGATTTTAGTCTTTCAGTAGATGCATGACCCTGGAGTAGGACTACAAAGTTCCTTTTGTGGTAGAGTAACTTAAGAAACAAAACAAAACAACACAAACAAAGCACCCTTGCCTGTTATGTTTGTCAGCTTCAGCCTAGTTTTTGAAGCTCTTTTTTTTTGTTACCTGTTCTCTTTTGTTGCTTCTCCCTTAATTGTGACAGAAGAGTAGGGGGTGCAGGAAAATGCCCTTCCCAATATAGGACTTTAGCAAGGTCCTTCTCCTTGTAGAACAGCTTCCTGCTAAATGGAAGGTGCTAAGTGCATTTCGCCTTTTTCTTTTCAGTCAAAAGAAAAAGATGATCTAAACCTTGGCAATGGAGGATGTTCTTAAAAAAAAAGAGAGAGAAATAAAAGTTGAGGAGTCATTCTAATGGAGGCTGCCAGAGACTTTCCCTTTTCATTAGTCCATATCTGACCTCCAGAAGTTTATCAACATGACTGTTTCAGTGTTCCTGTTAGAGATGGGGGTCAGTGGCTTCTGCTCCCGCTGAGAGCTTGTTTGCACCTGTTAGGATTCACCTGTGTCTAAGTTTCAGGATGACAATTCTCTTTGCAACATTACTTCTCTGCTGGGTTCAAGGAAAATAATTAATTTCAATTAGTTTAGCTTCTCACTACTGGAGTAAGAGCGATGACTTCTAAGCTTGACTACAAGACAAGTCTTGTTGTCCTTTTCCACCATTTTTGCACACAGAATTGCACTTAATTAATTTTTCCCCCTTTGAACAAATTCTTTGTAGAAGGGTTTCTAGGTCAACACGTATGTATGTTGCAAGTGTATGCCAATAAGACAGCATCAATTTATGGTTTAACTAATCTTTCAAAAGGCCATTTTTCAAAATGTCTTTCATTTGACTTCTGTAAAGTTAAATAATATTCACTGAATCTGAAAACTGGGGGCCCGCTGCCCAACTTCAACACAAAGACTTATTCTTATTTGTGAATGCCTGGCCTTAGGTTTGCTTGTTTCTAGCCTGCTTTTCTAACTTACATTATACTGTTTCTCTTTTACTACATTTTACCTCTGGCATTTTTACTTTTGTAAATTCTATATATTCTTTCTTTCCTTCTTATTCCGTGGCTGGCTTGGAGGCTGGGTGGCTGCCCCTGGCTCCCCTCCTCTTTTTCTCGCTCTTCACTCTTCTCTCGAGCCTAGATTTTTCTTCCTATGTATTCTCTTTACCTGGCAGCCCCACTTCTCCATCTTCTATTTAGCTATTGGCCACTCAGCTCTCTATTAGACCAATCAGGTATTTTAGGCAGGCAAAATAACACACTTTACAGAGTTAAACAAATGCAATATAAAAGGATGCAACACATTTTTGTATCATTAAACAAATAGTCCACAGCATAAACAAATGCAACACATCTTAAGCTAATATTCCACAATAATACTAGTTGACTAAAAAAATGGGCAGGAATGGAGGCTCCTACATGGATTGGACAGGTAAATTGATGCATTACTTTGGAGCTAACATTTTGTCAGTATTTAGGGAATGCTAAGGTATGCTTTTTATATCACCATCAACATTTATATCATGGATAAACTCTTCAAACTCTTTACAATTGCATACAGCAGGTAGAACCAAAAGGTGGAATCTGATGTATCTTAAAAATCCCAGTGATACCTGTAAGAATGGCCAAGATCAAAAACACTGATGACAACTTATGCTGGAGAAGTTGTGAGGTAAAGGGAAAAATCCTGCATTGCTGGTGGGAATGCAAGCCCCTGTGGATGTCAGTGTGGCAGTTTCTCAGGAAATTAGGAAACAACCTTCCTCAAGACCCAATAATACTACTTTTGGGTATATATCCAAAGAATGCTCAATCATGCCACAAGCACATGTGCGCAACTATGTGCATAGCAGCATTGTTTGTCATAGCGAGAACCTGTAAACAACCTAAATGCCCCTCAACCAAAGAATGGATAAGGAAAGTGTGGTACATTTACACAATGGAGTACTACACAGCAGAAAAAAATAATGACATCTTGAATTTTGCAGGAAAATGGATGGAGCTAAAAACCAGCATTTTGAGTGAGGTAACTCAGACACAGAAAGACAATTATCACATGTACTCACTCATAAGTGGTTCTTAAACATAAAGCAAAGAAAACGAGCCCACAAATCATAATACCAGAGAACCTAGACAACAATGAGAACTCTAAAAGAGGCATACATAGATCCAATCTACATGGGAAGAAGAAAAATACAAGATCTCCTGAGTGAATTGGGAACATGGGGACCTTGGGAGTGGGTTGAAGGGGTGGGGAGAGGAAGGGAAGGGAGCAGAGAAAAATGTAGAGCTTAATAAAAACCAATTAAAAAAGGAAAAAAAGGAAAAAAAATCCTAGTGATAAAAAAGGTCAAAGTACATAGGGATATATGCCTATAGCCACTTTAGAAAATTCTATCTCAAGAAGCAAGGAGATGAATCTTATAAATGTAATAATCTATTAAAGTTGAAGTATTGCACATATCACTTACTGAAATGTGGGCATGAAGTAAATGTAGTTTTTAAAAAGTCAAGGATATATATATGACAACTGGAAGACTGTGGGTAACATTGAGTGAAGGAGTAAAGCATTCAGTTTCGAAGAATATATATGATAGCATCTGTGATGTTTCATTGGTTAAAAAAAAGATATGGACCATATAAGGGGAAATGCTGATATTGAGGAAATCTGATGTTCATTAATAGCTGTTTGTTATGTTCTATGTTTTCCTAGGAAATTTCCAGGCATTTATGAAATACTTTGTTAAATAAAAATATGGTTGAATCAAAGCTGAGATTTTAGATCAAGAGGTAGAGCAATTCTAGGCTAGAAAAAGTTAATACAAGAAAATGTCAGTTCTGTCACTAAGATTTTGTGGTTTCACAATGTGATTGAATATCGGATTTGGAAATTCTCTTAATGATAGTTCTTGGTTGTTTCCACGAGAAGATCCAAGGAACTTCTGGGTGCCTCCAGTAATGTTTGCATTTTCAAGACCTGAATTTGGCAAATGAATAAAGACAAGGAACATGAGGTCAGTAGAAGAAGACGTAGAACTCAGTGTATTTGAAAGAATGACTCAGAGTTGATTTGGAATAGAAGGAAAATAGAAGAAGGTGTTGAAAGATGAGTACAAATTTTGTCTTTGCAAAAACATAGATGAGTGGCCTGAGGTAAAATGTGTTAGCATGTGCCCCAATATTTTAGTGCAAGAATGCCATTTTCCTTTTTTTTTTAATACCAAGCCAAGCCAAAGCCAAGTCAAACCAAACTAAACAAAAACCAAGTTCTAATAAAGATTATTAAAGAGAGAGCTTGCTTCACGTTCCATCTGTCATATAATATGTGGTGTAAGCATACAAGGAAACAACTTATTAAATTAATTTAAACTAAACACTTACCATTGCAAAAAACATTAACTCCAAAAAAAGCACTAGGAAATGTATCACGAATTCACACAATTCAGAAGTACTACCAGCATTGTTCATGGAAAACCAAGGTACTAGAAATATCCCTTATGGTTACATCCTACGTCTTAGAAGAAGCAACTACACTGTAAACATTCCCTGGAGCATTTACAACCTTTTAAAAATAAATTTATAAAATTCCCATTTTTTTCTTCCATCCATTTATAAAGCATTTTATAAAATACTTTATAATGATGTAACGAGCACACTTTAATATGTCTCTTCCTGGTCAAAGAAGGAGAAGAACGCTCAACGTTCCCAGGGATGGCTGGGGTTGTGCAGTATAGTGTGAGAGGAGCTTACCATAAAAGAATTGTAATTTTAGATGTTAAAAATTCTGAATTTCACACTATCAAGAATTGGCTGGATTTCCCTTGCACACTTTAGAGAAGCTATCACATCCATCAGGAGATTTTTTCCCCCCACATTCTGTAAGTGCCTTATCTCTTGTCTTCTATACACCAAGATGGAAGTTGTGTCTTCCAGTTTCTAAATAGCAGGATGGGGATTTAGACTATATTGTTGGAGGGGGACCACATGGGTTCAGATTTTAGACCTGCTTCTGGCAAGATGTGGAAATGTGAGTTCCTGATTTCTCTCAGAAAAGCACACACAATACATTCAGAAAACATGTCACCTATTTTATGGCCTCAGGTCACTGTTAATTGTATCGTACTTAATTTTGGTAACAGACACTCCAAATGTTGCAAGCTAAAAATACTCATGAGCCTTAGAATTAAAGGCAGATGGGTCCAATAGAAGCACAGAAAGTCAGTGCTTTTTTTTTTTTTTGCCCAAGGCCAAGTTTTAGAGACTGATAGTCACCATGAGAAAGAGAATATTCATTCTCTAATAAGACATAGTGCTAGATGATAAATAGGAACAGAAAAGACATCTCAAACACCTTACACAGTTCTGTAACACAATATGAGTTCTGGATGATTCTAGGTCAGAATTCCTTGAAAGGTAAAGATTATCCATTCAGGCTTAGTCTGATGGAATTTGTTAGAAAAGAAATGTTAATAATAGTGATGAATACACTGTTCAAAGGGATTCCATTTACCCCTTGATGGGCTGGTCCTTCCTTAATTTTATCACAGTTCAATGAGCTTCCTATTCGATCCCCATAAATCCAGTTTCATCTTACTTTATTTCTCTCAACTTCTCCTATGACAGAAATAAGTTAAAGGAGGGGAATTTTGTCTTTTTATTGGGATGGGTGAACACAAATGGGAAGATCTGTCTTATTTAATTTGGTGAACAATTTCTTAATTATATATCATTGTGTCTTAAAAAGTCTTTAATAAAATTGTCTTAGCCATATACACAATATTCTTCACATCCCCCCCCCCTTTTTCAAATAAAAAAGAGAAGAAGGACAAGCAAGAGAAACATTTATTGAGCCAGGCACTGAGCTGGGTATTTTCAATAACGACACAAATAGAAATATAATGACCATATTATTCTGGGATTGCTAAGATTCTGTTCAGCAAGCATTATTTTTGGCATGCAGTAAAAATGATGTGAGAGAAATTAGCATAATATTTTTGTATTATTGACAATGATTTAACTGTCCATGTTGTTCGTACAAAGTGGATAGAGACAAATGGATAAATCCATGAAAACCAGGAAGCACAACGTGCAATAACCCGAGATTCACAGGGTGAAAAATGTAAGAGACAAATCATATGTGCTTAGCAGTGTACAATCCTTTAATACAAAAGAAAGAAAGCAGACACCACAGCCATGACACACAGAAATGAACCTTTAAAATCATAGCAAGATTATTTCTGATAAATGGCTGACTGTTCCCATGCCATAATATATTTGATGGTTAAAAATCAAACCAAGAGGGTATTTATTTCTTGGGAGTCTGGGCAAATTAAATTACAAATTTATGATTATAGATCTTCTAGCAGCAAAAATTCTTCAAGAAAAATCACTTTAGCAACATCCACGCAATTCTGTTCATTTGCACTTCAAACAAGAAAATAGAACTAGGGGAGGCGAAGGAAATAAACACTCTACCAGCCAGGCACTGCGCTGGGTATTTAAAAAATAGTGACACAAATTATAATGGCTTTGGTCAACCACCTTGAAGTGACTCACTGATAGGGAAACACTTGCAATCTATGATTTTTTAAAAAAATTCTGATGACTTACTTGTGGTCTTTCTGCACTTTACTCATCAGCAAATGTCTACAAAATATCAAAATGTAAAAATGGTTATTCATAAAACCTAGCATAAATCTGTAAAGTAGTGAGTTAGAAGGTTAAAAATGACAACATTAGTAACCACTTCTAATTTCCCACTTCAAGGCTGAATTTTGCTTGGCATTTTATAGGAAAAGAGCAAGAGAGAGGTAGTGGCAGCTTTGGAAACAGGGAGCCTTATGTTACAGCGGAGTCTTTGTTTCAATATGGCTTTACACGGGGCATGATCACTCAATGGGCTGCGTCTGAATTGCTTTGGTTTGTACAAGACTCTCACATTGTTTAAAATTATTGATAGAGCACACAGAAGCAAGTCTCAAGGTGCAAAGAACACGCAGAAATGACATGAAGCAAAGCCAAAGGGTTAACACTTCACTAATTGGTGGATTGTACTTTAAACACATTAGAAGCTCAGGTCAGCTATACAATAACATACAGTATCACTTATAGACATAGATGAAGGAAAAATCAGAACATTCACAGTTTTAAACAGAAATACACGATTGCATATATGATTACAAATTTTTAATTTTGTTTTACAGACATAGACATAAGTATACTGAAATTAGATATGGTTAGATCGTAAGTCATTAAATAATGATTTTCATTTGTATTACATGATAAATTTACAGCATGAGGATTATATATTTCAATATGGCATATACTGGTTTTGAACCACAAAAAGCAATATAGTGTAAAATAACAGATACTTAGGAGTGTCACATGAGAAATATAACAAATATTCCATCAACATCAGTCCAGAGAAAAGATGTGGTACCTTTCATTCCTAACTATAAGCAGCTTTGAAGGAAAATTATTAGGATGGGGAAGGGAGGTAGTTTTAAAAATTCAAAATACTTTCCTCAGGAATTTAGTAAAACAAATGATTTTCAGAGGTATTTTTGCTATATAGTTTTTTTTTCATTTTCGATAATGTGGTAAAAAGGCTGTCTTCCCAATTTGCAAAATGTGTACAGACAGACTAAGCCTGTATTTTTCAGTTTATCTAGGTGGGCATAAATTGACCATAACTATTAAAGTTTATGTTTGGTAGTACAAAGGCTTTTGAATTTTTTCTTCTCTTTTTAAATGGCAGTAGATAGATATTAATTAGTATGCCAAGATGCCCTGTGAGTCCCTTTGCTCATTGGCTGGACCATCTAGATGGGCGCCATTCTACTCTACGTGGCTCAGTGCGTTCTAACTTGAAATAAATGGGAGTGGTGTGAACAGGAGAGCTGTCAGCTCATGGTCTTATGAGCTGTGTATGTCTCTCAGCAAATTAACTCATAATTGCATGTAGATTTACCATTGTCAGTTAAATTTGAATTAATGTATACTCTCCATTTCGTGGGGTTTTGATATGTCCGGCACTTTGGAACGTCCCATCTTCTACCCTTTCCCTCCATTGGAAGCTGATACCAGGCAGAGCTCAAACCCAAAAGTACCTTCTTGGAAAATAAAAAGACTGAGGAGACAATTCCCACATGATTCATGGATGACACGTCTATTAATCATAAGAAAGGATTGTAATCATAAGTAGAGTTTCTCGTTAGATCATAAACTCTGAAGCAAAAAGTCTGTATTTTAAAGTTTCTCTTTAAGACTGTCAATACCTATTTGTCAAGATAGCTTAGATTTCTTAGATAACAAGTTATCAGGCTGAATCTTTAAGCAAGTACATATCTAAATGGAGTATTACTTATGATCTCAGTTCAGGTTTGTGTTTGTGGGGAAATATAATAATTGGTCTATCTTCTAAAAATTTAAATTCATGTTTATGGGTAATTTTGTTTCTGTAGACCCCAAGTTTACTACTCTACCTTATTAATCTTTAGGGAGAAAAACAGAGGGACTGGAAAGAGAGACTGGAAAGGTTTTAGTTACGCAGAATGGAAAGAAGCAGAGACACAAGGGTTCTGGTCTACCTAACTTGGAGAAATGGATTTCCGTTTTCTGAGTATTTCTACACACAGTCTCAGGCATTCACTGCCTAGGTCGAGTGCATGTTAGTAGTAGAATCTGGGCTCTTCACCTATAGTCTTAGATTTTACATAACTCATAAAAGTTAACTGAAAGACAGACCTAGAAGGAATCTAGGAAACATCTTTTGAGGGTGTCAACCTACTTATCTAAAGAGAGGAAACCAGTGGCCGGAATCAGAAGAGACGATCATGGTCATGCAGCCTCGCTAGCAACAGTGATGCGACCTAGAGCTGAACGTGGAAGGCTCAGTGACTCTCCTCACTGCATCAACGTTGTGCTTGAGCCAAAAGGCAGAAAAGAAACCCGGTTCAATGCAGTACACACAAGGCTTTCATCCATGGAAAATTGGGGATATAAAATTCAAGGTTATTTCTACTTTTCCATCTATGTGCAGAGCTTCAAAGTGCACATCTTGTCCTCTGCAGGGCTTGGCACACAATTCAGTGTCATTCAAGAAAGCATCAACATTTTGTTTCAGAATGGAAAGTTTTGAGTCATGGGCTGGCAGCCTTATCTCCAATCACACTTAGGCAAAGTGATTGACACTATTTATTTTAGTTCTGCGATGATTCAATTAAACTACACACAGAAATCTCTGCATATTTTGCTGGTTAGTCTTTAGGTCATTTTGTCATCCTTTTTCTGGCTGTTCTTTTCTTTATCTCTCCATTTAGTTAAAAGAAATCCATTTAAGGTAAAATTCACTTTCCAGTTAATCCACTTTTCTTCTAAAATGAAGGCTTTTTTTTTTAAAAAAAAAAAGTAAAGAAAGGCACTTTGTAAAATATACAGATCTGTTTCTTTCTTGTCTGTGTTAGATTGAAGTTGCTGAAGGCAGGCCGAGTCATTTTGCAAATGATGGGACAGCAGAGGGAAGCCGAATTTAAAAAAATAAATGAGAAAGGATCTAGGTTTCTGTCCGGACAGACTTTCCCCTGGGGCTCAGATCCTTTGGTGGTGCATTAACTGACGATTCACCAATCCTCTTTGATCATGTCAAGCAAAGCCTCTCCCAGGTGTGAGCTTATGTATGCAGCAAGAGCTTGGCTGCTTCCCATTAGACGAGTTTACAATGAATCATTGACCTACAACTGATTACCAGAACTGGTCTCAGGCACTTAGGAGAATGTATCATCTATTAAAAATCAGTGACACAGCCGATGGCAAGTTGTGCTCATATTAAAAGTTCTTTCTATGCATTTCTTAAAAACCTATCATAGACTATTTTGCCATTTGTGTCCAAAAGTTCCATCAATCATCCACGGGATGTATTCAGTTTCCATGTACTTCATAACATGAGTTCTTAGGCAGTTGCTTACAAAACTACATTTGTTTTGTGGTTCAGAGCAAAAGGTTTGTTTATTTATTTATTTATTTATTTATTTATTTATTTATTTATTTATTTATTTATGGTTTTTAGAGACAGGGTTTCTCTGTGGTTTTGGAGCCTGTCCTGGAACTAGCTCTTGTAGACCAGGCTGGTCTCTAACTCACAGAGATCTGCCTGCCTCTGCCTCCTTAGTGCTGGGATTAAAGGAGTGCGCCACCACCGCCCGGCCAAGGTTCTTTAATCTACGTGTGCAATGGTTGTTCACGAAATACGATGGTGGGAAAACAGCCAACAACCAAATACAAGAACAGAGATCTGAGGCTGTTGGCTCCACGCAGGAGTGGGCATGACTTGACACATTAAAGGTAATTTTTCTAAAGACCAGTGTCTCATTTTCAGTGTCTTTCTTAGTTCTACACCTTAATCTCTGCACACATATTTGTGCATGACCTTAAAGGCTGACCTATACCGTGGACGTGCAATGTATGAAGACAAACAGGCCCTGAGATTTGAAAGGGTGAAGCAGAAACGAGCACATTGGTGAAGGCGACTGCATCTCTAGAACTGTCTCACAACTAAGTAAGATGCCAGCCATCGGCTCAAATTACTTAGTGAGCCACAGACTCAAGGCTGCTGGCTATTCATCCAATATAGTCAGGAAAACTGAAATCCAGAATAGGCAATTGGACTCTCCAAGGCATAGCAGGACTAGAACCCAGGTGCCTTGACTCCTAGTATTCATTCTGTCTCTCAAGCAGCTGTCTTTCAACAGAAAACATTTTATCATAAAGATTCTAATAAACAAATAGATCTATAGATTTTCTTTTATTTCATGGACATAGATGTTTGTTGGATGAGATTTGTCTATAGACAGTCATATTTTTCATCTATGCAAAATTATATATCAGAAGCAGATTTTTAAACTTCAAACTATGAGTAGCACATGCACTATCAGTTCTATAGTGGTCATAATTGGTAAATAAATGTATATATTTATCTCCTGGAGAAGAATAGACTATGTTGGGAAAGGCTTAGTTTGTTCTGGTTTTGAACTTTCTTTGTCAGTAGTTTTCAAGGTGAACTAGATTCGTTGGCCCTCTTGGAAGGTGTGTGCATTTGGCATGTCATTCTCTCATGTGACTTCATATAAACGTCATCATTATGTAAATCTTAAATCACTAATAGTTTTGTTCATACTTTCTCTTTACATACAGTGTTGCTGTTTTCAAGTTAAATAGACTTGCTCCATACTTTCCAAGAAAGGGGGGAAAAACCTTTCAGGGAAATGGTCATAGAAAACACTGCTTCTCCAGATTGAGTGTGCACGTGAGTTATCTTGGCATTTAGCAAAATGCAGACTCCAATTCCATATATCTTCGATGAGACTTGAGATGCTGAAAACAACATTTCCAAGTAGTGCCAAAGCAACTGGTCCTCAGACATTCAGTATGGAGGATCCAGGGCACTGAATGAGCCTGAACAACGTTGCCAAATGCTTCTGTTGTCCACAAGATGTTTATGTATTGGGAAAATAGGCTTCAGGGGTTTGCATTTGCAGTTCGGAAAGGGTTGGCTGTGTGTTCACTCCCAGGCATCAAGGAATCTCTGAATGCAGTTTCTACCAATACGTGCTTGTTGGATGAACTTCACAAGAGGTGCAGTTCAGAGTCTCTATATCCTGTTAGTGAATGGACAGAGAATTACTTGCCAGTAGGTGAGATAGAGAGGGGAGGGGAGACAGACTGCAGCAGATGAGTCCTGGGTACTCCTAATAAGGTGGAGATAGAAGGTTGTGAGCCTTCTCAGGAAGCCTGCCCCTGCGGTTGTCTTGCGGAGTCTCTGTCTCCTGACCTTTGAAGCTCTTGTTATCACTAACAGCTGCTTGATTTCCTAGAACTTCTAGCTGGTCGTTCTTGACGTGAGCACAGCCTCTGCCAAGAGTTTGTGAATGCGTTTATTCCAGAGAGATCTTGACTTTCAGTTTTGCTTAAAATCCTTTTGTGTTCAGAATTTCTCAGAAAAAAAAGTAAATAAAACAAAGCCAATTCTCTGTCTTGGGAACTATGCTAGCGGTCACTACTCTCCACTTTCATGGTTCGTAAGAGTCACCCATAGGTGGGCAGAGCCCTAAGTTCACGGGAGAAATATTTTAGGTCTAGAGTCCTAAAACCCTAATAGAGATGGCTCCTATTTAAAGTGTCCTGGAGATAAAAAAAAAAAAATCAGATAAATGGTACTATTTTGTACCTATTTAAATTTTTCATTTACTTCACATTCTTAAGTGGGCAAGGGGTTGGCCTGACATTTCTCTCTGACATGGTCTGCATATACTATATATACTTTAAATACTCATTATGACCTTGCAGCAGAAATGACTGCCCCCACTTGAAGACGTAAACAGCAGTACTGGGAAGTTAGAAAATAGTCTTTACTTTACCTAAGCGATAGAAAAATAGTCTTCAAAAATACAGTGCTAAACTTACAGGTTTGTATTAAAGCAAAATTGTATATACAGTAAGGCAACACTTCTACTACCACCCTGCAATAATTACCGGTTAGATTAAAATTAGTCTTTGGGAGTCTGTTCTCTACTAAGAAAATACTAGGGTGTATAATAAATCATCTGTCCTGCTGAAATGAAGCAAGGAAAACATTTGAAAATGGTTCATCACGTGAAATTCCTTGGCCTTATTTTGTAAGAAAATTCTATTCCCCCAAACTATACACTCTAGAGGCCTTAGAAAGAAATAACATTTAGGCAGGACAAACCATTCTTGACACACTCAAATTACTTTAAGAAAAAAAGGGGGGGGGCTGATTTCATTTGCATACAGGCAAAGGGTCAGGTAGGCATAGGGGCTGTTGTAAACAATTTGGCTGGTGTCCTGGAATGTGTCCTTTCAGAAAAGGGTTATACTTGGACCATCCGAATCAAATGAAGGAGGAGTGTAAAGGCTTAGCCGTCCGTTTTGAAAAGCTCTTTTATGGCCTTTTCAACATCATCTTACGCTAAGTTATTTTGACTGTTTATACCTCTACTACAAGCCAAATCTATTGCAGAGGCTATACCTGTTGGCACCATCCTTCAAGAATGGCAAACAATGTGCTTTTATTCCATTAAACACATTTTATATATATATACATATGTGTGCATATATATGTACATATATATTACTAATAGCAAAGAGCAAGTCTACTAATCACAGCATACACGATCGATTGTTCTGGAAACCAGCTGCTGAGGAGAGGAAGGTGCTGAAACGGGAGCATGTGAAGGAGCGAAGTAGTGTGTTATTTTACCCACATCCTGAAACATTTGCTAGCAGACCACTCTATTCCATGACTCTGTAGTGTTACCTGAAGAGAAATCACAGTTTAGCCAATTGTTCCACGAGTCTAGCTATCAGTGAAAGGAGTGCATGAAGCATGTAGGATCCAGGTAATCCAACCTGCCCAGTTGGAGTCTGCAGTTGCCTGAGGTTGCAGCCAAGCTGGCCAGATCTTTCTCAGACTGATTCTGTTCTAGCGATGGTGGAGCCTTCTTGGCTGAATCCCCACACAAAGCTGTGTTCTGAGCTCGTGAATCTGGCACTAACACCAGGATGTTGTCATCCACAACCCCAGACACCTTGGCGTACTCCTTGCTGGTTTCTGGAACCCCGGGCTTCTCCATCTGGTTGTTTCCTTTCTGTTTGGGGAACAATGATAGTACTCCATCTTTGTTGACTTTGTGAATCTCCACATAATCTGAGGGTTTAGCATAGACAATGGAGCCTTTCTCCTGGAGCAGGGGCCATGATGCGTTTTGTTTAGTTTTAGAACGGAAGCTTTTCGTCTCCTCGTGCTCCGCCACCTCTTCTTCCTCTTCAGTCTCAAGGGCTTTAGAGAATTTTAGAAGATGTTTTCCTGCTTGGTCCAGGAAAGAGGCGAGAGTGTCTACAGGACCTCCAGCGAGCTTGCACACGTCAGCAGTGCTGTGATAAGGAGACCTGGTCATGTGTTGGCCTGGCAGCAAAGGCCATGTTGAAGATTTGGATACATCTGCGTGAAAATAGGGGACGCTGCTTTGGGGGTCCTGGGCGGGAGGGATATTTGCTTCAGGATTCTCTGGCTTCTCAATGATCTCAGGAATGTGGAAAGTGGGTGGGTAGGCCTGGGACTCCTCACACTTTTCAGACAGAAGAGAATGGCTGTCATAGCTTCCGTGACCCGAGTCACTGTCGGGGTCTAGGTGCGTGGGTTTCCCACCTTGGCCTGGGTACTCTTTGGAACGGGAGGGCATTAGCTGTTCGTCCTCATTGTCATCCACCTCTAAGAACTCCACCAGCAAGTCCTCAGAGTCAGAAGTGGGGGGGAAGTCTTGGCATCCTAAGGCACTCAGGAGTTCTTCAGACTTGCCCTTCTATTGAAACACAGACACAAGGAGAGATGGCTGTTAGCTTCAGCGCACGCCACCCTTGGCCTCACAGCTGAGCGGTATCTGAGCAGAGTAAAGGGGCTTTGCTCCTGGGGCCGCAGCCAGGCCGTATCTTGCTTAGTCTTGGAACGGAAGCTTTCCACCTCCTACTGCTCAGCAGCAGGGTCTGTGAGGAGTCTCACAATATCCCGCCCCCAGACTGCAGACATGTAGGTCAGGTCATCTACAAGTACCTTTTGGGTCCTATTCACCAAATTACTTTTCTTTAATCTTTCATGATTTTTCTTTGTCTCTAATAGTGGCTATGACCTCCACGGGAAAGTACTATATGTATGATAAACATAGAACTATGAAACCAAAGTGTCTTGTGAAACATTTGAAGTCGTAGTGTCTGTGTATACTCCTGACTGGTACTCAATGGCAGAGTAGTTGTGAGATGTGGTGGCTGGCCTCCTAGCCTCCTCTACCACCTTCTGGAGTTTGGTGACAGTGGATTGGCCTTGTCTCTGGCTTCTCTTACCACCCCATTTCCTTCCCTTTTCCCTCCTCTTACTATTTTCCATCTCTCCTTTCCTTTCTCTTCTGATCCAATTTTTCTATTCTTTATTTCTTTCATCTCCTACCTCCTCCTCTCTCTTCCTCCTATTCCACATTCTCTGTCTCTGTCTCTCTCTCCCTATTTTTCTCTTTCCTCATCCAGTCTCTTTTTACTTCTCTTCTGCCAAGTCCTCTGGCTTAGGTCACATGCCTAAGCCTTGGCTTTTACCCCTTCCAAGTAGATATGACTTTGCATGGGTTGCTTGCCAATTTTATAATGGGAGTAATATGATTTATCTCTCAGGGTCCTTATGAAGTTTAGAGATAAGGCAAGAAAGAATACAAACAGTATATCCATAGAGTAACTATTTATCACTAGGTCTCTGTGGCTAGCAGGTTGAGCTATGAGATAGATACTGGGTAACTTGCTTGGCTGAGACATTGCTGTTGGCTTTATAATGGTCAAAAGTAGACTGAACAGTGGGTAAGACCCCCTGGACCAGAAACCTAAACTCCTTAGCTCTAGTCCTTGTAGTTACAATCAAAGTGATTTTGAAAGACAAATCAAATTCACTTTCCACATTCTTATAAGCCTAATACGCAATCACATCAACCGGCATTTACTTTTATATACAGGTAATGGCTTTTCTCCACATTACTGTTAAGGTCAGATTGAAACTATACATTTCAACCCAGAAAGAAATGCTTTAATTCTGTCTCAAATCAGTCTAGTGTGCTTTGGCAAACACAGGCCCAGAGAGTACTGATCTACTGACCACTCAAATGAGAGCACAGGGACAATGGAAAATTCTGGCACAGTGGCTTTGTAAAGAACATTGAAATGGAAACTTGGACTCATGTGTAAGGGAGACGGTGGTAGTGAGCATTAGTTAAAATATCTGCTCTCTCTCTCTAAACTCATTATTTGAACAAAACAGTCATCTCTGTCTTCAGGAGCAGCCCTGGGCCATGTAACATGCCTCCCCATGAGTTTGGAGGCCTCCGAGCTGTCTCTCTCTGCTCTGTGACTTTGAGAATATGATGATGAACACAGTCATCCCAAACACTTTCTTCTGTTCACATACATGCTGATGAGAAGGGGCGACTGGACAGGGTGAGGGCCAGGTTGAACTGATGAGGACTGAGCGGGTGTATGCAAACCTAATTACCATGGAGCAGTGAGTCACATCACTCTCTCTGCTTCTGACACTCACCTCCAGCAGATGAGTATCAAATCCTTTTATTTTTGGCCCAGGAACTGGTGGAAAGATGCAGGTCATCATGCTATAAAATAATTTGTGAGACAATGAGGACAAATGACTCATATTTCATTATAATATTTGAAAGAGAGTCCCCCCTCCCAGTTCTCAAACAGTTGATGCTTGGGCTATAAGAGGTTGAATTCTAGGGCTGTATTAAAGTAGCGGTAAAGGCCAGAGGCAGTGGTAGAGACATACACTACACCTTCGCTGGCTAATTTTGAATGCTAATTTCAAGCAACTGTCTTATTTGTTCCATTTGATTCTTTCAGTGTTAGCTGCTTTTGCCAGATTTCTACAATTTTACAGCTCCAAACCCCTATTTTATAGAAAGAACACTAGATTCAAAAAGTATATTTTTAATACTCTTTTTAAAAACCCATTGATAAAAGATTTCTTTTTTGTACTAGAAGAAGTACTAGCACTAATGGATAAATAAGGTACTTAGGCTGTCTGCTGGTTTTCGTCATCTTTCTATCGGTGTTTTTTGTCATTATTTCAGATAATAATGCTTGAGAGAAGAGCGGGGAGACGGTGTAGTACCTATAGCCTTTCAAAGCTACTGCCCAGACTGTAATCAAACAGACGACAGCAGAGAGAATGGCCACAATGATCCACACGGTTGTATCTTTTAGGGTGAAGTCTAAAAAACAAACAGCCAGAGAGCTTTGATCACGTATAATATCAACATTAAAAACCAACTAGCCAACCAAAATAACCCATGCAAATTTGGGCTCAAGATTTTGTCTTCCTGCTTGTGCTTTTTGACTTGAAAAGCAATTCGTCAACAGAAGGTACATATAAGATAGATAGGAAGGTCAGATCAGAATGAATGACCAGTGAGTCCTTGGAGGACATTCTAGATTTATACCTGTAACTTTATTCTAGAAACTGATGTTTGGCAACTATGAGTCAGGCAGTAATACAGCTCTTCCAAATGTCTTTTTGTTAGGTTAAGAGATGATAATCACATATCTATCTACTTTTTTAGATAGGGCTCAAAATAGTTTCTGTATTATTAGTAGCTATTACGTGCAGTTTTATTGCTATATAAACATAGGGGAAAGTATAGTCAAAACACTCACCACTGGGTATTTCAATGGAATTCTCTTGGCCCCACCTACTCCAGTATCCATGGTCTGGCTTGCAGCGAGTCTGGACAAAGTATTTTTGTCCTGGATATAAGTCAAAAACCTTAAAGTGCGTTTGCTGCCCTGTAAAATGGTTCTAAGGAAGAACAAGAGAAACAGAGGTCTCCTATGACTCTTGTTATGAGAAAATAGGTGTTTCTTCCACATAAGTTAATGGGGAGTTAGACATGGCTATGCTTAGAGGTTGCCTTATTTTCATTGCTCTGTTCTATCCTTTCCTTCTTGAAACTTTCTCATAAAAATTTAGCCGGGCCGTGGTGGCGCACGCCTTTAATCCTAGCACTCAGGAGGCAGAGGCAGGCGGATCTCTGTGAGTTCGAGACCAGCCTGGTCTACAGAGCTAGTTCCAGGACAGGCTCCAAAGCCACAGAGAAACCCTGTCTCGAAAAACCAAAAAAAAAAAAAAAACCAAAATAAAAAAAAAAGAAATTTTCTCATGAAAATAAAAAAGGCTTTCTATGTCTCTATTTGGAACTCTATTTCAGAAAGACAATTAATTGCCACCCCTCCCCACTTTATTTAGTGAAAGTAAATCAGCCAACAAATTAGACGTACATAGAAGAGATGATAAAATTATTAGTTTACAAATTCCAATGAAGTAATTGATTTAAAGGATTATTAGTTGGTGTAAAAAACTACTAGGTGGAAGGAATCCAAATCTTCACGTATGTCGAAGTGATTATTCACAAAGAAAAAGTTATTTAGCAAGGAAGCCATCAGGTTTCTACCTTCCTAGTCTAGGACTCAGATTTAGTATCAATTATATGAGGTCGATCAGATGACTTGATGATGCTGATGATGAAGAATATAGTACAAAGTTCATATTACTTACAGAGCATGCTGCACTGCATGTATTCCCCCTGAATCTACTCAAGCCCTGAAATCTAAAGTATGATTGCAGACAGTACAGGAGCCAAAATATTAGCTAAGTGAATATACAAAAAGTAATACAAGGTGAAGACTGTGGGACTTCCTTCTAAACAAGTAGTCTCCTCTTCTCACTACATCAAAAATGTCTTGGAGTAGACTTAGTTTGGATTAACCAGCTATTAAAGACATTTTTTTTTTTTTTTTTTAGGAAACTGAGACAGAGAGGATTAAAATATAGACTACTTTATTTTCTTTAGGAATTTTAATTACCTTTTTAAAAATGTGTGATTCTATTATTTTGACTATGTTTGCAAATGTCTCATTTTCAACATAGGGTAGAATATCATTATGCCTGTAATTGTAGCATTATCATTTTACGCTGAACTATTACAAAGCATTTCCTTAAAAACACTGACCATGGGCATATTAAACTGACTCTCTTGCCTCCAGGCTCAGTACAGTTTATAGTTTATATCCAGAGGCTGTCTGAGATATTCTTGGGTGGGTAAATTTGGAACCTGTCTGGTACAAGCAATTGTCTTTGTAAGAGTTGTGAATATGAACATCTTTCCACTTCAGTAGAAGGGCGAAGGCACTGCTTGTCTAGCAGGGCTGTGTCTGCAAGGGGATGCCCACAATAATTGGGGAAATGTTCTGCTCTGTTGTGAGAGGGTTATCCCTGCCGAAGGACATGGGTCCTCCGATAAACTTCACTTTGACTCACCTCCCACTCATCTGCTCCTTCAGATTTCAATCGAATTTCATATTCCATTGTAAACCAACCAGTTTTCACATCAGTTATGTTGGGTGGGGACCATTTTATCCACAGATACATCTTCTTATCTTTCAGCTGTCTCACTTCTAAAGTCAGGTTCCGAGGAGGCTCTGGCTCAACTGTGGATATAAAAGACATCTTTAGTTTCCCTCATGGCTTGGACCCTACTGTTTTCTGTCATGGCTTGTATTTCTGTCCGTCCACTTTCTCCACTGCATTGAAGCTCCCAGAGGACATAATACCTTCCTTCTTACTCTTGACCTGTGATCAGTCACGTTTGAACTTGAAGATGGGGTTTGAAAAGTAACAACAACAAAAAAAAAGCAACTGAGATTTTGCTTTGGCTATATTCTCCACTTTCTTTCAGCCAGGTTCATATGCATGTGCACATTTTTCCCCTAACAGCAATGTCCATGTGATAATAACTGGGACAGGAGTTACAAGGAGATGATTGGAATAGTTAATTCCCTGAGTTGGGAGCAACCATTTCCTCGAAAGCCTGCACATCTTTCTGTGCATCACCCATTCATATTTATAACTTTGCAGGTAACAAGTTTATGGATTTTTTTTTTCTTTTTGAGACAGGGTTTCTCTGGAGCTTTGGTTCCTGTCCTGGAACTAGCTCTTGTAGACCAGGCTGGCCTCGAACTCACAGAGATCCACCTGCCTCTGCCTCCCGAGTGCTGGGATTAAAGGCGTGCCCCACCATTGCCCGGCTCAAGTTTATGGATTTTTGCCTTCAGTTCATCAGTTATATTTTACACTCAGAGTATACATCACTCTCTGTGGAGAGCAGACTTTTTCCTGACTGATAGGAAATGGCTAACAAGTGCCTAACTTGACATTTCGGAGAGTGTTCCCTTGAGTAACCCTCGAGCAGCTTATTGTCCTATTTATTCAGTCCCCAAATGTATACTGAATTCCCACGAGCAAAAGCTTGTCATTTCTTGAATGCATGCTACATGTCATGAATTAAAACAATACTCTAACAATGAATCATCATTTAACCCCTCCCCCAAATGTCATGAACCTGTATTACTGGGCCCCTTTGGCAGGAGAGAAATGAAAAGAGGAACAATTACTGGTCCAAAGTCACATATTCAGTAATGCGTGTTATTTGAAACTTAGAAGCAACTTTTATTTTGAAACAATTTTTAAACAGTGTTTTCCCTGTAGGTTGCAGCAAGAATTAGCTAATGTGTATGCAACATTCTAAATGCACTCGGGAGGCAGAGGCAGGCGGATCTCTGTGTGTTTGAGACCAGCCTGGTCTACAAGAGCTAGTTCCAGGACAGGCTCCAAAGCTACAGAGAAACCCTGTCTCGAAAAACAAAACAAAAAAAAATAATAATAATCAAAGGAGGCACTTACTCTCAGATTTTTCCAGTGATGGGCCTTGGGACTACTGTCCTAAGAGTGCAACACCTAGTGGGCTGTGAGTGCTCAGCTGAAGATGCAACAGCACCTGCATCAAATCCCTCTCCCCAGGGCTCTTGAAATAGCACAGAAGCGGGAGCAGGAAGAATGCAAGAGCTGGAAGATGGGGAAGTGTGCTATGAAAGGCTGTCTTTTGGCAAGACTTGGCTGCTGCACACATGAAACCACAGCTACTGTGACTTCCTGTGAAGGATCTGGAGGAGATCAAATAAGTTCAAACTTCAAGCATTAAGGGGGAGGGGCCCCTGAGGCCCAATCCCTAGCTGAGGAGCGACTGGCAATTGGTGGAGGCTGGAGGAGCCAAAAGTCACTTTTCTTTGGGGGGTGTTGCTATAGCATGTTGCCCATGCCCCATTGGATGACTCCATATGACCAGTACTAATTGGACTCCGTGTGTTACTAAAAATGTAACAACAAGGTAAGCAAAAATGAGGACGTGAAGTTGGAAGGGAGACGTGTGACTACTGGAGTGGTTTGGCCTGCTTTCTATTGTTGAGTGGTATTGCTTCCATGGGGAAGGCTTGAGTAATTTCAAACCTTATTAGCTACTTCATAAATTATTATTAAACATCATTCTCCTTGTCCTATCTATTCCTCTAGGAGTCTATTTATTGTCTGTGCTAACCATAAAGGCCATTACAGCTGTGTCCAATTGCCCCACTACATAATGCTGATCATGCAAAGCAAGAAACTATCTCAAATTGACAGCTCTACTTTGTGGATGCTTTCTCCAGACAGTATAGAAGTAACCAGACCTTTGACCAGTTGCTACTTACTTCCTGTTGTTATTATTATTTTTATTAATTTTTGGGGAATACTTGAAACTAGGGCTTTTTTTTTTATACCAGGCAGTGTCCTGCCATGAGCCCATACCCCCATCACCCCTGGCAGATTATTTGTCTAAAAAAACTCAAATTATAGAGAAGTAGATACACTACTGTGGAGAGCTCAGGTTCAGGCAGAGTATTTGGGATGATTCTGGTGAATTCTGAACCAGAAAATCCTTTTAAAGACTTTCATTTCTGAAGAGTATCCTGTCTTCCACAAGGAGAAAGAAAAGACATTTGAAGCTCTTAGTTTAGCTCCGTGGGAGAGTGCTTGCCCTCATACCCATCTCTGGGTTTCATTTCCAGCACACCCCCAGGAAAAAGAAAACAAATTTGAGTTGGCTATTAAAGAAGGCAACATGGTTGAAGGGAGAGGGCCAGGGGAGCTATTCATAAAGGAGGCGTATAGAACATTCACACTGGATATAAGGCACTAGGATTGCAGTTGAGGGAAAATAAGAGAACACAAAGATCCCAAGTACTAATCTTGACTGTCAAGAGTCAATACTGTTGATGTGAAATGCTCCCTCAACAAAGATGCTATAAGTTCTTGCACCTTTCTTATCTAGGATTCATCCATAAGCCGGAAAGACTCAAGCTGAGTTTGACTTTTGATATACCATACCATACCATACAATACCCATCCATACCATAACGGTAACATATTCCTCACCGCTTCCCCCTTACCTATGTAAGTCACATCCACATAAAGTGGATCCGATGCACTGCTTCCCATTTCGTTGGTAGCATTTACTGTGATGACATATATTTTCCATATGGAAGTATACTGCTTGCTAAAGAAACAGGAGTTGGGGCCACTGGTTTTGTAGTCTGGACATTCATGGGTAGTTTTATCTCTGCAACAAGTAACACATTAAGAGTGAATAAGAGAACAAGAGTCTTGTTTTTGTTCTTAAAAGATGACTATTACTGGATTTGGAGGATAAGGCGCTCAAAGTACAAGAATAAAGCAGAAAAATGTAGCTCTGTGCTCTACGCAGACCAATTGGGAGGGAGGGAAAGAAGTGTGCTGTAAGAACAGGTAGAAATATGGGTTTAGCATCTCAGTTCTCTGCTGCTCAGTCACCCTTCTTTCCTGTGGGTGTCCCTATGAACCTTGTGAATGGTCCTTCTGAGTTACCAGTGACCAAGGCACACTCACAGCAATGGTACTCCTATCGGTCAACTTGTGCAGCTGGAACTTTTGTTAGCACACATACATATTATGGGATTATCCATATTGCAGCTCTGGTCACACAAGCCCGTCGAGCTCCATTTAGATAAGAGGATTTAGGAGGAGACACACTGACATCAGACTACGTTAGATGGTGTCAAGCGGGCAACAGAGTGAAGTGTCTTGAGATCTTTCAGTCTTGCAGGGCTCACTAAGTTGCTCACGTTTTAACAGCTTCGACTCCATTCGTACCACACAGGTTTCGGAGGCTGCTCCAGCTCTGGGTTCTTTAAGAATTTGTGCCATGCCTCTTTGGATCCCACACAGAAGGCCAGCTTTGTGTACAAGCAGTCCTAGGAAACTGGCAATGGCTGTCTCTGTCAGTAATATTTTATTTTTAGGTCCAAGATACAGAAGTGTACTTTTTGCTAAACTAACATTTCTATAGCTCATTTAAGGTTTCTAGGAGAGTCTCATTGTGAGTTCATCAGAACTATCATCTGCAGATGATCTTATTTTGCCCTCCTGGCATTGTTAAATTTAACTAAGCCTTTCAGGAGACCTTGAATTTTACTGTTTTGCTGTGTTTGAAATAGGGGTTTCCTATGTACAGCTCAGGCTGACTTTGAACTTGTCATCTTTCTGCATCAGCATCCAGAATGCTGGGATTACAGATGTGTGTTATCATGATTTATAGCTTTTAGATCAGCAACTTATTTAAAAAAAAACCAAACAACCTCAAGTTCTTTTCCTTAAATGTTGTTTATTCTCTTGGGCATGAAACGCATTTGAAAACCTAATGTACCGAGACTGCCAAAGATCACACAGCTTATATAATTCTGTTATGTTGTAAAAGTAGTGTATTAACTAAAAAAAAAAACCCAAAACACAAACAAACAAAAACCCTCCAAATTTCATGTGGTTTATGGATGAGCAGCTAAGTTTAGCCAATCTATAGGAATGATGACTTGGTCTGTATTCTAAGTTTGGGACAGACATTTGGAAACATGGCTAATATTATAATGCTACTGGTCAATGTGCATTTGAAGACTGAGTTTGAAAAAAATCTTTTAGAGAACAAGATGGGCCAGAGACATTAGATTCCTTTCCTGGAGGTATGAACTGTATTGATATAAGTCCAGGAAAGCATGGTATTTATAATAAGAACTAATGTAACTAGGGCCCGGAGTGTGAGCACTCTGGTGGGGTTTCATGAGGTAGAAGAGAGCATTTTACCCTTCTTTGCTGTAAGTCAGTGAGTAGTTGGTAGGAAGTCCTCCATCTGTCCCGGGATTCCACCAGCAGGTGAATGTTTCCTTGTCGGGAGACCGGCATTTGTGGATCTCAGGTTTTCCAGGTGGTGACTGTCCTAAAACAAAACCAGCCACAAGCCATTCGAGTTAATACTGCGGTCCATTCAACAGCTTAACTGAGCTGCTAGTAACAGAGACAGATTATTGGCACCCTTGATGTGAGGAGGTCTTGGTGCATTGTTCAGAAAGACCACTGCATCAGTGGCCAGCTGTGACAAACATTTCACTGCATGGTGAGTCTGAGGGGAGAGAGATGGGTGCATATGGAGACTATAAAGCTAGCCCTTCTCACGGAGCCTATGTAGCATTAGGATTGCCATCCGAAGCACTCTTTCCCAGAGACAGTGAACTGTGTGCACACAGTCAGTGCACTGCTCAGGAATCTGCCCTTTTCTGGCATCCTCGCAGCAATAACTGTACCTCCCTCTTCTTCTGCATTACTTATGGCCTTTGTCTGGGCATTCTGGGCTATTTCCTCTCCCCTTTGTCTTCTCCTTCTGTGCTTTCTCCTTTACCTTGATTGTGCACAGCCTTGGCCTAGTGATTTAGTTTATAATATATATATATATATATA
>NC_022021.1:30351955-30359577 GCF_000317375.1 Microtus ochrogaster | reverse complement strand
TTTCATGTTGTTTTTCAGATTATTGGGTGAATTCTTGCCTTGGCTACTGCCCATCTCCTCCTATAGATGCTATCTAATGGGTCTTTTAACACCGGATCAGGTTTCCCTGCTGGCCAGGGGCTCTTCTTACAAAATGCCCTCGCTCTGTTTCCTGGCTCCTGCCGAGGGCCAAGATCCCTCTCACCCCTCAAAAGGTTCTTCAGGAACAGGACCTGGCTCCTCGTTCACCAGGGACCTCGCCAACAAAAGGGCTATTACTCTGCAGGCCAGCCACCAAAACAGAGAAACTGCCGCTGCCCTCTGCCCTCTGCCCTGAGCTCCCGACCCAGCGCCCAAACAGGCTAAACTGAGTGATCGGGCAGCCCCATGGAAGGGAGGGGGAGTGAAGGAGGCCCCTGGGGGCAAGCTGGGATGGATCAGGGAGACAGAGGAGGAGCAGCCCCAGCAGAGGTTACCTGCCCTCGCAGACTAACGGGGGGGGGGCGGTCAAGGGGGCCGGGGAATGCCCCTGCTCCGTTTCCTGTGTCCCTGCACGGGCCCAGAACACTCTCCCCACTCAGGAGGGTCTTCAGGGGCGGGACCAGGCTCCCCGTTCACCCTTGGACCTTGCCAATAAAAGGTCTACCACTCTGCAGGCCAGGCCCCAAAAAACCTACTTGATTTAGTGGTAGTGGGGCGTTCTGCTCTCAGTCTGGGCTTCACTGTTTCATGCTTGGACTATCCCGCACCTGCCGCCGGGGCCTCCACTAGCTGCTCTTGCTGAGGACCTGGTTTGATTCCTAGCAGCCATATGGCAGCTTGCAACCACCAGTTCCATTTCCAGGGGATCTAATACCCTCTTCTGGCCTCCACAGGCACCGCATGCAAGTTGTGACACATGCTGGTCCGTGGCTCTGCTGGCTTCCTACAGCTGCTCCCAGCGCCACTCCAGTCAGTAGGCTCCCTGCCCCGCCCCTGCCCCCGCACGCCCCGCCCCCGGCACCACCGGCCCCTATTCTTATTTTCTGATTCTTGATTTTTAGTCTCCTTTTGAATTTACGCCCCACCGCCTCTTTCTTGGAATCCCCCATTTTGGTTCTTTCTGTGAGTAGGTGACCTCAAACTTCCTTGCGTTTCTGTGGATCTTCAGGAAAAGGGTAGTAGGCTAGGGGGTAGTAGAGCAAGGGGTAGTAGAGCGGGTGGTCCCCCTCTAAGTGGAGAGCGACCATGGTTAGATAAGGCACATCACCACTGTCAGCGCCAGAAGTGGGAAGATCTGCAGGAGGTGATGTGGCCGAGGGGATGAGAGTTTTCACCAGCTTAATCTCCAAAGCTCTTGGCAAGCTGGTCTCCAACTCTCTTGCTTGGCTCTTATGTTGAAAGAGGAACAGAATAGCCTTGGGATTTTGCCATGATGCTGTTGGTTTGGGAGGCCAACCACAACTCACATTATATCTACTTTTCCTATTTTTTTTGCCCTACATAAAGACTTAATGCTAAATTCAGGAGTAGAAAGATTTTTTTTTTTTCAGAGGTTGGCATTAGTAGCTCTGGGGTCTTTTATATCTTTTCCACATTTATTCAATCTTTCAGATAGGCCCTCAGGATGGAACGTTATTTAGCTCAGGAGAGCAGGTTGTGAAGATCATGGCAAAGGGATCACGGGCGAGGAAAGGGGTCTGTATACAATCTATCCAGGGAGGGGAATTTAATGGGTGTTCTACCGTGGTAAACTGGATGGGGTCATGGGAAGAAGGCTGGCCCGTCAGTGGTGACAGAGTGCCACAGTAGCTCACAGAATTGCCGAAAAGAATCTGTGTGAGTTTTGTGTGTCTATCAGTTTGGAGGACTGCCTAGTGATGTTGGGAATCATTGCAAAAATACAAGCTTTCTTTTTCTGGTTCGTTTCTGTCGTGCATGAGGAGAAACATGTAATGTAGAGAGAAATATTCATTTAACAAAACTTCCAAACTATCAGGGCATGGTGGTGCCTGTCATTAATCCCAGTACTCAGAATCAGAAGCAGGTGGATTTCTGAGTTTGAGGCCAGCCTGCTCTACAAAGAGAGCTCTAGGATAGCCAGGGCTATACAGAGAACTCCTATCTTGAAGAAAAAAAAAAACAAGCCAATCAGACACCAAACGCTAAACAAACAAGCAAAAAAAACCAACTCCTACTGCTGCCAGTCTTCAAACTGTGGCTCAATAATGGGTCTACTTGAAGCTGGTCAGGGCCGCTGCTGATTATTTGAGTACTCGAGTTTCTTTTATGGGCTAGCAAGATTTTTGCTTCTCTTCCCCTCTTTCTCTTTCTCCCCCTCTCTTTCCTCCCTCTGAGCTTATCTCTTCTACATTTTTTACTTGCTATTAATAACACTTTTAGGAAACGCGAGGGAAAAAGTCAAGGTTGTGAAATTACAACCACTCAAATGTTATTTTCATGCCCCTTGAGGAAACAAACTTCATGGATTATCTCAGTGAACAGACACAAGGGATATTATACAAGTCCAAGAAATGCAGAGACTTGCTTGCATAAACTCCACATCAGAAATAAGCATACACATAATGCATTGCACCCATAGGAAATATATCCAGAGAGAAATACATGCATGCAAGGGCATGATGACGGCAACATACACTGGTATGCATAACACAACAATAAACATATATGTAAATACACAGAGGTTCCTCATTGCCGTCCACACACACATACATACACAGAGAGAGAAGAATTTGTAATTAGGTACTATACATAGCCGGTGTGTACACAGGTGCATTCAGAAGCACTCCCCCCACCCCCGAAGTACGTAGAAGTAGATGTGGAAACCTATGCAGACAATCACACATCTTCCTGTTAGCTGTGGCTTTTGTTTCTCTTATTAGCACACATAGGTTATGCCTGTTTTCCACCTTGTCATGCAATCGCTTGCGAGCTCTTATAGTTTTTCAAAGGTCTTTTCACATACGTGATTTCATCTGAAGCTTGTGAGCTATCCCTATCCTCCCTCGGAGAAATCAAAAACAGAGAGGCAGACAGGTGGTTCGAATCACACAGCTAGTAACTATCCCCTGGATGGGAGTTCAGTTCCCACATCCCCCGCGCCCTTTCAGTCTACTCTCAAACGGGGAATGGGAGAGAGGGAGCACACTGATGAGATTTTGCATTAATTTTAACACAGAAATGTGGCAAACAATTTAGTAGCAGCAAATGACACGAACATTTTCATTTCTCATAACTGCATTGCAACAGATCGAGACAGCCTTTTCACCCCCCCCCTCCGCCCCTCGCCACCCCTAAGCACTCCAGGCAAGGAGAGTGAGAACTGAGTCTCTTACCATTCAGAAGGCTGATGTTGAGAAAAAGTAGGATGAAAGCAAGGACAGATGTCATGTTTTCCTGCATGTTGGCCCCTGTTTCTTGCTACAGGCAATGTATCAGAGGCTCCCTGGAAGAGAAAACATCGGGTAGCATTTGTTAAATTACAGCCCGTCAGGCACACTTTACTCTGGGTGCTGGCAACCGATTCTTGTTCCTTGCTTGATGTGACCGACAAAAACAGCGGGAAGAGAGCGTAGGAAAATGTAACATGGGATGGCTGGGTTAAGAAGCACTGATTCCCACATGCTGGCAAGGATTTCACCACAAGAGGGCGTCAGACAACAATGCAGGGAGCTCACAGGAAATCAAAACTGTGGGCTTTGGATTTGTTTTGGTTTTGTTTTCTGCACTCACCGAAGTTATTTTGTTTCCAAGCCATCCTTCAGGTGGCTAATAGCACATCACCCATTTATGTAACATAGATTGTGTGCCCTGCAAGAGAGCCATTCAAGGAGGGTTCTGGCTCCGGTACTCTGAGATACTGCCAGACTGGGAGGGTCCGGGTGGAGGTTCCTGTCTAAGGTCAGGCTGAGAGGGTTCTGGAAGTCTCCAGGGATTTGGCTATGGCTATGAAGCAAACCTCATAATGAATTTTAGTGACCCTCCATGTGGCTTCTTTCTCCCTTCGGTAAAGCCCCATAAGAGACAATGAACTCCAGTTCAAATCTCTCGGGTTCAGAGTAATAAGTCAATTTTGAACCTGCGGGGCTTGAGAGTTTTGAGCAATTTATTATTAATATTATTATTTTTACTCTTGGAACAGTTTTCAAAGCCTCTTATGTTCCTTCCTTAAAACATTCTTATGAACTTTTTTTTTAAAAAGCTCATTAGTCTTATTAGACTTCAAACATCACTCAGAAAACAATAGATTTGATGAGCTACGTGTAAATTTCCAGAAACACATGGTTTTAATCTCCCTTTAAATTTTATTTTTAAATCAAGGGAAGAATATCTAGGAGGCAAAGTTGCCCGTGTTAGGCCATGTGAAGAATTGCTTGATGGGTCCCTAAGGGAGCAGAATTTGTCTATTCCTCCTGGTCTGGAAAGCCCTCTATCTGAAAAACACTTATTACTCAATGGGCAACTTTTTGGAGGTGTTTTTACACCTGCCACTACTGCTTGTGGCATCACTCAGATATAGACATTTTAGTGACACTGGAAGGTTGCGGTGTGCTGGCACCAACAAGTTGTGCCCTTACATTGAAGACTGTGGTTCAGAGCTTTGCTGACCCATTAACGGGCCCAGCAAAGTGCTGGAGACCTCTCGCTTGCTTTGCCTGGATCCCTTTACCCTCCCTAAGTAGCACATTTTCAATCCAACCTGCTTCTTTTAATTTCTTGGGGATCGTTTCTTTAAACCAAGTGGTCAAAGGCTTCTAATGGGTTTTAAATGATGCCCTTATAGTCCAGGCGCTGGGCTGAGCCATCACTTGAATTTAATTTTGTCCTTTCTGTGGCCCCGTAAGTAGATGCTGCTTACCACCTCCCACCCCATCTTAACAGATATGGAAAATGAATATAGAGAAACAGCTTAATAGGCGGCCGATCACATGCTAACAGGAGAGCAATCTGGCAAATCCCAGAGCATCTGAGAATCATGATTTGGGGGATATCTGTGATAAATAGCAAAATTGCCCCTTTCTACAGGACAGATGCATGAGGCAGGCACAATTGATCTGTGGAGAGAAGTGGGCCAAGACCTGGGTGAGCTGGAGCCGGAGAGCCAGAGCAGACTTGAGGCTATCTCAGAGGCGGCTCTCCTTCTGGTTAATGGTCTCCAGTATTGATCTGTCTCAGCTCCCTGCGCATCCTCATCCTGGCCCTCTTAGACACTCAGCCTGGCTTGGAAGTGGGTTTTCTTCTCCCTGGCTGAAGACGTTCTATAATATCCCTTTATGGAGACTGCCTTACTCCTATGGGCATCACATAAACAACACCTGAGATCACCATGCTGTAAATCCCCCATCGTGGGTGAGGCCAGAGAGCTCTGCCAGGCAGGGCTTCCCGCCTGCTTTGCAAATGAAACACTAGCACAGGAATCAGGGTAAGCAGAGGCGGGAGTGGATTTAGTTATTTGTTTGTATCTCCTCTTCTGCTGGTGCAGGATCCAAGAAACTTCTAATTTAAGTTCCTCCTTTTAAAAATGCTATCAGAAACCCCTCTAGGCACATGTAAAACAACTTTCTCTTACGATTTCCTGAGACATGCTGGAATCTGGTCACACCCATGCATTTTCCAGTGCCCTAAGCCGCCTGTGCCAAGGAATTGGACATGTTCCTAACGTGTTTTGAACAATGACTTCCCAACTCATTCTCCGTCTTACAGTCTCTGACACAGTAGCCAAGGTGTGGCAAGCGAACTTTCAGAGGAAAATAGAATGGCAAATGTTCACCCTAAGTGGGGTGATGCTAAATGTTAACCCTGGTCAATGGTATGCAGTACTTTTGTCCTACCATAGAGCATGCCTCTTGCTGATCCAAACACCAGTCTTTGTGGTGAGCAGACCCTAGCCTAGGGAGAGTTTTAGTCTTATCTCTCTGAATCAGTTCTCCACTGCAAGAAGAGCCTGGTCAAAAGCAGACATGACCTTTGTTATTAACCACGCCATTTGGGGCTGGGATACTGAGGCCTCAACTTTATATTTGGATCCAAATATTTGGAACCTAGTTAGCAAAAAGTCAGCCTTGCATACTCAGCCCAAGGATAGTTGTCTGAGGATCCACACAGCACCAACTCTCTAAACGTGACTGTGGTGGAGAAGTGAAAAGTCTCCACCTATGAGCAGGTTTACGCTGAGTTCCACACTTCCATCTGCTTTGTCCATGACTGTCTGATTTGGCTTCTTCTGATTCCTCAGACTCTGCCATTTCCAGGCCCTTTTTATCAAGTTGTTCAGACTCTCCCTGTGCTCCATCCTGCTGTGGCACAAATGGCAAGGGGACTCCTTAACCCTTTTCTCCCTAGGGCTGCTTTTGTCTCAACTATGGTCTTATTTAGACCTACTCTTTCCAAAGGCCCCTCTTTATTACTGTTTTCTAGCAAGCCAACCCTCTTCTTCAGAGGCTAACAGCTGAGGTTGCAACTTAATGGTTTGTAATCTATGCAGTTCATTCTTTTGGGAAACTAGAATGACTCCCTAGATGGAAAACCAGTCAGGGTCCCATGGTCTTGGTTAGTGCTCCCACCCACATCATGGAAGGCATACCACGGGAGAGGAGGCAGTATGACCATGCAGTGTTAAATAGGCCAGATATGAACTCTCACGAGATCACCGCCTAATGTTGCCATTCATCTTTTTTCCTTAGACTTCCTCTGGGTGCACTGGTCCTCCTACTCTTTGAGATAATCAATCACAAGTCCAAAGTCTCAGCTCTCTCATGGTGTTGGGTATTAGGAGATTCCTACAGTTTCTGCTCTATCCTGCTTTTCTGTCCCTGTGGTCTCAGCTTCCTTAACCAGAGAAATGAACCCAACAGGCTCGGTAGAGACTGTGAGGATTTTCTTTGCTTTTATAAACCCAATTCTTGATGGACAAGCCAATTCAAGACTTACTTTAAGGAGTCAGCCTCAAAAATTCTGCAGTACGCTATCACCAAGTGAACAGATCTATGCTACCATCTGAGTTGCAAAAGAACACAGAAAGTAGCCTGAAAATAGAACTGGTGGCTCCTCCTACTCTCTACCTACGCCAGCAGGACTTTCCTGGCTTCTATCATATGATTATTCCCGCCAACTTTATGTAATAGAATTGTACCACAAGCATTGTAGGGGTGTGTGTGTCTGACTCCTGTCATCCCACGTTGTTGCATGATATATTTTGGTTGTTGTGTGTAGTTTCACATCATTTATTTTCATTTCATTTCATTGAATGAAATACTATAATTTCTTCATTAATTCTACAGTTGGATGTTTGGGTTGTTTCTGTTTTTTTTTGGGGGGGGAGGCAAACTTTAAAAATTCTTTGAGAATTTCCTATATGCATATAGTGTATTTTGATCAAATGTGCCTCCCCTCTTTTCCCTCCAATTTATCACCTATCCCCTCTGCCACTATTCCTCCTGAATTTCATGTGACTTTTTTTTTTTAAACTCACAGAGTCCACTTAGTGCTGGCTGTACATGCATGCATGGTTTTGTGACAACCTGCAGGAACACATTCAGTTTTCTTCAGGGGTCACTAGCACTCTCTCATCCAACAGTCAGGGCCATTATTTTTTTTAATTTATTTATTTATTAAAGATTTCTGTCTCTTCCCCATCACCGCCT
>NC_022021.1:30341608-30351795 GCF_000317375.1 Microtus ochrogaster | reverse complement strand
ATTGTTCTTGAGTTCTCAGTCAGGGCCATTATTATAAATAAGGAAGCCTTGCGGACATCATAATGCTCACTCACATTGGTTCTTCACTCTAAGTAGTTGGTCTGCTACCCATCATCCTTTCTGCCCATCAACCTAATTTACCTTTCTAATATCTTTCTTGCCTACCCCCATAAAAGAAAACCTTCATGTTTCACAAACTAATACAAATACACCCATCTATTCAGGTATTAAGCGACATTAGGCCTTTCGTTTGGACTCCTCTGCTCATTGGATCACCTCACCTGCCCTAGGTACTAAATGACCAGAGGCCGAAATAACTGGGAAAGAATCCCATGTATGCCCATTGATTCTCAGTTTGACTTTTCTTTCCAAAACAGAATGCTAGTATTTAATTTGGAAAACAAGAGACATAATCTTCTCAGGATGGGGAGAAGAACAGAAGGGATTAGCTGTTTCATACCACGATGAAGATTAACATTGTTGTTATGTATGCTGGATTTCGGAGCAATAGCCCCAGCTAGGAATAAGTACTCAGCATTTGGTTTATTAAAATGAATCCAGTGCAAAGATACACACATCATATTGTGGCAATTTATCAGCAATTAGATTTCCCAGATCTGTCTCCCTGTGCAGGGCCTACCCAAGTCAACTCCCATTTGCACATGTGTTTGGTGATTTAGCTAGATCACCACGGCGGAGCTAAGGCTATTAGAAACAGTTAGGGAGACGTTTTCAAACACCCACTTCTGACTACTATGCCCTGCTTTCTTCCTGCTTCAAAAACCCAAGAGGTGGCTGAGAAGCCAAGGTGCTGCATGCATGCATGTGCTATGCAAGCAGACAGCTGCATCCTATAAGAAACAGTCAAATTAGCAGGAGGGCATGGCCCAAATGCAAGCTGGTTCAGGTTGGTACTGCGTAAGGGTAGTTTCATGGGAAGATCTGTCTTCAAAACTAGCGGGGGCAAATTACAGTTCAGGGCTGTCTGCACCTCTGCACCGGAGTCACTGTAACACCAGATGCTGACCTCTAGCTGGAGGCTTCGCTTCCAAGACCAGTGACTCCAACTCTGCTTGCTCGCTCCCCAAAGTCCCAGCAGTATCTTTTCTGTGACAAAGACTTGTTTTTACTCAGCTTTTTTTTTTTTTTTCTTAAAGGAAAGGAGAGGAACTGGGTGAGTGTTAATTCTTCCTGGCCAGGCCACAATCTGGACAGATGTTGAAAAATCCAGGTTGACCTGATTTTCAGAGGAGCCAGTCTCTCATGGAATCATCTGTCAATAAATGTCTGCAGAAATGCCATGGATTGGATATGATGTTTTGCAGCTAGCTCACTAAGCCACTCCACAGGCTCCAGTGGATTTCAAGCCACTAGCAGTAGAGTTTCACTACTAGTGTGTGGGGGTTCCCGTTCCTACGCCGTGTCCCTGGGGATTCTGAAGATTCCTGGGCTCTCCCTAGTCACAGCTTCTGCATCTGCAGCTTCACCAGAACTAGACTGAACACATTTGGAAAGCATTTGCATCATTACTAAACATGACATCTTGTCATTCCTTAAATAGCACAGAATAACTGAATATACCATTTATACTATATTAGGTAGTCTAAGTAGTCGAGGGATGGTTTAAAGTATATGGGAGGATGTGCATAGGTTATGTCTACACATTATGATATTTTATGCAAGAGATGTGAATATTTGCTCATTGGTATCTGCAGGAGTTTGAACCTAAACCTACCTATAGCTGATTTTCCTCTTCTTTTTTTCTTCCACTCTTCCCACCCTCTCTTACCCTCCCCTTTTGTTCTCCTCCTTTTTCCTCTCACTGCTCCTCCTCCTCCTGGAAGCACGTTTTAAACCTAGTGCCTCATATATGCTAAGAAAGTACTCCATCACTGAGTTGCTGCTCCTCTCCACTCCTCCACTTCTGTTTTGGAAGGCGCACAGATAGTCTTGCTAAGCTGACTTATTGGCCTTGAGTTCATTCTGTATCCAAGCAAGCCTTCAACTTGTAATCTTTGAGCTTTAAAATGCTTCCTCAATAGCTAAGATTTAAGGCCTTTAGCACCTAGACTGTATCTCCCTGGATACTGGAAGATGTAGCAAGAGTTAAGGACCCTTGATGGGTCCTTAACACAAGATGCTGCTAAATACATATAAGCCTCCACTATTAGATCCCACTGACAGAAGAGGAAACTGAGGTTGAAGGAGGTTACTGATTGATCACCATTACATGGGCAAGCAGCAACACAGAAACACTGAATTTAGTCTTTAGATTCTGACTCAACGTCAAAAGTAAAATGTTCAGCTTTGTAATTGCCATATATAAAGACCTCATACCCATCATATTTTATTCTTACAATAGTCTTTTACAGAATCAGAGAAGCAATTATTGTTATTTTTATTATTATGCCCATCCTATCATTCTCATGCCAAAGATGAGGACACAGATGTTCAAAAGGGTAAGAGGTATACACATCAACGACCTTATCTCACAGCTGTGGTGATAAAATATGAGAGCCTTGTGTTGGACACACTGTACACCATGCACCGCTTGGTTCATTTGCTTAGCTCTGTGACAATCCTGAAGTATAGGTACTATTAGTATTCTCATCTCAGAGATGAGGATGCTGAAGCCCAGAGATGTTCCATTAATTGTCTGAGATCACACAGTTAGTGAGAAAAGAGGATCTTAGCAGTTGCACTTCATACTTTCCACTTAAGCTGTTGATGAAAGACCAATAATCCTACTTTTAAGGAGCCCCATCCCAGAAGCACAAAATAGTACCTGTCATGAGAGCTGGGAACAGGTAAGATGGCCTTGGATCATTGTTCCTAAATTTTCCAAGGCTGTCATCCCTCTCTTTTGTTTGTTTATATTTTTGGCTTTTGTTTTTTCCTGGACAGGGTTTCTCTGTGTAAAAGCCCTGGCTGTTCTGAAACTCACTTTGTAGACCAGGCTGGCCTTGAATTCACTGTGATCCGTCTGTCTTTGCCTTCCGAGTGCTGGGATTAAAGGCATGTGCCACAACCACCCAGCTGTCATCACTCTTTTTGATAATGGTCTCAGTGCTCAAATCCACTATCCAGATCTGGCTCTAATGCTGGGTGCTGTGGGAGGCCTATGGCATTTCTTCTATAGTAGTAGATATCCTAGCGGCATTGCCTCTAGAGACTATTCTAGATACACCATCTTTTTGATGTAATATGTCTCTGGATGTGGGGCCTAGGAAAGGGCATTTCAAACATGCAATTCCATGACTGTCATTCAAGCTGAAATTTGAAAGCTTTAGTTAAAGTTAAAAAAAGGGAAAGGAAGACAATGTGAAGGGTATAGAGGGGCTGTCTTGTTGTCTCTTTGTGGGAAATATCACATTTAAGGCTTTGATGGAGGTCAGCTGGCGATGAGCTGATTGGATTACAGTCCCTAAAAATTTTCTTATTCCCAGTCACTGTGAAACATTTATCATTATAAGACAAACTCGGGCATTATGTTGCAAAGGGACACTACTCAATCCCACAATTATCGACTCATCCATTTGAAAGGCCGTGGCTAATGAGATGTGAACCATTGTGGCTACTTCGGCTGCATCTGTCCATCCAGAAACAGCTGCGGAACATGGCTTAGATTTTCTTTGTCTAAGTCGCAGAGCTATAGGATTGTATCAGATAGTGGCTACATCCTTACAGCACTCAGAAGCCAATCCCAGAAGCACCGTGGCCAGCATTCTGCCTCTTGCCAAGTGCTTAAACAATGAATGTTGCTTCAAGTCACAAAAATGTCACTGTTGTTTGTTACTATAGAAAACCTAACTACCAAGGACCACGTAGTAGGAGGAAGACATATGCTTTACCAGATTATGTAAAGGAGAGTCTTCTTGAGAGAGACAGATTTAATTAAACACAAAACAAGCTTAGATTTCATTAAAAAATAAATTATTGCCAGTAACAAGCTTATCTATTTATGTATGGCTCTTAGTTTCTAGAAACATGCTTGGAAGCAAAGGGGAAATTTCAAACAAAAATAAAAAGATTAATTACTGGTTTACTGCTTCTTTGGCTGCCTGCTTAAGATTTTTGAAGTTTTGAATCATGGTGTTTGGGATCTGAAAGGAAACCCAGGACTTGAAAGGATCTGGTCCAGTTTCACACCTACACATGAACAGAGTGAGGTCAAGTTCTCCGCTCTTAAGACCACTGTGTGACCTTGAGTAACCCATGAATCCCCTTGAGCCTCATTGGCCTCAGCTGTAAGGTACAATGGTCATAGTAGCTCTACCAGCCTTGCCGTGTGTGGGAAGCTAGCTAATAAAGTAGTAACTGTCATGAAGTATCAAGCATCTGATGGGAAAATCTTCAGAGCCTTGAGGATGGGCTGTATCCACATTTGAGAAAGCTAGTTAAGTCCAATGAGAAATTATGGAGAATGTGTCAAAAATCTCTCTTCTTTCTACTTCCTGCTTTTCTTTACCACTTCAGTCAGGATGCTAAGAGTACGTCACAGAATAAGGAAAAGGGTCCAGCACCCATTTCAGCTGGAGCCTCCTTTCCTTTCCCTCCACAGCTTATGTTGTCTTTATTAGTCATCCTGTAGTTAGATGATTGACCCGTGGGCTCTGAAACTGGGGAGAAAAGCTACACTTTCAGTCCAGTCTTGACTTTTAAAACTTTCATATATTCTTCCCCCACCACTCCACCATCTCTGTCTGTAGGGTCCTTTCTCTCTCCTCACCCACAGGAAATGAAGCGGTGGATTTTGTGGTGGTCCTAAGAGCTCATTCAGTAGAAGGGAGGCTCTTGATTTCCTCTCTGAACCCACGAAACTTCACAGGGATGAGAAGTAGTGACCTAGTTCTCAAGCTTTGGAGCTACAGGCTGAGCATTGAAAATGCCTGATTTTTGCTCAGCCTGGCTGATTTATGGATAATCTAGAGCCAGCTATCACGGCCAACTTTGGACATCAACTACTGCATTTAATCAAACAGAAGAGTTATGAGCAGATGGAAACCTCTGATTCCCTGTTTGCTGACACAGAGCCATCTTGAACACTACCATCAAAGTCATTTTGTTCAGCTCCTGTACTGTCCAACCTGTCTCTTTGCACACATTTTCGAGGTGCCATAACACTTGCAGAAATGCTTAATTGCTTTTAATGTGTTTTTCCCCACCTTAGTAATGTTTGGGATTGAAGCTAGAACCTCAGGAATTTGAGGCGAGCAGCCCACCACTGAGTTACAAACTCAGCCTGACTCACTTACAAAAAGCCACATAAACCATAATATTTTTACACTTTTCTCCCATTCTCAGATCCACAGGGAGGAAAATAACATGTACTCTTGCGCCAGGGAATTCTTTCTCCCTGTGAAGATGCTCTTCAAATTACTGCGGACTTCTCCAATACCATTTCATGTATATTAGCTTGAACTCAAGGACAGACAGATTAAAGTGTACAAGATTTGGCTACAGGGAAGTTGGCTAATAGCCAAAACAAAAATGTTAGTTATTGGAAATTGAGGAAATGTGAGGGCTATCACAAACAGGCAAAAATTCAATTGCTTAGTCTTCAAATGAAACAAAATTATGGTCCTTATCCAAGTCCTTTTATATTTTGTCCATTGTTTTTTCAATGAAAACATGCCCAGGGGGAGTACATATGTCTAATTTTCTAAAACATGCCACCAATAAAAATATCATTTTAATCAATCAGATACACATGTAAAAAATCACTCACTTCTTAATTAGGACAGTGAGGTCATTTGCAAACTTAACAGTTACAGTGAGACAAGATGCTGTAGTTACAGAATACTACATAGAAAAGAAGTACAGACCAAAGAAGTTTTGCTTAAACCAAACACCTAGGACTTGAGGATCCTCAGTGCCTACACATATTCTTGTTAGCTCTCTTTTCTTCTTCTCTCCACCTCCCCATCTTTCATTGTTTTTTTTCCCTTAAAATTTTAATTTAATAGCTAATAGCTGTGTTTTTGCTACACAACCCTCTTCTAGTAAGCCTTCTATCTGTGGTTGCTTTTGTTTCATGAAGTCAGAAACCTACTACGAAAATTCAAGTTTAGAAAGTTGAAGCAACTTAAACAATGGCAAGGAGTTGCAAGGGAGGATAGAGGAATTTTCCACCAGCCTTGCAAATGAACAGGTTTTGTTACATCTATTTTTTCCCAAATGTCTATTTGGTTTGCTCTCTGGATCTCATACACATTCCAGATAGTTGAGCTGCTTATCTGAGCTTTAAATAGTGGTACAAGGTAAAAGCAAGAAAACAGGCCCCATGCCCAAGAGAAGTCAGCCAAGACAAACTGGACTCCTTATTTTTCTTTTGAGAGAGAGGGGAGGAGAAGCAGAGAGAGAGAGAGAGATGGCTAGGGAGGTAGGAAGGTTGGGGGATATCTGAGAGGAACTAGAAGAGGGAAATAAATATGATCAAAATATATTATATGAAAACATCCAGGAAGAAATGAAAACATTTTAAAGAGAAAGCATCAATTAGAAAAGTTGATCATGCTTAATACTTAACATTGAAGTGTGACTCTCAGTTATAGAAGGATACTTCTCTGCATCTCTATATTTCTTAAATCCTCCATGATACTGATGTTTATCAAGGAAATTGAAACTGCAGCTTCCAATTTACTAGTAAGCCTCCCCAGGCCAATGAAGGAGAACAGGCCTATGCAAACATCCACACACTTTCCTCTGATAACAATGACTGGGCAAATCTCAGCAAATCATTCTTGCTCTTTGCTTTGACAGAGTAAAATGAGTGCTTGTTTGCAGAGCATTTAACCCATGCTGCCCCTTAGGGCCCCCACGTTCTGAAACTATGAAACGGTTAATGGTTTGGGACGTCAATTCTAAAAGGTTAGTCCAGTTTTCCTTCTTTCTACAAACACTTCTCTTGGGCATTTATTCACAATGATTTCCATCTGTAACCTGGCAGGCACCTAGTGCTGTCGTGCCACGCTTGTCAGCTCAGTTTTAGAAACAGGAATTGATTTTAATATTATGAAATCAACGTGATTTGGGAAAAAAGGGCTGCTTTGATGATATTCTTATCTCTATCAATGGCCAATTTATTTAAAGTCAAGATATAACATCTCGGGGTGCTTTTCCTAGGTGTGTTTAAGTGGCAAGGCTTATTCATACCCGAGTGTGTGGAACAAACTTCCGAATGCCTTTTATGGTCCAAAAGATGACATTAGAATCCACATTTTTAAAAATCTGAAATTGTAGGTTCATGTGCTAGGCACATGGTGCCTTAGGGGCCCAACAAATTAGTATGTGAAGAGAAGCAGGCCATGGTCACTATGTACCCTGTACAGTTCAGATGAAAGACTTCTAGCTTTAGCACCAACGTTCTGAGAACATGGTAGTGTTTAACTTAGAAAGGAATGGAGGAGGAGTGTTGAAATGTCCCAGCTTCTCATAGGTGGTCTTTGTTCTCACCCTCCACCTGTCTGGAGACTACACTCAGTCCTTTGTCCCTCCAAGAATTAATAAGAACAAGGGTATTGTAGTTTAACAGGATGAGGGGTTTCCTAGTCACTACATGTCAGACACTTGACCAAATTTCTTATTAAGCATCTGTCTTCTTCCTTCAACAGTTGCTATATTTGTTCCCTTTATTATCCCTCAGACCTCCCTAAGTTCCTGCCTCCCGCTACGGCTCCAGACAGTTGTGTAGGTAGCCTCTGCTTTTACAGCTAATTCTCCAAAAGGCCACACTGATTGGTAGCCAGGGCATACCACTGAGATCCTACTAATTCTATATGTAGCCTGTTAAAATAAGTCTTTGCCCACAAACATGTCTCTTTTTTCTCTCCAGAAATCCCGTTACTAGAAAATGTGACATCTCCATAGTATTTTAGAGGCAGCAAAGCTGGGTGCACTGTTGCCCAATGGAGAGGCCAGATACCTCTTCCTTCTCTGGTTCCGTTCTCGTTCAGGCAGACACTCTTGGTCTTATAGAACTGGTATACATAGTAGTACTGATAATGATTTTCAACTTATCTTTCTGCAGTTTCATATCCCCACAGCCCTTCAGGCAAGACTAGAAGCTTAGTGATTCAGTGTGTGTGTGTGTGTGTGTGTGTGTGTGTGTGTGTGTCTCATATTTAAAACAAAGCTCTCTATATGGGTACTCATTAAATGGTTCTGAAGAAATGAACTGTATTGAGTGCTTGCTGAATGTAGAAAGGGAAGATGGCAAAGATTTTGTGCTTTTAAAAAGCTATTAAGGTTGCGATATTTGGCCCAAGATGGCATATCTTCTACTTGGGTGGTTCAAAAATAGATAGTAAAAGCATTGCTTGTTTTAATGGAGCTTTTAGTTTTCAAAATATTTTCATATAAAATATTTTATTTTATCCCTTTTTTGCCAATCCTGGGGGATTTCAAAATGTTATCACTGAGTGTATAAATGCATTTAAACTAGTACCTTGTCTTTTGATTGAAAATCGGTTTGTCTTTTCTCATAATATGTTAAAAGTCTCAAGAACATTACATATACAATGAATCAGAAAGTACACTTCAGAAATCTATCTTGAATTTATACAGAAGTGTATCCCAAATCTAAATACGCAAAACATCTCTTGAATAAATAGATTCCTCCTCCCCAGTGTGATTTATAAAAACAAATTATTAGAAAACAATTAAAACACCAGAATCTAAAGGACTGCTTAATTAGATCATAGACAAGAGTGGATATTATTTTACCCTTGACATGATGGTGATTAAAATTTCAATAATTTTCTAAGGTGAAATACAGCAATAACTGGGCACATGAAATAGACATACCTGATCCTAATTCTGACATGTGCTTCTGCACAGGTGCGCAGACGCTAGCCATAAATCACATTCATGCCAACACAGTGACAACAATTCCCTTTGGGAGGAAGGATTACTCTAAAGCAGGTAATCTTACAATGTAACAAAATAAGAAGTGACCACTTTTGTGATTGAGGAGACATATTTCAACAACAGGATTAACTCAACAACATCATCCTCAACAACACAGCAACAGCAATAATAACAACCCAAATCTCACCAATGAAAGCCCGGTAAACAGAGGCTACTTTAGAGACATGAGTCCCATATCCCTGGCATTAAGTTTAGCAGTGCCTGTTGACCAACCTCCACCTATCATCTTTGTAGCTGAGCTGTGCCTGTTTCTTGGGCTATAGTGAAGGATTTCAACAGCTCTCTCACCCACTGGCTGCTCTGTCGTTTTTTAAGACTCACTTCCACTTTTCCGAACTCCTTTACTGTGTCTGAATACATTTAAAACACCCTGGGGAAACCAGCCGTTATTTGCCATTCAGCTCTGACAAGGAGATGAAAGGCAATTTTATAGCAAATGTCTTCTTCAGGCCCCTGAGAAGAGCCAGGTCATCTTATTCAGAGAAATCCAGCAAGTTCAGTTGTGCTCTTGGTCTGAGATGCTGTGTGAAAATTTTTGTCCTGCTCCTCAGCTTCTGCTAGGGCTTGTGATGCAAAGCAATAGGCACTGGAAGTCTGCAGGCCACTGATGGGAAGAACACAGGCAAGGCCAAGAATGCAGAAAATTTGCACATCTCTCCCATCTCATGATGCTCAGGACCAGTCCCAAAGTCAACCCTCCTCCCTGTGCTCCCCTTAGGAGCACACTCCGTCTCTACTTCACCGAGTCACCTCCTGTCACCCCTGAACAGGGTGTTCTTTTAGGCTGACTTCTGCACTCAAACATCTGGGCTATTTATCTGTCAAGATAACTGCCTGTTTCTCTTGCTTTTTTTCCTCTTCTCCCAGTTCCATTTTGTTCAGCTCCCTTTAGAGTTCTCTTAGCAGAAAAGGTACCAATCCAACCAGAGAGGTAACAGCTAAATATGGGGCTAGTTATAGGAGTAGAGCAAAAAATACTTCCATTCCAAAGAACTTCCAAGATACATTCATTGAATAGAGATGGAAAGATGTGAAGAAAGATTCAATTGTGTGTGTGCGGGCAGGTTAGAAAACAGGTAAACTGACCCATTTTAGTGATTGTAATGTACAGCTATCCATCCATTCATTCATCCATCTTACCCACCCACCCATCCATCCATCCATCCATCCATCCATCCATTGATCCACCTACCCACCCACCATCCATCATCCATCCATCCATCCATCCATCCATCCATCCATCCATCCATCGATCCATC
>NC_022021.1:30330534-30341508 GCF_000317375.1 Microtus ochrogaster | reverse complement strand
ATCCATCGATCCACCTACCCACCCACCATCCATCATCCATCCATCCATCCATCCATCCATCCATCCATCCATCCTTTTACTCAGGTATTTACACTTGAATCTAAGAACCAGATGTAGAAATGAGATCTTGTGCAGAAAGTATTCTTCTAGTATATATATAGAGAGAGTTTCTCATAGAGAGAGAATCCAGCAAAACACATATAAACGACAGAAGAAACAAGAACAAAGCCCTTCAGATGCCATGGACAAGAGCAAGGAGATCTGACCTGGTCAAGGAGATGAGGGTGCTTCCCCGTGGAGGGTGCCACTCAGCTGAGCATAAGCTTCCTTGTTTTATCTTTGACACAGCCCCATCCACCAAATGAGTCTGTTTTTATGCAGAGTCCAGTTAGGCATCAGGTGTCTAACCCCAGGGGATGAGGAAGTAACAGGATAAGCTAACCAAGGTCATTCTATTCATTTTTGTGTCCAAAGATTACTTTACAAATGACCATACCACTCAGTTCTAGTCATTGAGGCGTAGCAGAAGTTTTGCTCTCTGCTGAAAAGAAGAGAGGGGGAAAGGAGCCCCCCTCCTTAACCCTCACCCTGACTCTGGGTCCTTGGAGCTATCATGGCCCACGAAATCAAACCTAAAGTGATTTTCCCAGAACTTCTCAGGAGAGCGCTGCATGCCCGGTGCTTAATCCACCTTTAGCCAGGCATGCTATGGCTTGCAACTCAAAGTATCCTCCCTGGGGCCACGGCACAGAAGGATGCAAAAGAGGCTTAGAATCTGCACTTGCTCAAGCCTGGGAGAAAGTGGACTCTCCAGAGCGTGGCCCATTTGCCTTGGGCATACAGCAAAGCTTGGCATAGGTATTTTAGTAGTCTAATTTTCAAATGTCGTGGCTTAGATGTGAGAGAGGTTGCTGCAGACAGAGAAGCACTGGGATTCTTCTGTAACTGAAGGAAAGGGGTGCAATGCCAGGGTGTGGGGGTCATGGAAATCTTGAGTGAGTGTGTAAAGAGCTGGTGAAGTACTAAGTGAATGTGTATTGTCTGACATGGGCACAGCCATGTCAAAGACCAATTCCTCAGATCCACTGGAATGAGAGACTCCACTCTCTAGGATGAGACTCCAAGGGATGGAAAAGCTTTCTTCTGACCCAAATGCAAATACTGACAGTGTATACAAGTAGACGAACTAATGAGTGTGGACAAAACCCAGCAACACAGCTTCCGCCTCTTGGATGCTGATAACGTGAGAGAGTTTGCCTTTAGAGACTTCCTGCTAAGACTAGCTGCATCCCCCCTTTATGATGTCCATAATAAACACGGGTAGCTTCCAGGTTGATGTATGTAGCTGGCGCCATTCAATCAGAGTGCATAGCCCAGCTAACCCCAGATTGTCTGTATGAATGCCAGTCCTCGTCCTTCTCTTGTTTTCCCCTAGTCAAATTTCTGGGCCTAAGCAGTGCTGGACGTGGCAGTGAGAGCCACTGACTTACTGGGGATTTTAAATGATCATTCTATTTTTGTCACCAACTTCAATATTGCATTATCTAAAGAACTTTAGATTTTATTTCCTATTGTGTTTTCTAGTCAGTGGTGGATTTAGCGTTAGAAGGCATTAGACATAAAGGCCACAACTACTCTCTATATCTTCGTGTGCTAAAGGAAAACATAGAATCCAATCTCCCATGTAGCCAAATATGCAAGTGACTGTGATACATCACGAGTGATAGTGCATTCAAATGAGAGAATATGTCATATTTGCCTACGGGCTATTGAAAGTCAAATGGATGGAAACACTCTGGCTCAGTTTCTAGAAAAGTAAATCTGCCATGATTAAGGGTATCTCAAGGCAGAGTATTTGGGAAAGCAGTGTTTCCCTGCTCCCTTTCCCCATGAAGATAGGCAGTAGCCCTGGTGTGCACACCGACAAACACCGCTTCCCTTCTGCAGTTCTTGAGTGAAGGGTGCTTGCAAGAAAGGATCCTCTGAGAAGGACAGCCAGCTTCTGCAGTGATGCTTTTGTCTCCTCTTTTTTGTTTCTTCTCCTCTTGCAGCAGTTTGAGTAAACGAGGCAGAGTCAGCGAGCTCGTGGGAGACTCTATGCAGGGATGGAGTGAGATGCAAGCTGAGTTTGCATCTATGCGGAGGTCCTAGACTTGGGGATGATGAACTTAGCGACTTGGATGGCCACTAAATGACCTGTGCTAACTGACAGGTTGTAAACTATAGACAGGACAAGGGAATGTTTTCTATAGTCACCAGCCATGTTAATTTTGACTTGCTTCCTTCTCTTTCTGAGCCTTCATTTTTTTGTTAAAGTGCTCTGCTCCCCTCAATGAGTGTCTGTGAGGACAAGATGCTGAGATGAATGGCTTTGGTAAAAGTACTCTATTTGTCTACAAAGCGCAGTGCAGGGATGAACCACTGTTTTCATTAGCGGGCAATGACTGCTCCTCCGCTGCTGTGATTAAGGGAAAACAATTGCCCTGGAAAGCCCCCGTGTTCCTTGGACTCTTCACAGAAGCAGAACTCTCAATGGAGATGATTCTTTTTCCTTGCCTTGCTGTTTTGATTTGAATAATCCCAGCTCTAAGTGGACTCTTGAATATGTCCCCAAGATCTGATGCCACCAGGGTGCTGATTTCTTTTTGGGAACTCACTGGCTCCTAAGTGTGAGCCCTGCTTCGGGTCTCACTTGCCTCAGTATTGAGAAGACAATCTCTTGTTTCATCATGAGTCCACAGACAAACAGAGCAGAAAATATGTCTGAAAGGCAGCGACAATCACTTCTGCTTCCTGGAGCCTTGTGGTAGAGTAGCTGTACATTTTTTTATCGCATGGCATAAGTGACATCATTGCTGAAGTATTTGAAGTATTCTGATGAGTCCTTTCACTTTCCCTTTAGGAACCTATCCTGTTCCCCTCCCCTCCCCTCTCTGCAGAGCCTGCTTATCTGAGCTGTCTCACTTTCCTAGAACTCCGCATTGGGATGACCAGCTTGTTCCAGTATAAACTTTCTGTGATGATGGAGTAGTCTAGATGGTCTCTGTTCAATAAAGTGACCACTAAGCCCATGCAGCTACTGAACATTTGAAACGGATTCAGTATAACTGAAGAACGGAATCTTTAATATTTGATTTCAATGGACTCAGATTTAAATTGGCATATGTGTCTGGGGGGGGCAAGGTATTTGTTGGCCAGTGTACTCAGTTTCTCTACCACAACCGAAATCAGTCTAACCTAGGTTCCAATCCATAGCCCTCTCAGAGAAGCACAAGAAAGTCCATCTGGTAAACCAAGTACTAGGTGTAAATTAACTTCTTAACCCTTGTAGGCAACTGTGTAGCTCTTTCTCTTTTTCCTTGCGTTGGGGATTGGACCCTATGCCTCACACATACTAAGAAAGAGCTCTACCAATGAACTACATGTCTACACGCTAAGACCAGAACACAGGTTTTGAACAATACCACACTTTAGTCAAAATGGAAGCCCAAGTGGCAAGAACTGGGGAAGGGGATGGGTAAGTACGATATGTAAAAAGAGAATGGGTAAAGACCTTCTGATACACATCAAAGTACGTCTAATGGATGCCATTTCCTCCCCAGGGCGCTGGGATGCTTCTAAACTCGTTTGTCTCTCAGGAATCTAGCAAGATTTAAGGTCACAAGTATATGGGCAGGAGCTGGGGAAAAAAAAAAACTGGAATGGGCAGATCTTGGAGGATGCCAGAGTTCTTGCAAAAGGATGTAAGGTGCCAGGTAGGTTGGTGCTTTGTTCTGCCTTTCTGTGGAATGAGCACAACCATTGGGACATAACCGAAAAGCTGGAGACCAGAAAACAGATTACAGAGCTCACAATGGGCTATGATATTTTTGTGCTGGACAAGAGTTGAAGCTCTGCTCTTAATTTGAATCCCAACCTTTCAGGGAAGTGTTCTTTCTCTTGCATTCTTTTATGAACACTGGTTTCTGGATGTTCTTTTCCTGTTGAAACTGGGCTGTGCTGCTGTGTGTCTTGGCTTGTCTTAAAACTGCTTTCAAGTTCCTGCCTGAGTTTTCACTGATACACACTGGCATCAGAATAATCTTTGCATATCAATTCCAGGTTGGGTAAAGGGTGGAGGACGTGGGGCTGGGGCTGATGTTATGGAAGGACAATCAGAAGGGCCCTGGGGGACACTTAGAGACAAGCAAGAGGAGAGCATCCCAATGCTTGTGTTTGGGGATTTGCTCTTGGGGCCTCAGTCTCTTGTTTCAACCACAAACACATCTGTTACCAACACTTCACCTGCTCTGGACTGCATGGAGTGGAAAATATGAATTTTAATTAAGACACTGTTCAGAATCTATGCTTTCCTGCTTAAAAATTTTATAAAGTCAGTCAGAGACATTTTTTTTACATAGATATGTGGTAAATAAATAAGTACACATAAAAGTAAAAAAAAAAAAAGCAATTATCCGGGAAATCTCTCTGGTGTTTGCAACACAGTTCAGACTCCAGTTTTCTGGGCTTCCTTGTCCTCTTGAGGGAAAGATTATTACAGTATGTAGCATAACCTTGTTGTCTCTCAATCTGTCTATCATTTAAGTGGCACAGACCATGTGAAATCAGGGGACAGAAGCCCAGGAAGGAGGAGGAAGTGCACAGAACTCCAGCAGCACTGATTTCTCAGTCTGGATGTTTGTGGACCATCCAGGGAAGGACATTCATGTCACAGGGATCTCTTGTACCCAAAGTGTCTAGATGACTTACGGCATCCTTTTTGTAGACATTTCCTAATGTCTACTCTGTGCACTATGACTTTCAGTCCATTTAAATGAAAAGACAAAAGGTCCTGCCAGGGCTGAGGTAACTTAAAGTGGTTTTTGATACAAAGATCTTGGTCTACTTAGGAGACTTCTGGCAATGTCTGAACACATTACCGTCACTATCCAGGGTGGGTGGTTTTCTCCTTCCCAGGACCTTAAGCAATGTTTTGACCCTGCTGGTTGTTAAAGTTGGGGTTGCGGTGGTGTTCTCTCTGATGTTGCCAAGTATACTACCATTCAGAGAGCAATCTCCGTGACCAAAACATTTGACTCAGAACGTCTTGACAAAGTTTGAGAAACCTTGGTCCAAGGGACAGGCAAGTCTTCACTAGAGTGAGGGATGGCTCTCAAGGGGGTGTCACCATGCCACTGCTGGAAGACTAGTAAACACCACGAAGTGGCTCAAAAAAAAAATCTCAGAAGCTTTTCACTTAGAGTGTTCCTCAGCCATTAACTTAGTCCATTTCCCATCTTCATGAGGTTTTCGCTTTCCCTGGAAGGACGGGAAAGCGAGGCCTCAGAGTTACACAGGCCATCCTCTGCTTTCTTACAGCACGCCCACCTTCCACAGCAGCATAGGCAGGGACAATCTGTGTGGAAGGTTTCTCCATGGCCTGCTTGCTGACAGGTGCTGGCTCCCAGGGTTTCCTTGCTGTTAATGGAAGGAGAAGACGCACAGCACGCCATGTATGAGATTTGTCATATAGGTTGTGATGGAGCAGATCCAAGTAGTGACACTATTTAAGGAGGCTGAGACAAGGATCAGAGAGTGGTGACAGAATTTGTACTGAACTGGTTAAAGAAATACAAGCGGATGCAATAGTTCTCTTTCCGGTTATAAAAGTAACACAGACATTGTCAAAAAAATTCCCAAGTACAGAAACCTATAAAGAGGAAACAAAAATTGCCTGGTTGCACTACTAGGGAATACCAACCACGTAAAGCTTTTGAGAGAAACAAGAAAAAGAGACGAATGAACATCAGGTTTTCTGAGACAATGAGCTAGGGAGGTTTGAAGATGGTTTTGAGGACAGCAGAGTGTCCTGTGTGAACAGGGGTGGTTTGAGATGATGCTCTTTGAGAATCCAGATAGCTGAGTTCCCCATCCTTGCTCAGATGATATGGACAGTGGGAAGCAATCAGCTGGGCGCTTGCTCAAGCCCTTCTTACCTTTAGGGCTCATGTGCAAAGCATTTGTGGTGCTCACCTTCAGAGATAGGAGAAGTGTCCTTCAGCTGAAAGAGAAGATGACTCATTTTAGTTCAAACATGACAAGGCAGGATATTTGTCATCCCTGGCTTCCTGTGCCACATAGCATGGCAGAACGCCCTCACTTATAGCTCTCATTTTCTGGACTATTTTTTTGCAACTTCATTATGAAGTAATATCCATCTTAGAAAAAAGTCGCAACAATAAATTCCATCTTTTGCACCCAGATAACCTAATTATTAATATGCTACTCATCATCCTGTATCTATTATATATAAAAATTACTTTTCCTCCAAGTCACTGAAAAGTAAGTCACAGTCATGAGCCTTCACTGTCCTAATTATTTGAGTTTATTTTCCTAAGAATAGGACATTCTTTTTTATAAACAGTGTGATTAAGTCAGAAAATACCCGTTGATTCAGCATCACTATACAATCTATAGGAGCTCCTAGGCCACTTTCACCAGCTGTGATTAAATTGTAAGGAGTTTGATGTTGAGGTCCTAGATGGGATTTATCAATAAATGCTGACGTGGCCTTGGTCGAGTTAGATTCACCCACTTTTACTTGGACTTGCCCTCAGGGAGTCAAAAATGTTTTGGCAAGAAAAAGCTTTTCAGAGTGAGAAATGGACTGACTGCTCACAGGAATGCAGGGTGAAGCCTTTCGTCCCCTGCCATGTCCCCTCCAGGTGTCCCAGCCCCAACCTTAGCCCTGCTAGTATTTCTGACTCCAGGCTTGTGTATGAAATTCCAGACTCTAGTTCTTGATTGGCCAGGGTTTAAAGGCCACAGCACAGGTAACTGAAGGAGATGCAGATCTCAGATCAGAAGAAACTCTTTCAATGTTTCAATAAAAAACAGGCCTGAATATGCTAGAAGCTGACTTTTAATCCTGGGTTCTCGGGCTGGGAAGATTGCTCAGTGGGTAAAGCCCCTGATGGGTCTCTGTGAGACTGGGTTTCAGATCTCCAGCAGCCATGTAAATGCTGGTGAGGCGTGGCCCGCCTATGAACCCAGCAAACACGGGAGGTGAAGGCGGATCCCTGTGACGAGCTGGCTGCCTACACCAGCCAACTCTAGCAAGACTGGGTAGACTCGCTTGAATTCTGGCTTCAAGCGGATGACGTTGCCTTACTATGTAAGGTGCAGATAGAGGGAGGAGGACACTAGGCATCAGCCTCCCGCCTCTGCATGCACATGGACGTGCATCTGCACACAAACAATTGCCACACACACCAACACACATGTACACATGGATCACACACGCACACATGCAAAAACAAAACACCCCCTCCCCCAAACTGGCTTTTCCTTTTGGACACAAATTCATAATTATTGTCCAGTTTGCTCTCACAATTCCAGGCAAAAGCCAACTGGTCACTGGAACCAGCCAAAAAGACTTTCAAATAATTTCTAAGCCTCCGAATGCCAGACTTCTAGAAATCGTTCCATGAGGAAGCTGGCGCTTAATGTTCTTCATGCTACCTTAACAAGCAGAGAAGGGAGTGACTGGCAGGAGACCCGCAGTGGCCCCCAGTGTCTTCGTAACTCTGAAACCCTCACGCACACAGTCACTACTTTGTCAGCATTGCTGCTTTGATTGGGCAGCTGAACTGTGTTTGCAATCAAAGCCTGCAATATGATAAAAGCTATTTGAACAAAAGACGTTCATCCACAAGACGTTTGGTAATGAGGTGTCTGGTGAACCCACAGCATGCGACACAGATGTCTGGGGCAGGCTTCCTGGAAGTAAGTCTCCAGATTTTTTTCCATAAGGTACAGTGACACCACATCTTCATTTCAAAAACTCTTCAATATTCTAGACTGCATTTTACGTTCTGCGAATTATTTTAGCTGTCTTTGATAATGTCCTAACTCTGTTCAGAATAGCCCCTGATCCCCTCCGTTTCCATTTATACTCTGCTTGAATGAAATGAAATGAAACCTATACTCTGCTTATACTCTTGTTGGAAATCCCGAGGGGTTAGCTGAGGCTGGAGAAAGGCCCAGACGCAGCAGGACACAAGTCAGAGGCTACATGAACGCAAACAAGTCTGAAATACTATACGGTAGTAATGAGGGCTCTGGAGCACAGTGGCATCAAAGGAATTGCAGTTCCAGCAGCCCCCAAAGGTGTTTATTGAATGGTGGGTACTGGGCTCTCATCTTGCTCTCCTATCATTCATTGACATGTATCAAAAGTCTGGCATGCCACTTATCAATGGCCAATCTCTGTCCTGTTTCCACACTCATCCTCTTCCTATTCTAGGCTAGATGGTTCTGCCTGCTGGGCTCCCTTGCCTTCACCTTCAGGGAAAGCTCAAGTGCATCAGGCAGAGGATGGGAAATGGGCATGTCAGGGGATTCTTTCCTTCCACATCTACCTGGGTTGTAGGGGCGCTATAGCTCTGTAGCCACGTCATTCAGTAGGGCAGCCCTTCCTCTATGACTCTGCCTGTCACTGAGCCCCAGAAGATCATCCTTTCTCACTTCCATCTGCGCAGAAGAGTGGTGGCTGTTTCCCTTATTCTCTCAGCCCTGCCCACAAGAACGCTGCGTAGTCTCATTGCTCTCTCTTAAAAAAGCCTGGCTTATCTGTTACTGTAGGACCATGATGGAAATTTATGCAGAAAGCTTCCTTCCATTTCTGTGTCGTGGAATAATTTGAGGACTATTGGTCTTAGGTTTTTCATTGAAGGCCTGGTAGAATTTGGCACTGAATCCATCTGGCTTTGGGCTTTTTTCAATTGGGAGATTTTTAATTACTGTTTCTATTCCACTAGGAGACATTAATCAATGTGATAGAATTTAAGATGCATACATAACTCCTCACATCCACGAAAACCTTATCTATCTATCTATCTATCTATCTATCTATCTATCTATCTATCTATTTATTTTTACAAAGAATCCAAAAATACACACTGAAGAAAAGACAACATCTTCAAAAAATGGTACTGGTTAAACAAGATATAGAACTGCATGCGGAAGAATGAAAATAAATCCATATTTATTGCCCTTCACAATACTCAACTCCAAGTGGATGAAAACCTCAGCACAAGACCAAATACACTGAATATGATAGACGAGGAAGTGGGGAATAGGCTTGAACTCATTGGCACAGGAGAGGACTTTCTTAACAGGATCTGATAGCACAGGCATTAAGACCAATAGTTCATAAACGGGGCTTCATGAAGTTAAAACCTTTCTGTGCAGTAGGCAGCATCATTTGGTAAAGCAGGAGCTAGAGAATGGGAGAAACTTTATTGATTATTCATCTGACAGAGGATTAGTGTCTGGAATATACAAAGAACTAAAAAACTCAGCATTAATTAAACAAATAACCCAATTAAAACACAGGATATAGAACTAGAGAGTTCTCAAAAGATGAAACCCAAATAACTGAGAAACTATTTTGAAATTTCCTCTCACCCCAGTCAAGATGGCCAAGAAAATAAAACAAATGGTAGCAGTTGCTTTCAAGGGTAAAGAAAAAGGGCAATAGTTATTTACTGCTGGTAGGAATCAAAACTTGTACAACCACTATGGAAATCAGTATGGCAGTTCTTCCAAAAGCTGAAAATTGATCTACCTCAAGATATAGCTCTACCGCTCTTGGGCATATACACAAAGGACTCTATATTTTACTACAAAGATACTTGCTCATCCATGTTCATTGCTGCTCTATTCATAAAAGCCAAAATTGGGAATAACCTAGATGTCCATCAACTGATGAATGAATAATATAAATTTAGTACATTTATACAATGAAATATTATTCAGCTGTTAAGAAAAATGAAATTATGAAATTTTCAGGTAAGTGGATGAACAAGAAACAATCATCCCAAGTGAGGTAACGGAGACTCAGAAAGACAAATATTACGTTTTATCTTATATGTGGATGCCAGCTTTTAAGCTTTAGATATATCTGTTTCAATCAGAATAACCACAAAGGTTAAACAGCTAGTAAGGGACTAGAGTGGAGGAGGAGGCGATCTTCCAACAACCAGGGATGGGAAAATAAGTGTGTTGTTATAAAGCAATGAAGGAGAAATTAGAATAGGAGGATTAAATGGGAGCTAGGTGGGTAGAGTAGAGGAAGAAATATGGGAACAGACAACTGATATTAAAAGTCTCTTGAAAAGCCACAAAACCCACTCCTGTGGAAGCTTCCTAAAACATATACATATATAAATGAAGTTATCATATAATGGGAGAGACAATGTCCCAACAGGATATTATATGGTACTAAGTAAAACCCATAACAAGAAATCGATTATATCTCTTTGAGTCATTGGTCAAAGCAGCTGCACAGACCACCTCCAAACATTGCAAGCTATTGCCAATAATAGTGGCTACCTTCCATAGCCTGACTGTAATACAGTAGTACTAAAGACACCACGTATTTATCGCCTCAAACAAGGAGAAATCAAGCTCATGCTCAACCAGAACTTCCAACTTTCTCGATTAACATTCATAATGCTGGAAGTTATTACACATGCCACCAGAAGAGAAAGTAACCATCAGTCTCACCCAGGTATGATCCCTGAGAGTTGTCATAGCAACGTCTCTGCAAGTATTGTACCCACTGGGTACAATACCAGCATCAATGTTATTGGAGTAGCCAACCATATTTTCATAAGATTTAAGGCATGCTCTATGAGATGGAACCCATGCCTGGCACTGTTAATGAGATCAAGAACCTGAGACAAGGTAGGTCATGGGCCTGGGGGAAGCCTAGATGAACATAGCAATAAAAGGACTCCCAATGTTATATCCAGATCAGTGCACCATGGAACCCTCATTAGAGAACTTCTTTCAGTAGATGGAAATTAACTCAGAGACCTACAACTGGACAGCGTGTACAGAGTGAAAGACTGCAAAGCACTCAGCCCTAAATGGAGCATCTATATAACACCCCTCCTCTCAAGGATCGGGGTCAGTGTGTAAGAGGAGACA
>NC_022021.1:30307797-30330222 GCF_000317375.1 Microtus ochrogaster | reverse complement strand
TTTCATGGCATGCCCATCCTTCCCTGTCTCTCACTTGTGGCTCCTCTTGGGACCAGCTGCCCCACTGACCTGCCAAGGTCTCTCAACCTGTGCCTCCTGCCAGCTGGAACCCACAGAGGCCTTGGGTCTAGCTGCAGCCAGCCCTGGGGAACTTTACTGTTTTATCTAAACCATTACAATTGGTGGATGGCTCCAAGGATAGAGAGAGCATCTTCCAGATCTAACGAGATTGATGCACAGGTGAGCTCACAGAGATCATGATAGTATGCACAAGACTTGAACATATTTGAGCAGGACAAAATCAAAGGATGGAGAAAGAAAAGTGGTCACACAGCCCTATCCCCAGAAAGAAGATATTTGCAATTGATAGTTACTGGGCAAGGAAAATTCCCTTCTTTTCAACACAGTGACACGGGGCATATCAACCACATTCTAGGGCCGGTCCCATGCTCAAGAATCGTGGGACAACACAAAATGGACTCCATGTTCTTTTTATTGTTTCATGTGGGTGCTTTTGTTTCCAAGCCAGAGAAAGAAAATGAGATAGAGTTGTTAGAAAAGAGGGGTTTAGGGAGGGGTTGGGGAAAGAATAGGACAAAATAAATACATTGAGTAAATTGTAAATCCTGGCCTCCGGCCTTCATTTTTGGAGGCCCTACCCCTGTGCCCCGTGAACCTTGACCCCTTCCCAGAAAAAGTCAAAATCACTGCCTCAGGCTATTTAAACTGCCCCTTTCTCCCACCCTGGCATGTTGGCTTTCTGGTTCCCTGGCCACGTGAGATCGCAGTTGTCCAATTAAACCTGGATATCTTTTAATTTAGTCTGATTTGATTTGATTGGGATTATTTTGTGTCGGCAGAGAGCTCGTGTTAGAAAATATTCCTAACATAAATTTTTAAACATCCAGCCATCTGTTATCTCCAGGAAATGATGATGACAGCACAGGCACTCTCTCTCCACCTCCATCTGAGTAGTCAGTGTTGAAGACCAGCCTGGCCCCAGTGTTAGAAGTAGGATATGAAGCACAGAGAGGTGAAAGTGTGAACTCATTAGTGTCTCCATTAGGCCCCACCTGTAGCCCTGTGTTTAAATCATTTGCTTCTCAATATAAGAGTCGACACATCGTAAAGGAGCATCGGTCACGAAGCAAACAAGTCAAGAATCTCACATTTTCAAGAGCACAGAACTCACAGCCGTGGTCTTTATGTAATGAACGGATGAGGTTGTGCCTGGAAATCTGCCATAAGTCAGAGGTAATAAAGGTGTCAAGTATTTCTGGTCTACCCAGAGCTGCCGGTGCCATTGCAACTGACGAATTCACCAAAGCCGTGCCTTATCTATTGACATTAGCTCAAGTTTAGGCTTCAGTTGATAAATGTTCAGATACGCTCAGAAAGTAAGTGAGGCTGCAAGGGTTCTGGCAACAGATCTGGTCACTCATACCAATCTGTAAACACAAAGGTCTTGAAGGAAGAAAATGCAAGTCCATCCAAGAAATCATGTGGGGCCCACTCTTGGTGAGTAGCTGGGTCTGAGCCCCATGGACTAAAGCAGAAGGAACACATAAGGAAAAGTGGGGCACAGCCAGTCCCAAACAAAATTAACACAGGAATAAAACAAGAAAATCTGATGCTTGGTGAAATGCTTTTTTTTTTTTCTGTTCCTGAGATACAGAAACATAAAGAGCATCAGTTCTAGCTCCCACTTTCGAGTAACAAATCTCAATATTAATGACAGCTACAGATAGAAAATTTTGACCCATATGTGGCAGAGGTAAACCCAAAAACCTTGGCTAAGGGAATGGGCCTTGTTGGACCGGAAAGGAAAACCTCAAATCTTCATGGGACTGATTGAAAGAAGGCTTTGAAGGAGTCAAACAAGGTACAGCCAGTTCAGATGTCAGGTCCAACAGGCAACAGGCAAATGCTGACTGGGAATGGGAGACTTGGCCCAAAGGTCAGGGGCTAACTAAACAATCCAGAGGGGGAAGTGAAGGAGTCCAGGATTCTGTTTGTGTTTTACTGGTGCCAGCTAGCTCCAAGGGGTTGGTGCAGTTGTGGGTGGCCCAGTTAAAGGCACAGAGTAGGAACTGATTACGACTCCACGTCTCTTCATTAGTGCATTACAAAATGATTTTCAGATTAGTGAGCCTGAGGGCATCCACATAATCCTATTTTCTAAACGATGACTAGAAAACAGAAAGAAAGAAAATAATTTGTTAACATTGATTGACTGCCAGTCCCTATTTCTAACCACTTGAACACATGATTTTTGTCTAATCTCCATAAGTACATTTGGAGAACCAAGCTTCTTAATGGAGAACTAATTTTAAAAAAAATGATTAAAATATGTGTCATTTTGGAGAGAACCTTTAAAAATCCATCATGGAAAATAAGCCATAGTCAGTCGTTCGTTTGTTCACCAACATAGTTACTCAGCCAATAGTTATTGATTATCTGAAAATTGTTGGGTAGTATCTGCGGATCCTCAGGTAAGTTAATTGCTTTCTCTGTTTACTGTCCTCTGCTCAAGGATCCACCCAGCTCTATACAATGCTTAGCCTTTCAGGATGGGACATTAAAAGCGTTTGTTAGCTTTAAATTACATTGTAGTTTATAATAAATCGCTACTTAATGTGTAGTCTTCAATTACACATTCCCATTCCTGTCAGATGATTTATATTTAAGATGCTGTAGTGGTGCAAACCCACCCAAGTTTCTACCAAACTTCTCTGTTGTTTTAACTGAGTTTTTTTTTTCCTTTTCAAGTTTTAAGAGTGGCAGCTATAAATAGGGCATCTGTATCATGTGCATCTCCCTGCTCTAGGAACCAGGAAAGAAAGATAGTAAGAGTCAGACGTCAAAGAGGATCAGAGCAAAACAATGTGTTCTGGACAAGAGATAACGATTGTGCTTATGAGCTCACAGAAACTGTAGTTACGCGCCAGTCAACATTCCAGCACAGAGGGAGGTTCATGAACTCCCACCACTGCCTGAAGAGCTATTGATAGCTGATGGCTGCTGGGGCAGAGAGAGCCTGTTTTCATTCAAGGTGTGGCCTTTGGTGGGTAGAGCATGCTCTGGGGTCACACATAGGCAGCAGACATTACATTAGTTGGGTTATAAAAACAAAAGGAGGACATGAAGTTGGGAGTAGTTGGGGAGTGGGTGAGTAGAGCTTGGAGGGGTTATGGACAGGAGTCAGAATGACGTGATCAGAGTACATTGTATGCAAGTGTGCTATTCTTAAAGAACTAACAAAATATTCTTATTTAGATTACAGTTATAAATTATACTGATTTAGAACAATGGCAAGAGTGGGTTCTCTCCTAGGGTCTAGCCATGTGTATAGTTCACTAGGTTTCCAGTATTTGGCATGAGTTCCCTTTAAGTAGGCCTTAAGTCCAATTAGGTCACTGTTGATTACTCTCAAAATAATAGTTCCACTATTATATTATTGGAGATATCTTGCCAGGTTGGTCATTGTTGTGGTTTCTAGTTTTTTTTTTTTTTTAAATAAAGATTTATTTATTTATTACGTATGCAGTGTTCTGCCTGTGTGTATGCCTGTATGCCAGAAGAGGGCACCAGATCTCATTATAGGTACCTGGGAGGCACCATGTGGTTGCTGGGAATTGAACTTAGGACCTCTGGAAGAATAGCTAGTGCTCTTAATCTCTGAGCCATCTCTCCAGCCCGGTTTCTAGGTTTTATAGCTGGGTAAGAACATTGACTTCTTTTCTCCCTTGGCAACTTACTAGTATCATGAGAACTAGTCCTTGGGAACAAGGCCTTTAGGTCAAATTCGGCTCGATGTGTCTATATCTGAAGTATGTGGTGTCTTCAAAAATGGAAGCATGCTGTCAAGTTCTGAGAGGCAACCAAGGGTCATGGCAATGGTTCATGTTGTTTTATACCCACAGATAACTGTAGCTTTTACCCCTCGTCAACGAAGCCTCTTTTTGTAGCGGGTAGAGGCTACCACAGTGATTCACAGCTGGTCAAAATATAGCGAGTAAGTGACTGGGAGGTGTCCAGCCCCAACTGGTACATCTACAATACAACCTTTATGCCTAAGGCTTGAATATTGCACAAGGTGGACTAGAAAGAATGTAAGAGCCAGAGGATCAGGGTGCCTGCTGCTAGGTAATATTTTCTAGATAGAGCAGGGCTGCTCCCTCCCATGAAATAGCAACAGTGTGGTTGCCTAAAGAAGGCCTATGTAATGACAAGGCCCGTCCACATGAGTAGGAGAAATTTCACAAGCTTCCACCCTAAAGAAAGAGTTTTCGACAGTCAATTCTGTTTAGGAAAAAATCAAACTTCCCCTAGGGAGGTGCCCCTGATACATTATTCAACCCCAACTGGTCAACCCTAATTCTATGCACATAAAAGCAACATTGAGTGGGCTCAGGAGGTGTTAGACAAACACATATGCATATATGTGTAGCAAGCAATAATCATAGACCATAGAGGGAGCTGGAGTGTGGGAAGAATTGAAGGAAGGAAAGAGTAGGGAGGAAATCATGGAAATACAGTACTAATATATGCATTTTTGAACAATTTTTAAAATTAAGATGTTATGTTAAAAAAATTATAAGAGTTGGATACAATTTCTCATAGGAAAAGGAGGAGATATAGAAAATATAGAAGACCAGAAGGAGCTGAAGGTAGGAAGATAACATATTCTCAGGGACTTTGGGTGTTGTCCTGAGTTCATTCAAAATGACTACTATACTTAAAGGCATGAGAAGATACAGTGTATTACCGGGCTTATTTTTTACAGTTCTAGAGACTGGGAAGTCCAGATCAAACTCTCTTTTCTCCAGTCAGTGAAAGCCCTATGACCGAATCATCCAGTGGTCAAAGGAGAAAGTTGAAGACAGTGCGTGTCAGAGAAAACGGGAGAGAGGGGAGGGAACCCACTAGAGAGTGAATGAGAAAGGGGGCAGGACTTGCTCTTATAAGCAAGCTTTTGTGAGGGGTGACCCGATTGCTTCTTAGTAGGCTCTGTTCTCTGCCTACCAACAGAGACACACTGAGAATTAATTACCCAACATTTGAGCTTTAGGGGCACACATCCAAATCACTGTACCCTCAAATCAGTGGAAAATGCATGGAGGCAGATTTGAGTTCACATCTTATTTGTCTGCCTCTGGGAAGAACAAGAAGAATAACTTTTTCATCATTATGGTGATTCGTGAAGATAAGGACCACTCTAAAGAAAGGATGTTCCCTGTCTCCGTAGATGCGTATGCAGACGTCTTGGACTGTTACAAAGGGCTTGGGCTGTGTAAAGAGGACTCGTGAAGGAGATGTTCAGCTCTGGGGATGCTCTGCTTCTCGGACACTGGAGAGACTTAGAATTTAATCCACTTTTATAACTTCTGCTCCCAAATTTAGGTATTTTTGCAATAAACTGCTGGGGAAAATTCACGACTCTTTCCAGTGACTCACACCTTGTCCAAATTCTTAAATTTGCTTCATCCCAAGAAGTTCTTAATGTGACTTCTTGAGAAAGTACCCATTCTACCTCCTGCTTTTGGTAGTGTATACCTTTAACTACAGCTCTTGGGAGGCAGAGGCAGGCAGATCTCTGAGTTTGAGGCCAGTCTGGTCTACATAGAGTTCCAGGACAGCCAGAGCTACACAGAGAAACCCCGTCTCGTAAAACAAAACAAAAACAATTTGTTTTTGCAATTATAAAATAATTACAGCATTTCCTCCTTCCTTTGCCTTTCTCTAAGCTCTCCCATTTAATCCCATCACTTTTTCAAATTCATGGCCTCTTTATCTTTAATTGTTGCTCCATATTCTACTCTTGATAAACATTAAGATGTGGTGTAGGAGGTCCTTCTGTTTATGTGTTGCTTTCATTGGTTAATCAATAAAGAAACTGCTTGGCCTGATAGGGCAGAACTTAAGTAGGCAGAGAAGACAGAACTGAATTCTGGGAGGAAGAAAGCAGAGTCAGAGAGCCGCCATGGAGACGCCAGGTCAGACATGCTAAATCTTTCCTGGTAAGCCACGGCCTTGTGGTAAACACAAATTAATAGAAATGGGTTAAATAAAGATATGAGAGTTAGCCAATAAGAGACTAGAGCTAATGGCCAAGCAGTGTTTTAATTAATATAGTCTCTGTGTGATTATTTCAGGAGAAAGCTAGCCGGGCAACCTGGAGGGAACAAAGGGCCACCCTCCTTTTGTAACAAAGATGGGAATTTCTTTGGAAAGCAGAGTTGAAAACAAAGTTGGGAATGTCACACTGTAACTCAAGTAGGTCTTCCCAGCCTGCACATTATCAGAGGTATGCTAGTATTTTCTGAGCAATGCTTTCCACACGGTAGCTTTAACAGGAGCCTCTAGGCATGTCGGCCTTCTCAAAGGGTGGTAGTTTTAATGAGAGAAGGGATGTTGGAAGTGACTTGCAACAAGGAAATACCAAAAGGGTCATCACGTTTTCTTATTGTTATAACCTGCCCAAAGTCACAGAACTGGTTATTACAAAGCCATTAAATCCTTTTGAGGGTGAATTTTAAGTAAATAAAGAGGACTTGTGCTGATATTTAGAAAGAACCAAAGTCCAGGTAGCCTTGATTGACTAAAAAGCGATGTCACCATCTACAGCTGGATTACATAAACAAGAGAGTAGCTAAACAGCTTAAAACAGGGGGAGGGGGAGGTTGTTCCAGTCCAATGAATAACTGCAACATGAAAGTGGTTCCTTGGAAATTGGCAGTGGTCATCTTAACCAGGGAGACCATGGGTTGGGCATGGTAATGAGATGACCACTAACAGTGGACCTGAACAGAATGGCTTTCTGTTTATTTTTGCCAAGAGGCCACGAGTGTAAGTCCACTTCTCAGATAAAGTGGGGAACATTTACAAGCCAGGGCTCTCCTGATAATGTGGAGAGAGCAGAAGAACTAGCAAGAAGAATTAGCACGCTTCTAAATGATAGCAGATATTTTTCTAGGAAGCCCAAGGAATCTATTTAAAAAACCTGGGAGCAAAGAAGCTGCGGCTCTAGTGGCCCAGTGCATGCTTAGTGTGTGTGAGGTGCTAGATCCCACCTCCAGATGCAGGAAACCCTGACCTCGAAAAAAATTAATTCCCTGTTGATTACAATATTAAAGCCATTATTACGTACTACCTTTCCTTGTTCTTTAAATTCCCATGAGGTTTATAAAAAATTACATTTTTAAGAGTTGGAAGTCACTAAATTCCATCCTCGAGGAAAGAACAATGCTCTTCTGATTAATACAAAGAATTGTTATGGTCATGGTGATCTGAACCGAGAACATCCCATCTTTACCTGGAAATGTAAGAGAGCGAATATTTTCTAGTCTTAGTATCCAAGGTTTAGGATTATTTAGGATTAGTAGCCAAAATGTTTTCATCTTTTCTGCTGCGTAATAAGGGAGCCTGTTTCGGAGGGACTGCTACTGGGGAGATTTGTTTTTGTTCCCTTTCTACTTCTGTCCCATTAGGGAGCATAGGAATGTTATTTCTTTAGGGTTCTTGAATGGTTTTCTCCCTCTTGGGGCAACACTGTTAAAGAGCATCTTGAAGCAATAAATTAGTAGCTGTGTCAATGCTGACATCCCTTTTCCTTTTTTAGCTGTTTATTTCACTCTCTGATGTCTTTTTGTTTGTTTGTTTGTTTGTTTGTTTGAGACAGGGTTTCTCTGTGTAGCTTTGGAACTTGCTCTGTAGAGCACGCTGGCCTCCAACACACAGAGATCTGCCTGCCTCTGCCTCCTGCGAGCTGGGATTAAAGGCATGCGCAGCCACTGCCTGGCATGATGTTGCCCCTTAAAGGGGTAGTTGAACTTACAGTATGATAAGCTGTACGTTGGTTTGTTCTTTTGTGTTCCAGGTCAGTTCAAAAGTGCTGCTGGTGGGTGAGGGTGGCGGGGATGACTCTCTTACACTGCTAACTCAAGACCCGAGGTAACAGGGGCATAATACCAACTCCTCAGCTGGTAGAAATAAAGCAGTGTACTCAGGGTGCTGGGGTTTTCCTTTTTGCCTGTGAGCACTGTGCCCAGTTATTGATTGTACTTATAAACTAGGGGTCCTGTTCCTAGATGCTGGGGTGCTAGAGATCAATTAACTTGCTTTGCTTTGAGGTGTTTTCAGTCTCAAGTTTGTTTCAACAGCTTCATTTCGGGTTCTCATTTCTTATTTCCCCTCAGGGGTTTTGTGGCATAATTTTCTAAAGTGGTGCAATTGAATCAAATTTTTATTTTTTTTTAAAAGAAACCAAATGTTTCTTTTTCTTTGAGCATGTTGTCATAGTTGTATGCTGGCTAGCTTGTTGTGTTATATGCAGTCAGCAAGGTCCAGTGGATGTGACCAGGGTTTGACTCCATCTGATAGTTGCATGAATAGAATCTGGATAACCTGTGTTATGATACAACGTGTAAACCTGCATAACCTTGATAGCCATGTGACCTTGAGTGAGGCAGTTGTTCCATAATCTTTAAAGTTGGAATGCATATAACCATCTCTTTGTGTTGTTGTGAGGTTGTTGCATAAGGCACAAGAAAACAATTAATCATAATCCCTGATAGCACATTTATCAAGCATCAGGAATTATAGAAGCTACGAAATAGGAACTAAATCATCTTCATTTGATGATAAGAACAAGAGACCAACAGGTTAAGTACTATTTAATGCTCTAAAGACAAGAAGCAGTCATATTAGGTTTCTAGAACTTTCAACTGGCCTCTGTTGTCTACATACAAATAATAGATATGAAGGGTTTGTTTATCTTAAGGAAGAACATTCTAATTAGGGATTCTGGGAGAATCTTCAGACCTTTAAAAGCCTCTTTGCTCCATATACTTCGTCTTTTCTGTGTCTCCTCATTTCCACTCAGCCTGTGAGAAGATGAAGTCAAAGTTACAGTGTTATGTATTTAGTAGATCATGATAGACAACTGTGGAGCCTGACAGAACATCCAGTAACAGACATTTCAGTTGGGCACACGAAGGCAGATTCTGGGTCCTACATACAGGCCAGTTAAACAAACAAACAAATAAAGGCCCTGAATCTCTCTGCGCATTGTAGAAATATTTTATTACAAGGGAAAGTGAAGAAATTGTCTAAGACCCCTCGATTAAGAGAGTTGAAAACCACAAATATACCTGTCAAAATCTTTTGTTTTATTTTTTTGAGAAAGGGTTTCTCTGTGTAACAGCCCTGACTGTTCTGGAACTAGCTCTTGTAGACCGGGCCAGTCTCTGGCCTAGAACTCACAGAGATTTGCCTATCTCTGCCTCCAGAGTGCTGAGATTAAAGGCGTCCACCACCCGGCATAATCTTATTCACGCTACTATCATTAGGTAATCTTGTAAGCATTCAGTCTTCATAAACATAAATAGAAATTACTTTTGCTAGCGACAGCATGGCACACACACACACACACACACACACACACACACACACACACACACACAAAATCATATAGACCAGTAGAATTAAGGATCTGAAATAAACCCACGTAGCTACAGCTTTGACAAATTTGCCCTAAGAGACAGCCTCCGTAACAAGGGTGCTGGCAAAGCTGAGTATTCACATGGAGAAGAGGAGAAGAATGAAATTAGATCTATGTCTTCAGTCATGCATAAAAATCAATTCAAAATGAAGCAAGACTTTATCTGTAACTTGAATGCTGAATTTATTGTAGAAAATATGTGTCATGGCCACCCTCGTCCAGCATGGATGATGTGACCACCGGAGCAGCAGTTTTCAGGACTTTATTTACAGCAATCTATCTCCTCCTTCTCTTTCTCTCACTCTCCTTTCTCTTTCCTCTCTCTCTCCTCTCTCCCCTGGCAAACCTCTCCCAGCCCTTAAGTAGGCATGGGCTGCCAGCCCCGAACTGCCAGGTGGGCACTGCCCATAGGTCCACGCATATGCAAGCAGCTGATAATCATTGCGTGATCATAGCATAGGTCAGGCCTTAGCCATCTCAGGAGTTGATTATACATCTCCATCAGGTGTGATTCCATGCAGCTCGCTACAAATATGAGGGAAATATTTCAAGATCTAGGAAGGGAAGAAACTTATGGGGGAAAATCCAGCAGCATAGGCCAGTATTTATTGATTGTCACAGGCCAGGCGTTGTACACTAAGGAGAATGGAGAGAGTAGGGAAATGAGTTGTTGCTTCTAATATACACACTTTGACTTGGTAATAGGTCCCTAAAATTATATTGTAGTGACAGTTGTGTAAATGTATATATACATAAAACCCATTGAAGCATATATTTTAAACATGAACTTTAAGGCATGTATATTGTATCACAATGAGGCTGTTAAAAAAAAAGTCTTCATCAGGTAATACAATACAGATCCAGAACAGAAACTGGGTAGGTAGGCAAGAAGAGGCGAATGCGATCAAGGTAGCTGATATACACATACGAGACTGTCACAAAACCCTGGTTTTGTACCAATAAAGAGTGAAGGCAATGTAAAAAGCAGCCTGTCATTCCACTGCTTACTTGCAAATATGGTAAAGCCTTTCACCCATGTTTAGCAGACCTGTTTTGCATAGGCAACAATAAATAAGAAGCTACTTTGTATAATCACCCTGACCCTGAGACTTCACATTAATCTGGCCCCACTTCCTTACTTTCAAATCTGTCCATCAAGCATTTTCTGGGCGAGGTTGGCATCCAAGAGATGAATGACTCTCTTCTTACTAAGTCTACTTCTCAAGCTGAACCAAACCTGCCTCTGTTTTTGGTTACTACCAGTTATGGTACTTTGAATGTAATTGGCCCCCACATGCTCATAGGGAGTGGCTTTATTAGGAGGTGTGGCTTTTTTGGGTAGGGATGGTCTTCTTGGAGGAAGCATGTCACCGTGGAGGCAGCTTTGAGGTCTCATTTATGCTCAAGCCATGCCTAGCATCTCAGTTTGCTTCCTGTCACATGCCAATCAAGATGTAGCTTCTTTTCCACTTTTAGCTCCTTCCCCAGCACCATGTCTGCTTGCTCGCCATCATATCCCGCCATGATGATAATGGACTAAACCTCTGAACTGTAAGCGAGCCACCCCAGTTAAATGTTTTCCTTTATAAGAGTTGCCATGGTCACGGTGTCTCTTCACAGCCATAGAAACCCTAAAGAAGACAGAAGTATTGTCTTGTTCTCTTTCCTTTACAGCACTTTTACATAAAGGTCAAGACATCAAGCTAGCAAATGTAGGGTTGAGGTTCAAATGGCTTCAAGAAAGGAGAGAGCTTTGAAGTCTGAAAAGATTCCAGCTGCTTGGCCAAATCCACACTCTATTATTTGGGGACATGATCATATCTTACAATGATAGTTCTTAATCATTTTAATTCACGTTAATGTTTTTTTTTACCCCAGTTTTTCTATACTTACTCCCCCTCCTTCCGTCTTTTCCCCATTTTTTTTTTCTCAGTCTGTAATCTACTAACAACAGAGCAATCTGATTCTTGGCTTCTTTTCGCTTCACCTAGAAAGTGTGTAAAATGTCAAGTGTCAGGTGGGTATTGGAATCTGAAAACATGCCTTTCCTGCTTTTAGTGCAGAGGACCCGGGCCTCATCCAGAAACAACAAATGTACTTTGTGGCAGAAGGAAGTCAGCCTCAAACCTTCAAAACACCAGTGACTTACCCAAGGTGTGTCACAGGCTAGTTAAAGATAGGGCGCTTTATTCAAGAAATAGATGATGACAGCAAAGAACTTGCTCGGTTTGCCTAGGATGCCTCCTGAGATTTGTCCCTGGCTCTGAACATCCTCCAATGAGCACTGACTGTTAGCTGATTATCCATTGGTTATCTGACTCTTCTGGCACGTTAATATTTGCCTAGAGATACAAAAGGTGGTCACTATCCCCCCACTTCCAACCACGGAAAAACTCAAATAAGGAAAGACCACAACCTCCAACATAATAATTGTATAAAATGCTTCTGACTGAGTTTGTGGGGTTGGCCTGATTTCGTTTGCAGCCTGCTTTCCTGCTGCACCATCAACACAGATTGAAAGCCTTCAGGGAGTCTTAGAGGGTGAGTCAAGTGGAAGGGAAGGTGTTTGGGAAGCGGTGAGCGTGCCTCTAACAAGTGAAAGCTACAGGGGTATGATAACCCTTTCAGTGGAAACTTGGGTTTACTGTCTCTATTTTGATGGCAGAATCTCCTCACTCAGGTTCTGTAGAATATGCGTATTGAACAGGAGATGCACTTACATATAAAGAGCTTTGACATAGTCCTGGAACTTGTGATGTTCTCTGAATCTTCCCTGTTAAAAATTACTTCCCAGGTGTTGGAATATTCTTGCTGACTGGTAGAAGTCGCAGTCTCCCCATGCTTGGCAGCTTATCTCAATAGCTTGGCAACACGGGGGCTCCTCTTCCTCCCTCCAGCAGAACTTCCTGCCTCTACCTGCCCTTATCTGGAGAATGGCCCTGGGCCTGCAGGACTGACCTTATCTGAGAGCTATCTCTAAACCAGTCGCCTGACTTATCTTTGGCTTGAACCCTGACATAGATTCCTGCTAGCAGCCTTCTTTGCAGCACACACTAGGAGGCTTAGGACAGGAGCATGCCTCTTAATGCAAATTAGGGGATGCCCCAGCTGCTTTCCTCAACCATTAGATCCCCTTTCCTTCCTTGAATAAACTAGAGTTTTAACACTTAACCAGACCCTGCTCACTGGTCCCTTTTGCTCCCTATCCCCCTCACAGACCACGTGGAGGGGTAAACCGCACCCAGGCTGGGTGAGAAGTAAATTTTAGCTCTTTATTTTTGTAAAATCATGAACTCTAGCTATGGTGGAAAATGCAAATGGAATCTGTCTCAAGTGTCATTTGTTTGGATGGCCTTGTGGCTTGAGTTGCTTCTTCCAAAATGCGCTAGTGAAGTCCTCTTGTGCTTCAGAATGCAGCCTTGTTTAGAAATAGTGTCACTGCAGATGCAATTAGTAGAGATGAAGTCATCCAGAAATAGGGTGGGCCCTTAATCTCACTGTTGTCCTTATAAAACATAGGAGACATGGAGAGATCACATATGTTGATGGAGATTGGGGGATGGTGATAGAGGGCCAAGCCACGCCAAGAGTTGCTGGCTTCTAGACTGTTAGCCTTCCGAACTCTGAGAAAATGAGGTTCTATTGTTTTAAGCCGCCTAGTTGGGACACTTTGCTATACCTACTTGAAGAAGCTGGCGGATTACTTCTACCAGAGTGGATGTATGCTTATAAACATCTTTTCTATAGACAATTAAGACTTAGTGTATGAACCAATTAAATTTTAACAATTGTTTTTCATCAGTGTTGATAGGTGCAATATAAGTCTAATGTGAGCATGGCATATATCCGATTCTAAAGTAGCAGGTGTTTTCCTTCTAAAGAGAAGTTGTGATGTCCTGGGAAGAGCCAAGGATAGTGCGCTAAGTTCATTTGAACAATTGTTCAGTTTCATGCTAAGGGAAATTCTAAATAGTGGAAGGAAACTGGAGAATGACTAAGGAAGATTCGAGTTATAGAAGCAGTGTAGACTTTTGTCAGTAGGTAAATTGATAAAGGCATAGTATAAATCCACAATAACTTTTGTCATAAAAAGTAGAGTCATATCCTTTTAAGAAAAATGGATGGAACTTTGCTTTTAAGTTTAGTTAAGCTAAAACAAGCCATATATGGGAAATATGGGTAATATCACATTGTTTTTCTCATATGTAGACCAAGAAACAAACAGAAAAAGGAAAAAGAAAAGAAAAATAGGACCATATAAGATAAGAGGAGTTGGAAGAGGGTAGTGCAAGAAAGAGTGGTAGAGAGTGTGAACGTGAGATAGCACAATATATCCAGAGACACACTCAATGGAACCTATAGATCTATGCAATTAACATGCGTTAGTTTATACAAAAATGAATAAAGAGTTACTAGAAAGACCCAAAACCCTATGGGACAAATGGTGCCATAAAGATACTCAAAACTTTGGAACTGCTGCAGTAGCAGTGGAAAGATGAAGCGAGAAGGGAGCCATAATACCTGACCCTTAGTTTTCATTTAGGCTTCCATGCATTTGAAGACACATTCTCAGTGAGGAGACCTAAATCTTCCAGGGCTTCTATCCACTGCAGGAAACTGATTTTGCTTTACTAATCCAGACATAGAACACAGAGGGAGAAAAGGCAAATAAATAAATTGAACTTCCACCTGCCAAATCTTCAGGGAAATTTTTGGTTTTCTTCAAAGGCATCTACCATCTTGGCTTCACGCCCAGAACACTCAAGCTCACCCACATCTGCTTCTTCTAGGTTGGTCCTCAACTTCTCCTTTCAGAATACAGATTTGAATGAGAAAAGTTGCCAACCCAAATGGCATCTTATGAGATGTGGACACACTTTATTTTATTATTTTTTTATTTTTTTTTTTGTTTTTTTCGAGACAGGGTTTCTCTGTGGTTTTGGAGCCTGTCCTGGAACTAGCTCTTGTAGACCAGGCTTGTCTCGAACTCACAGAGATCCACCTGCCTCTGCCTCCTGAGTGCTGGGATTAAAGGCGTGCACCACCACCGCCCGGCTTATTTTATTATTTTTTAAGTAGAATCACAGGCAAGCTATTTTACCCCTATCTAGTTCAATTTGCCTTTATAGACATTATAACCATATTCTGAAAAAGAAAACCAAAACAAGAGCATTTTCATACCAAAGAGAATTACTAATTCCTTGGTAAAGTCTAATAGAGATCTGGTTGTAATTTTTGTGATTTGAAATAGAAAGTAAATTGGTAAATTAGTCTGTTAATGGTGGTTGAGGGCAAACAGTTTCTGTTGATGCTTGAACTGGTGAAGGCAGAAAGCTACATACCTTATTTTTGAATATCATAGAGCACTGATGTATAACTGAGGACCTGGGTGTAAACCAGCTCAGGCTTTCTCTTATGGGTGGGGGCACTGAGACTTCATGCTGACAAGCTTTTTATGGTCTAGCCCCCTTGTCAAGGCTAAGAAGTACTTTGATAAGATTCTATTTGTGGTGAGTCTCTGAGGGTGTTATTGGAAGAGAATAGAGTTTGACTCAACAGTTAGGAAAATGGTTTTCCCTTGTTTTATATGGGCGCCATCTAATCCTTCAAGGGACAAAATAGAAAAATGAAAAAAACACATGTGGAGGAAGGCCAGATTATCTTTCCTGGACCTGAGACTTCATTTTTTCCTGACATTGGACATGAGAGCTCTTGGACATTAGGCTCCTCAGGATTACACCAGCCCCCTACTCTGTAAAGGTCTTGGCCTCTGAGTAGAAGTTACGCCATCATGCATCCCCCGCTTCAGACTTAGAAGGAGTTTCATTATTGCCGTTTCCTGGACCTCCAGCTTCAATATAAACTTCTTGGATTCTATCATCACTTGAGTCTGTTACCATGAAAGTTCTCCTTCCATATACACAATATACGAAATATGAAATATATATGTATATATGTAATATGAAATATATTACATACATTTGCTGAATAAACTGTTGGTGCTGTTTCTCTAGAGGACTTTTATATAGGCCATAAAAAGCCATGTGACACCTCCAGTCACATGGCAAGCTGAAGGCCAGCCGGTCTCTCTAGGATTGGATATGACACGGGCCTCTTTAGTGTCCAGATACATTATGTAATTCTGAATTTATCGCCTCTGGCTCTCTGCACTACCAGTTAACTTCACTTTAAGATCATTTCCTCCGTGGAAGTAGATATTGAATAGCCTGGATGCTCTATAAACTGGCCATGATTTTGGAAACCACAAGGCTTTTCCTATAAAGTTGGGGGCAGCTTTGGATATGATCCCCAACTTAAAGGCTGCAGACCAACAAGTGATAAATCTGCAAGCTACCCAAAGACAGAGTTGCTTGGACGAAAAAGGCCGTGCTTTCAGGTTTTGCCAAGTAGCCATGAGACTCTGCCAGTAAACTGAATATTACTCAGAAACAGTCCCTGTTGGCCTCTGCCTGGTCTTCCCAACCGGTTTTATTAAAACATAAACAACTGAGCTCTTCACACATGAAGATGAGCAATAAATCAAGACACTGAACTGAAACTGGGTGAGCTTTGGAGAGGGCTGCTGAGTGAGTGAGTAAGTGCTTAAGGGGGTGCGAAGGCCACTTTATTCTCGGGTCTCCGTGAAAACATCTGGGGCTCTGGAGATGTGTCTCTCTCTACTCACTCTTGGTCCAAAGTTGTATCTGAATCATTTCAAATGCTAAGGAACAAGGTTGAAGATTAAACTTCATAGCCAGAGTTAACTATTTTGGCTATGGGACAACAAAAGGCTTGATGGAATAAATAAGCACCCACTTGTAATGAATTCTGACAATGGAAACGCAATGAACTGTGCCAAAATGTGGTTTTGTTGAAGTCTACCTGTTGGTGGAAAGTTGAGTTGCAGGATAGCAAGCCAGCAGTTGGAATTAAACAACAACAACAATAACAAATAGCAAACCACAAGAACCTATTTTTGTTGCCTAGACCCTTTGTACCTCATAATCATTTGGGAAATTTTCCAAGTAAGTTTGGTAGGCATTCCAACTTATTCATCGGGTGTCTGATGACGTCTGTAGTGGTTTGAATAGGAATGGTCCCTATAGGCTCATATATTTGAATGCTTAGGGACTATCATTAGGAAGTGTGGCCTTGTTTGAGTAGGTGTGGCCTTGTTGGAGGAAGTGTGTCACTGGGGGTGAGCTTTGGGGTTCCAAAAGCCCAGGTCAGGCCTAGTGCCTCTCTCTTTTCCTGCTGCCTGTGGATCCAGATGTAGAACGCTCAGCTGCCTCCCTAGCACCATGTCTGTCTGTTTGCCTCCATGCTTTCTGCCATGATGATAATGGACTAGACCTCTGAAACTGCAAGCAAGTCCCAGTTAAATACTTCCTTTTATAAGAGTTGCTGTGGTCATGGTGTCTCTTCACAGCAATAGAACAGTGACTAAGATACCATCTATGTATCGCGTTCTAAAGGGCAGCTATGCCTGGGGTTACTGGTCTAAGGTTTTTCTGGAGATTGATGTTGCACAGTTCAGTCCCCCAAACTATCTACAACACTGGGGGGTCAGGACTGCTTTCTGTTTGTTTTTGCCTTTGAATCCACTGACCTAAACAACAAGTCCTTGCGTGTGTACCTAAGTACAAATGCAATTCAATGTGGGTTTGAGTTCTGTGTTATTGTCCTCAAGACAGCTCTACCCTGCTGCTTTTAAAATTAAGAGTTAGGAAAGAAACAGTTTACTAGCTAGTCAAGAAAATAAGAGAATACAAGACAAATCAAGTAGCTCGAGATGCTTTTATGGCTTACTCAGCATTCCCAGCCCTGTCTTTTTTTCCATCTTAGCTGTCTTGTTCCCGTGTCTCTGGACCTAGCTTTTGTGTATGTTGGCTTCTGGTGATGAAAGAAAAGAACAAAGACTTTTGTTCAAGAGAGAGAAGCATGCCACCTTGTTTTCTTTTTTTTTTTTCACAGCTTTGAGTTTATTTATTTTTTTTCTTTTTTTATTTCTTTTTTTTAATTTATTTATTTATTAAGGATTTCTGCCTCCTCCCCGCCACCGCCTCCCATTTCCCTCCCCCTCCCCCGATCAAGTCCCTCTCCCTCATCTGCTTGTTTTCTATTGCTTTAGTATTAGTGGTCATTCTTCACTTCTGTGTGTGCTGATTCCGTCTGTTGATATCTAACACTCCAGACCTGACCCTTCTCCCCTGACTCTCTGTCACCTGCTGCCATTCTCTGACTGTCAGCCTGTCCCGTATTCCCAGAGGTCTTGGGTTTCTCTAGACTGTGCCTAACCTCATGGTGTCTGACTTGATTCGTGTCTTCCCTGAAGATATCTTCCTTGAGCAGCCATCCTAGTCACTATTAGAGACCATTGTCCTATATACCGACTGAGAAGGGTGGTGTCTGGATGAAAGCCCATCAGTCATAGCTGCCCTCATCCTTACAATCAACACAGATCTACTCCCAAATGCCTGAGGGGTCCAGTTCCTGCTCTATTCCTGTCTCTGTTCCTGACTGCTCCATCCTCTGTCATTTGCTTCCTGGAAATCTGCCAGCCTCCTCCAACTGCTGTTTTTTATAACTCCATAAAACTCCGGTGTGCACCGGAACCATCAAGAAGGCCCATGAGAACACAAACAGCTCAGCTCCATCTTTATGATGTTTGAGTCCTAAGTTTGGGACAGGGTCTGCCATTTTGCATCTTCAAGTGTTTTCAACGGCTGGGCTGTAATGAGTCAAAATAATGAGCCTAAACTTTCCTCACTAGCTAAGATTTTTTTTTTCAAAAAGCAGTATAACTCTTTTCTTTATAGAAAAAATTATATGGGATCCAAAAATATGAAAGAGTTGTGAGTAATTGGGAAAGGATATGAAGGAGCATGCCGCTAGTCCCATCCATCAGGCCTCCCACTTGCTGGTCATTCCTAGAAATCCAGCAGGAAAGCCATTGTCTCTCTCGGAGCTCTCTTCCCATTTGACCCGATGCTTCATGACACGCTTCTTCACTAAGGATAGTTCTATGGTTTAGTTGCACATTTGGATGCATCTCATGAAAAGCTATTCTTTGACTTCGAAGAAACTTTAAATAATAAAGCAAGATAAGAAAAGACACACGGTAACAATGGCTGCAATTCACTGGCTAATTTAATGGAAAGACGCTGGTGGAGGCCAATCAGTGGGAACATTAAAACAATTGGCTTAATTTTATAAGCTAAAATAGCTGCTTATTTTATATGTACAAATTTAAAATGAATATACTTTGAAAAAATGTTTAAGAGCATAATGGTTTTGTCTTGGGCTTGAGGCTTGGAAGTATTTGAAATGGCTGGTTAGTGCAGCATAAGAGACAAGCTGATACAGTTCTGGGTGATAAAAAAAAACAACTATGGATCTTCAATGAGAATTGTCTTTTAAAAGACACATTGACACATGCTAAAAAGAGATATCACGGCAGCTTCCGTTTTATCAAGACTGAAGTATGCTGGGGACTGTCATGATGATGTGATGATTGTATTTAAAATTGCTTCCCCAAGCACTTACAACGACTAAAATAGTAAATTTCATGCTATCTGCATATTATCACAATGAACAGCACAACAAAGGCGATTACTTTCATTGAGTCAACCGGCAGTCAGGAGGTTTCTCATTTCTTCAGATGTTTGCTGTTTTGTGAGGGAGGAACACTGAGAAAGGATTTGGGAATATACAGAGAAGAGGACAGGATTAAGAAGTGGACATATGTTTTGGTTTCCTTGGCCATGGAGAAGGTACAAGTCAGTGAGAGTCACGGCTGAGAAGCGTTCCAGGAGGAGAGTAGAGACGAAGGGTGTGTGTACTGTGCCACGCCTTAGTTCCCATGACAAGCTTCTTTCTGCTTAGCACGTAAGAGGGTGACATTAAGAGACCATAACACACCTCAGAGCAATTTGTGGTGTCAACTATAAATTCTTAAAGGAATAGCATGGTTGGAGATATGCTTATTTCAATGTGTCTGTGAAGCCATGAATTGTTTTATGTGCTGGTGAGATTTATGTCAACTTGACACAGGCTAAAGTCATTTGGGAATATGGACTCTCAATTGAGAAAATGTCTCTGTGAGATTGGTTTATAGGCAAGTTTATGAAGTGCAGTGTCTTGATGTGGCAGGGCCCAGCCCATGCGGGTAGCACCACTCTTGAGCAAATGGTCTGAGGTGTTATTAGAAAGCGAGCAGAACAAGCCACAGGGAGCAAGTCAGTAAGCATCACTCCTCCACCGCTTCCACATCAGCTCCTTCCTCCATGCTTCTTGCCCTGTTTGAGCTCCTCCTTTGACTTTTGTCAGTGATCGCACATGCACGTTCATGCACACACACACATACACACACACACAGATGGGGAAGGAGAGAACACAGCTGTTTTGAATTGACTGTGAAGCAGATTATATTTTTCATGTAGTTTAAAGAACCGATAGGAAGTTTATTTAGAAGGGTGCTGGTATATGCATATTTACCCAACCGTATGTAATGTTCAAGAAGTGTTAGTAATAAAATGAGTTGTTTGAGAAGCATTTAAAATTGGGGGAAACAAATCTCATCTAAAAATGTAATATGTTCAGAAGAAAGAAAATAATCCATTATATCATATGAACAAAGAATACCAGACCATGACATCGACATGGCTTTCCTAGGGCCCTAAAGATTTGTCTGTATTTCAAATATGAAAAGGAGATGAAGCCCAAAACAATGATTAAGTAAAGCAAAAATGGTGCCCATTATATTCTAACTTTTATATTCCATGTATTAACTTCAATTTAAGAGACATTTTAGTGGAAATAATGACTCAAAAGTAAGTTTTACTGAAGTCAATTTGTACATTGAATATTATATGTATAGTTTTTCGCGGTAGTCCATTATCAGTTACTTAAATAACCTATGATATACTTACATAGCATTTTAAGAAATACATGAAAATATTATCTTAAAAATTAAATTGAACAAAGAAACAATGAGCTTTAAAAATATAACTTTCCCCCTAAATAGCAATAATTTACCTATGAGGTTTTTTTGATTAATCTCTACTTCCCAGCCTCTGAACTTGATGGTTCCTGGACATCTAGCTGGTAGAATGAAATAATGCACTATTATATGTATTACAGTCAGGACCAAAAGATGTGACTCATTAGAGGCCCTAAATTTATTTGATTCTTTGTAGAGTTGGTGGCTTCTTATTAGCTCTGCTCAATTTTATAAATGAAGATAAAAGGTTTCTGACCCTTTATTAGGCCTGAAGCATTCTCCTCTAGGCAAACCTCCTTATGCTCTTTCTTTCCTTAAGTCTTTTGAGTGGTCTTAATAGTTGTGAAGAACATTCAGCGACCATATCCGTCTGCCGGCTTTATAATCAATTGTTCTGTGGCATTTTGGATGATGTAGCCACAGGAGCTGTTCATTCCAGAGAAAATGGAATTGTAGTCACTGCAGTGTCTTTTTGCCCGCTGCCTTCTCACTGGCCTCTGAATGAATAATCCAGGGATTCACCCCTTTAACAAAAGCAAGCCCTCCCTCAATATGTTCATTACTTTCTAGAGGATGAAAAACTATATATGCAAAACACAGTCTTTTCCTCGGAGGATTTAGATTTGATTATACAAATGAAGGCGGGGTAAACCATAGTTAGTGACTGATATGAATTATTAAAAATAAGACCGAGTCATGAGCCAGATTACTCTGGAGACTATCTGAGTCACTCAAACCCAGGAGTTCAGGTCAATCTGGGCAGGACAGTCAAAATTCAGCTTAGAGTAAAGAAGATAGCAAACCGATTATATAAATGGTCAGGCAGACAGTCAGATTTTCAGATCTGTGGGCCATAGGCCTTGACTGCAGCTTTGCAACTCACTTGTTGTGGCTTGGGATAAGCTGTGGGATATGGGAAAGAGCAGGTTCCCAGGAGAGCTGAGTTATAAAAGCAGGTGTTGGCTGTAGAAACAATTGCAGGTGAGCCTGCTGGCTGTGGCTTGCTTCCCCTGATCCGGATGTATATCTTTTACAAATATCAATGAACTATTTTGTTTTCTGCCTAAAATCCTTCCCCTCCCCCAGCCTACATGGCTGGATCATCCTGATAATGGTGTGTAAAGTGTTTAGAGACAGACATCATCCCTTCCTTTATCTTCTCTGCGGCACGTATCAAAATGCCTATTTATCTGACACATTCACTCACTGATTCGCTTTCATTGTTCTCTGACCTGAACACAGTTGTAAGAAGGACCTACCTTTAATTAATTTAGTTTTCAACAAAGACTAATTAAGTGATCAAAAAATAGTGGGTTAATTAAGATTTTTAAGCACAACAGTGAAGAAATTATTGTTCGTAAATGACACGTGTTCTGATAATTCCAGTGGCATCAACCAAATCTACACAGAGTGAAACAACTGGTTTCCTCTCGTTTCTCAGCAAACTGCCCCTATCGATCTGCCCTCATGGTCCCGTCTCAAGACCCAGCTCCTTTAGGTCTAGTCTATAAAAGTGACTCCTTTGGGTCCACAGGTCTGAGCACGTTTTGGCTTTAGCTTATCAGTTTCTGTCTGTTAATTAGATTCATATGCTCTGGCAGACGCTCACATTCTCTCAGGTCTTCATTCATTATTCATTTATTTCTGCCTATGGCAGCCACTTCACATTCTTTTCTGTCTTAACTATGATGCCATAGGTTTTATAACAGCTTGAAAAACAAGAACGGGGCTGGGTCAGAGGTTTTCACGTTCTTTATAGTTTTGAACATTCAGCACAGTGCCTGGTTCACAGTAGTTATTTTGTAGTAGGAGGCTTCTCGTTGGTTCCTGGCAGCTCAGCCCTGAAATAATCATACAGAAACTGTATCATTTAAATCACTGCTTGGCCCATTAGCTCTAGCTTCTTGTTTTTTTTTTTTTT
>NC_022021.1:30286743-30307697 GCF_000317375.1 Microtus ochrogaster | reverse complement strand
TGGTCTCGAACTCACAGAGATCCGTCTGCCTCTGCCTCCCGAGTGCTGGGATTAAAGGCGTGCGCCACCACCGCCCGGCTTAGCTCTAGCTTCTTATTGGCTAACTCTTACAAAACCAACAAGCAGCCTTCCTCCAACAGTATTTAATATATTTAAAATGTGTTTTTTAATGAATAAATGGATGGCGTCTGTCCTAAAAGATTCTACATTATGTTTGTAGAACCACCGTAGGACCTTCTAGACTGTAGAGTCTTTCTAGAAGTTCTATAATACAATTGTAAGCAGAAGGGGAGATGCTATCTAAAAAATCCAGATCAAACCAGAAATATATCTTGTGCTGGTCACCAGAAAGCGAGAATAGAAAATAAAATCCATTTTTGAGGTAATTTTGCCTTTGATTTTTGCAGCATTTACAAAGACAGCCAGAGTTCCGGGAATGAAAAAGAGCAATAGGAACACTATGTCTCTCAAATTACCATATGTATATTATTTACCAGTACGAAGAGGCAAGTAATGAATATATTAGGAGGATATGCTCATCCTTTTCGTGTTCAGGATAAAATATCAGTCCTGTCAAATCATTCCCAAATGAAGGCGACGGGCCGAGGAAAGCTCATTCGCATATCTGCCTGATCCAGCAGGCGCTGGAAATTGATCGTGTGAATGCTTTATGCTGGTAACAAAGCAGAAATACTTTCTGATTGCCCAGAAATACCTGTGTTTGTTTTTTTCCTGATACCTATTTCTGCAACACTCAGTTGTCCTGCAGGTGACTTAAAGAAAGGCGCAAACAGTGAAGAACAGCAGCATTTCCCTTTCCTGTCTTCTCTGAGAAGATGGAGCAGGAAGCAGCGGTCAGGGACCCTCCTGCCAGCTCTGAATGAAGCAACTTTTTCCTGGGCAGGGAGTAGGTGCCTGCTGAAGGAAGCTCTGATATCCTGGAATCTTTGGCAGGCCCCGTTCCTATCAAACACACCCTTTAAGCTCCCCGATGTTGCACACGACAAGGTCTTTCAACTCTTCCTATGGACATCTACTGCTTTCTCTGAGCCCCACCCTCCTTTACTGTACACATAGCGTTGTGGCTGCATAGCTGCAACTTGGAAGAACACACTTGCTGCTAATGTACCATAAGGGCAATGGCCTTAACTAAAATCTGCATTTTCTGAACTGCATGGTGCCTGACTCATGACAAGCCCTCCCAAAGGTCTACAGACTGAGTGAAAATAGCCATAAAAGCACAGTACTTTTGAACATATGGTGTTTAGTTAGAAACATCTTTATAAATTATATAAAAAAGAAACGTCTCTCTGTCTATCTATCCATATATATGTGACTCCGAAAATTAATACTGAGATAGGAAAAGCAATAGTTAAGACTTCACCATAATACACTTGATATTTACACACAATTTTGTGTGCTAGAGTTTATGCCTTGTTCATAAACCTCTGTGCAATGAAACTATGGCAATGGTAGTTTAGATTTTAAACACTTATTGCCTTCCATAGGCCACAGTGGCACACTAAATTGTTTTATTTAATTTTTATGTTAGTGGCTTATGTTTTATTAGCCTCTGGTTCATTTACCTAAGAGGAACAATAATGGTGATCACTGGTTTTATTGTCTTCTAGTTTTAAAGTTGTTCCAAGGTTGGAAGCTAGCTTGGTTGTATTTGGTGCTTAGTGTCACTGCTCCAGAGGCCTCAGATCCCTCAAGGAACATTGGTAGTCAAGGCTGCCTGGAAAGTGTAAACCATTTTGGAATCTAGGTGATTGCGGCCATGCTCATCACTGAAAAGAAAACATAGTTTCCCTGGGCTTGTTAGGTTGTCACTTAATTTCTGAATTCTATATAGTCATAAATATCATACATGTTGAATAAAAATTTTGTTAATAAATCAGAAACAGAATCCTAAGGAAGAATGGGGAATAAAACAGCTGGCCCACTGAGAATTAGAAGGTTGAATGCTTATACCAATATACCTAAAGACATGAACTTAGTGTGGAGGGTGTTTGAATTCTGTTGGTAGATAAAGACTTACCCCCAAATTAATTCTGTTTCTCTTCACAGTTTCAAGTATAACTGCTCACAACAGACTGCATAGAATTGCTATAAGCATTGGTACTGTGAACTGGCTGACAATGAAGCTTCCTAAGACCTTGTACAACTTGTACAATCTAGACCTTTGAATTCTTACAAAGTGACTTTTGCAGCTGATTGAGAGAGTCTGGCTCTATCAACAAACTTGTCATTTACAGTAGGCATCTTCTGCCAATGGCTCAGACATATTTTTAGCTAGTTCTTATGTCTTGGATTAACTCATTCCCATTAATATATGTATCTTCATGAGGCTGTGACTCATTGATAAGGATCCGGCGTCTGTCTCCTTTGGCAGCTACATGGCATCTCCTGACTCCACCTACTCGCCACCCCTGTTCTTATTTCCAACCTGGCATTACTCTGCAAGCCATTGGTCAAAACAGTGTTATTCATTAACCAATAAAAGTAACATATATAAGGACATCCGCATCAGGCATTCAATAGGACTTAGCTAACATCAGCTATTGGTAATGGATGGCATCAGCTACTAGAGTGTGTGATATAACAAGGAACATATGCAGATGAAATACATGTGGTGCTTGTTCAGTCTTAGCAAGCTTAGAGTGAGGTAGAAACTGCATACAAACATAATATGCTTTTGTGCACGCATCATTATCACAGCTCCGGAGACTACGAAATCAGGAAATAGGCTGTCAGTGGTTTAGAATTGTGGGCTTGAGTGATTCTCAGCATGGAGGCCTCAGAGGATGCAAACTTTAGAACAACAGAGGAGAACCACAAAAGCGATAGTGACAAACCAAGGTGACACACTGGCCTCAGAAAACCTACTTGATGTTCTTATTGAGTCTTTCTCTAAGGATGATTTTTCTAACTTTGTGGAGGGAAATGACATGAAAAAGAGCAAAGGAAGAGGGAAGCAGAGGCACACAACAGGCCTGAGAACAGGAAGGAAATCTGTTTCCCCTTCACCACATTCATCAAACTATGACTCCTCCCCTTAAAACTGTGCTGTCCAATATGGGCACAAATGTTGATATGGGGAACAGTGGGATATGTAGCAAGCTGGACCTTACGTTTCCAATATTGTCCAATCTCCCAAACTCTTAAAAATGTCTTTTATCTCACCACAGCACATCAATACTGCATATAGTTTTTTGTTTCACAATTTACATTGACTCAGTGGAAAGGACAGCAGGGATTTGATTTTGGGCAGCAGAGGGGGCTGGGGGAAGATGATCACCCCAGATGGGGAAGAGGATGATTCTGTTCCCAGAGGACAAGGTTCTCTGAGGCCACTTCCTCTTGAGAGCAGTTTCTAGGTTGCTTGAGGAACACTGCTTTTAGCTGTGCCTGCGTGATAGGACTACTTCACCTTTTTGCCTTTGACACAGTCAGTTCTTTCTCAGGATTACAGGGAAGTCTGGGCATGATTACTTGCGTTCAAGCACCATAAACACACACTTCCCTAAAGCAGATTTCGTCCCTACATGGAGATGAATGGCAGAGAACATTCCTTACTTTTTCACTCCAAGTAGATGTTGACAAGAAGAGAATTTATGCGCTGAGAGGTAAAGCCTGGAGGAAGATTGGTAAAATGACCTAGGATAGCTGAAAGCTGTGATTATTGGATGAATTCAGGATCAGCTGAGAAAAATGTTTTGTAGAATCCAGAGCACTAAAACACATGATAAATCCCAAACTAAGGGAGACGAACTCAAAACAACCACACTTTAAAGGAACTGGGTTATAAATGAGATTCCAATAGCTCCAACTTCCAGAGAAAGAATTCTTGGTTTGGATTCGGGCAAAAACATTCTGGTATGCTAAAAACAAACACCAGGAAAATGGGGAAAAAGAGAAAGAAAAACCAAATGCTTGTGGTACTTTATATGGGAACAGCTGGACAAGGGTTAGGAAATGTTGCTTGTTTAAGGAAAAGTGTGTCACTGGAGGTAGGTTTTGAGGTTTCCAAAGCCTATGTTAGGCCCAGTTGCTCTCAACTACGGCTCCAGCACCATGCCGGCTGCCATACTTCCCACCATGATGGTAATGGACTAAACTTATAAAATGGTAAACAAACCCCCAGTTTAATGATTTCTTTTATAAGAATTGCCTTGATCACACTGTCTCTTCACTGCGGTAGAACAGTGACAAAGATAGGCTTCAAAGATCTGGAATAATACGAGGAGTACAGCAGTCGGCTTTAAGTGCTGCTTTCTTTGGACTGCAAAGCACTAAGTAAATGAAGCCAATAATCATTGTCTACCACGGTGTAGCTAATATTGCTGCAAGACAAAATGCTGGATTTCTCAGTAACTTTCAGTTACTAGTCTGTTTTACATCTGAAAGACCTGACATTTCATTATCATGGTAGGTAAAGTCATTGTTAGAATGTCTATTGCCAATGTTGTGTGTGGTTTTGATAGAATCTCTGTCTATTTCTTCTGACTCAGCCACAGATGAGATTTCAAACCCGAGAAGTAGCTGACAGACCTTGTTTGGTAGATCTAGGAAAAAGGTACCATTTCATAAAATGAAGCCTCTGATCATAACCCTACACATTCAGTTTTTAGTCAGCGTAGACAGATGGTGCTAGGATAGTCAGATGAAGAAGTGACTGTCTTATGTAACTTTTGAGATGTGTTTTATTGCTGAAACTTTAAAAGGTAGGAGCCTTTGATGAAGAGGCTTGGCCATGCTGCTGCATAGTTTCGCCATCTACATGTTTATTTAAACACATCTTAAAGATGTTATTGTATTTCTAGTCTCTACTTCTAATTGGTTTTATTGTTTATATTTCTTTTTAGATGTTTTCAAGTAGGTAATTAAAGAAATTATTTAAATGAATTGCCCTGCCTTTTTACCAAGTTATCCATAATTTAGAGAGTCTTCCCTGGAATATTCTACAGCAGAGTTTAGTGTATGAGTTAAATAAGCATGCCAGTGATTTTCTACATAACCAGAGTCACCCCTGAAGAAATTCCTCCTGGGTTAGGAAGCGGCCCAGTGTGCAAAGCCCTTGCTGTGTAACTCTGAGACACTGAGTTCAGATCCCCGGACCCATATGAAGCCATATGCAGAAGCATACACATCTATACCCCTTGTCTATAATCCTAATCATGAGATGGAATGCAGAGACAGGAGAATCCCCAGAAGCTCCCAGGCGAGCTAGTCTGGTGCATGCGGTTGTTAAACAATACAAGATGCTGTTTGGAGCAAGGTGGAAGGGGGAGGATTGACTGCTAAAGTTGTTACATGTATCCACTATGTGTACTCTTAACATCTCTATATATCTTTAAAAACAACGAAAATAGGAACCATGCTATCAGAATAGGATACAGGATAAGTATTGATTGAAATGATGTAACGAATAATAAGATTGATTGCAACAGTGTTCAGTAACCACCTGAAGTTGCATTTTAATTGGAGCTACCCACTCTATGCCATATCACAGATTAGAAAAGGGAGCCCATATGATGACTATGGAAACAGTGTTTTGAGTAACAGTAGGGTGTGCAAGCTGTAGTGAGTGACTTCAGGAGCTAAGGACACGAGTAACTGATAAGGCCACCAAAATTTAAGGTGATTTCCCGTCTTTCAGGGGGGGGCGTACTCACTCTTGGAACCAGTTTCTTGTGTTACATGAGGTAGTCACCAAGAACATTTGCTGAGTGGCGGAAGACGCGTGTAAACAAGATTCAAATAATCAGCCTTGCAAGGAACCTCCACATTTGGCCACGCAGGCGATAGCTTCAAGTGATCACAAACATCACAATTCATCAACATCTGTAGCTCTCTTTTCCTTCCGGGTACACAGTGAGACCGCACTTGCTTACTGAATCTAGGCAAAGCTCCACAAGCCATAAAATGTAGTCAGAAGTGATGTTAGGCTTTTCTGAGAGGTGTTACTGGAGTCACTATGCTGTTCTACACACCACTGCCTTTGGCCCTGTGGCAGTGGTAGTGGAACCCTGAGTAGGACAGAAGTAGGGACCTGAAATACTAAGCAGCCAATGACTGCTTTGAGAATTGCCTGGTTCTATAGCAGCTGCTGTTGAACAAACGATTGCTGGGAGTCAGTTTGGAATACCCTCTTTCTGCCAACATATTCCTGCTCTTCTCCCATTAGTAAGCAAGTCAAGCTCCTCCGCCAATTGGGTGAGATGCTGCAAGGAAGCCAAAACTAGACCAGAGGAGGTCGCATGCTGCTCCTGAAGCATCTGCTAGCTAAGACCTCATGCTGTGTGTGCACACTCCTCCTCAGAACCCAGCTGCCATAGAGCACAGTCCTGTAGAGAGTCCTCATGGAGCCGCTCTTGTCAAGAAGCCCAGCTTCTTGGAATCATCACTGACAGGCACCAAAAATGATTCCAGCCCCCAAGTCTTTGACTGCTCACAGCTGAGACCCCAGACATTACACAACAGACAGAGGAGTCACCACTGGGTTGTGTCTGATTTCCTGACCTACATAATTCATGAGCATAATCAAATGATCATTGTTTTATATCGTGAAGTCTGGGGTGGTTTGTTATAAAGGAACCGGTGAACAGGGACACACTGGTGGCAAGCAGTTTGCGCTCCTGCTGTGACCAAGTTCATCCTAAAAGGAAGACAGTTTGCAGGGTTGCACGTGGCACAGACAATGAGGAAGGATGGAAAAGACCATTTGAGGTTTCTGGTGTGAATGCCTTATGCAGCATCACCCTGCTGGAGAAGTCAAACAGTTTGCTTAGTCTGAGTGACCTCTTCTCCTTAGCTGTCAATCATGCTCACACTATCCCATCCACTACAAAAGCTTTTATAAGCTGGATTCACTGGGGGGCGGGCTCAACTTCTCATGTCTAACTATTTCACCCTGGCAAGATTTGTTATAAAAATAATTGCACGGTTCTGGGCCTTAAGGAAACATATGGTACATTAAGATCTAGTTACACATGGCTGAGTACACTAAGGAAAACTGGGAGTCTCATGACGGAGTAAAAGGAAAGTTGGGAGGCTCATGACTGAGTAAGAGGAAAGTTGGGAGGCTCATCTTGCCCGATGACAGATTGATGTTTCAAAAACAGCTGGCATGTATGCCAGGGCTGTGTTAGACTGACATATCCATTAAACCACGTGCGTCAGGAATATCTTAGTCCACGTTTCCCCCACCCAGATTATTCTCATAAACGCAAAGGAAAAGCAAACACAATAACCTAAGACTTCATATCACTATAAATTTCAAAACAGAGATGCCGGGGACAGGTGGACTCAGAAGCAAACTGCCTGTGTTGCCCATGACAATTCAAGGAATTAATTAGTTTAATTTTGAGGTTATGCAGCTTCCAGGACAAATGAATACACGAGTCCACTATAATGCACATGAGCCCAGATATGATTTGGAAAATTGTCTAGATGGCCACTTGTTAATTAAGCCTTTGAGTCTTTATAGTGTGTGGGAGATAATGTAACGTGTGCTTGTTTAGTTTGCAAGTTACTCAACGTGATCGTGTATCGTTACTGTCTCACTCCTAAGGTGAGATGGGCACACTGTAGAGAAGCCTAAAGTTAGGGTCTGCATGCTCACACAGTGTGTCCATTGGCTAAGAGAAGCAAGCCAGGGTGCTGGAGAAAGCATGGGAGCGTCTACTGGAAAAACCCAGAATTGAGTTGTACCTCTTCCGTAAACTTGCTGCTTGGCTTTTAGGAAATAATTCTTTGGATTCCGTTTCCTTTATTTGAATACGGAGCTAATGACAGCCATTCCCTAAAATTGAGGAGAGAAAGTTGTGTCTGTAGAGTGCCTGACTTTGGTGGAGCACTTAGGAAAGGGAGGCTACGGCGACTGTATTTTGATAGAAAAGGAGATCAGCAGGGAGACCTCCAATTCCAAGAAGCACAGATTAAGTAACTCTTGGATCACAAACCTAGCATCTCATTAAACAGCTGGTAGATTATAAAATCCATCATTTCATTTGCTTCCTGATCATCATTTCCCAGGGGGCATTCTTCACTCGGATTGTAGGTAAAGTGTCTAGAAGTCCCACTGACTTTTCCTCTCCTGAGGCAAACTCATTCAGAAAGGTTTGTAACACCTGCCTGGGTGGGTGGAGCTGAGGTTTTCTCCCTCATCCGTGAAGCCCGAGTTCACATAAAAGCTGTCTGCAAAACTGGCCAGTGATCGGTCATTGCCTTCCTGGCTTATTATCAGCGACACTGGAATGATTGAGATTATATAAGAGCAGATGAGGGAAGTGGTTAACTGGCTGATTATCCTCACACAGAAAACTTATCTTCTGAAGAGTCTCTAATTTGCTCAGATGATTAAGATGCTTCCTTTGTGATCCTTATCCCCCACCCCCTTCCGCTTCTCTCCTGGTCTCTATCAGCCCATCCTCAGCTCTGCGCCCACCCCACTCACCACCAGGCCCTCATTATTCGTCCGGCTACAGGAGGAAGTCAGCTGTTCTGTCCCGCTGTCGTACTTCAGACCGAGGATGATGCTCAGATTTGAAGCGACGTGCAAGCCCCTTACTGGCACGGCCACAAAGCCTGTTAATTTTGGCATTTTTGTTCAAAGTCAGTCTCAAACAGCGGATGGCTTCTTTAATTGGTATTAAAATAATTTTCTCACCTCCAAGAGGGTGCATGGCTATTTTCAAACAGCTACATCTCACCAAAATGGAACAGCAAAGTATAAGGTAAAACATACATTCTCTCCATTATGGAAACAACAGTTTCCAGGTAAAGATTCATGGTATTAGTGAACTCAGAAGCCAAAGAGCTTTTAGAAATAAAGGAGTCCAATGTTTTCATCTGAGGAAAGGAAGATTCTGACATTTTGTACTACAAGCCTAGATAATTTAAGGTACAGAAATATACCAGTATCTTAAGTTTATAGCTTCATCCTGTTTCTTAGTTGCTTATATATTTATGGATTCATTGCCATCATCATACAGGACCCGATATAGATCATTGAGACACATTTCTATAATCTTAGCAACTGGGAGTTGGAGGTAGATGGATCAAGATGATCCTTTGCTACACAGTAAGTTTCAGGACAACCTGGGCTACATGGTATTCTGTATCAAAAGAAAAAATAAATAATCTGAAGTGATACATTTCAAATATGAAGGAAATCTTGTTGGATGGCATTTTTAATGAACTGTTTCCTTGGGAGCAACGATAGGTATACAGTATCAGGTCTGAGTCATGTTGTACTTTTTCCCTGCTCGTTCGTGATGCTCAGGTGATTGTGTGCCTAGGAAACAGAGTAAAGCTAATTTGTAGACAGATGTAACAAGAGTCCCTTATTAACTTCACAGTTTAACAAATTGAGATAATTGATTTCAATTTTTGCTCCAAAGGGCCTTTGCTAATAAGTTCACCAAGCATTTGTAGCAAGGAAGAAAATGAACCAGCGAATGAATTAGAATACAGCTGGGACCAATGTTTGTTTAATTAAACAACTTCCAGTGGCTGCCGTTGGTGCTCAAGGAAACCCTGGGTGCAGATGCTGTTTCAGAACTTGTGGCATGAGCCGGGCGGTGGTGGCGCACGCCTTTAATCCCAGCACTTGGGAGGCAAAGGCAGGCGGATCTCTGTGAGTTCGAGACCAGCCTGGTCTACAGAGCTAGTTCCAGGACAGGCTCCAAAACCACAGAGACACCCTGTCTCGAAAAACCAAAAAAAAAAAAAAAAAAAAACCAACTTGTGGCATGGTCTTCTGTTACCTTCTTTTATAAGATGTGAGAACGGAGGTCCAAAACAGCCAAAGGAGTTGCTGGAGAGTCTAACTGAGAGGAATCACTCCTATGCCCTGACTGCAGAACCGAGGTTCATCCCACTGCAACATCAAGACTTCAGGAACTAGCCTTTTGAACTTTATTAAAAAATACATTAGTTATACTAACGTAACTAATATAGTGACAAATAGGTATGATTCATAATGGTATAGTAACTAACAGGTATGATTCTAATTCATTTATAAAATAAAAAAGAATTTATGATTTTGAAAATAGTTTCTAGATATATAAATATATACATATATATATTAGTATTCTAGAAACATGCATGCATTTTTGCATATTGCTTGCACAGGCAGAACAAACAACAGTTTATGGCTTCAATTTAATAGTGTTTTAAGCCATACTTCAAAGTACCCATGTGTTTATTTTAACTGTCACAAAAACATAATTCACTCTGATGAGAGTGAATAGCAAAGTAAAATAAAAATGTTAATTTTTTATTCCAATTTCTTAGAACAAAATGTCTTGATGTTATCCTTGACTTTTCTCCTTTATTTCCGTCCAACGTTTTGGCTAAAACTGGTAAAATCCCAGTTACTTTGTCTTTGGATGAACAGCTTTCACCCACAGCACCAGCCTGGTCTAAGTCATGAGCGTTTCCCCAGAGAGCATTCAGGTCTCTTACTTGCTTTCCTGCCTCTCCCCTTTCATCTGCAGGCTGTGGATTTTCAAGAGAGCAGCCAGTGTGATGCTTTTCAAACCAGCGCTAGGTCTTAGCAAATCTCTCCCAAATGTGCCGCGAACAAAGACGGGGTGGACAAATAGGACTACATTGAGATGGGAGTGCACAAACAGTAATGAGGAAGCAAATAGAAAGCATGGGAAAATATTTACAAATTATATATAAGATGAGGGTTTAACATTAAAAACATATAAGGAAGAAAACAACCTAATAACAAAGAAGCAACTCAAAATGGATAGATATTAGAATACATATTTCCCCAAAGAAAATAAACTTATGGCTAGTATGTGTGCCAAGAAATGTTCATCATCGTAATTATTGAGGAGCTGCAAGTCAGAATGCCAGTGAGCTGCAACCTCACTTGCTAGAACGGCTCTTATGAATACATACATATGCAAGTGCTGCCAAGGGTACAGGGGAAAAGCAACCCTGGCACATCGCTTGTAGAGATGTAAATTAGTCTAACCACTATGAAAAACATTGTAAAGCACCATTAAACACCTAAAAGTAGACAAATTACATAGTCCAGCTATCCCATCACCGGGTGTATATTAAAAGTAAATAGAGTCAGTATGGCAAGGAGATAGCCCATGTTTGTTGCAGTAAGATTTGCAATAGCTAAAATGTAACCCAATTGTGGGTAATAAAAACATGGTTCACAGACCCAGTGGAAGCCTATTCAATCACAGAAAGAAGAAAATCTGGCCACTTGGACGACATGAAAGAATCCAGAGGACATTGTGTTAAGTAAAATAAGAAGGACAGTGAAAGCAAATAATATAATCTCATTCCTATGGCGAATCTAACACTGCTGATCTCATTCATGGAGGGATACCAGGCCCTGGGGTTGGTGGCAAGATGCTGATTACAGGCTTTGAGAATTTTAGTTTAGCTACAAGTGGGAATACACTTAGAAAACATGGTATAACCATGGCGACAACTAATATAAAATATCTTACCATAAAATTGAGCTGATACACAGTAGAGCTAACCATTCTACAAGGTTTACACGCTTCAAAATAACACGTGCACTCAATGAATACATAAAATTGTAGTGCCAATTAAAAGCCAAACAGCTCAATTAACAGGCAGCCATGGCAGTATATACCAGTAGCCTTGCTCTTTGAAGGTTGAAGCAAGAAAACTGTAAGTTCCAGGCTAGCTTAAACTACGTAGTGAAAGTCTGTGTCCAGCAAAGCCACCAAAAGAGGAAGAAGAAGAAAAGAAGGAAGGTGAGGGGGAGGGGAAAGGGAAACGGGAGGTGAGGAGGTGGCATCAAACCTTTAAAAAATCTCCCCTCCCCCAGTGGCTACCCATCTCTCCTAAATTCAAAACCTTGGGCTTCTGAGTGAGTGCTGGGATTATAGTGTCTAATGCTGTACTTGGCTCTGTGCTCGCTGTTGTATAAGGCTCTCTGTTAGCTTCCTGCTTTTGAGTATTCAGAGGACCTGAGCATTGTGCTGAAAGTGACAGGCGTTTCGTCTAAGGGAAGGCAGTCTTCCGTGAAACGGTGACAGCTGGTGCTGTCAGCAAGGACTGCATTCTGCTTCTCTAAGAGTAGAGAGAGATTAACACACTCTTCCCTGTCATCCAGTGGAAGAGAGACCTGCCAGCCTCCTGTGTAGGTCGCTCAGCAACCTCAGTCTGCTTAGTGCTCTCTGTACAGGACACTTAGACCTGAGTAATTCCTAAAGAAGGCGTTTTTATCGTTTTTCCAGTTTTGGATGCTGTGAAGTCCATGGTCAAGGGACCCTCAACTTACAAAGGTCTCTTTGCTGTGTGACTCCAGATAGAAGCAAAAGGCAGAGTTACAGTGAGCAAAAGAGAAACTGAATTTCATTTTAAAGCAAATTCTCATGGGGGGAGGGGGAGGGGGAGGGGGAGGGCTTCGTAACATGCTCACTCTTGTCAAAAGCCAATTCTATTAAATACAGGGATTGGCTGGGGGTTGTATCACTGTTAGTTTTTGTATCCGTTCCTCTTTTTTTTTTCACATTCACAATTTCCCCTCCCCCTTGGATATTCCATGTCATCTAGCGAAAAATCTAAGACCCCAATTCCAAAAGTGTGGACATGGGGTCCTTGATGGCATCCAGTGCTCTGTTCATTGGTGGGTCTGGGCGTGAGGGACAGAAGCAGGGGAAGAAAATCTTGTCTACTGGGGATAGATGGTAAGACAATGTCTTTTGCCCTTCAAGACTGTGAACTATAAGGATCCTATGAGCCTAGGAGGGTGAGAGTCTGTCTGTCTTTCCACAGGAAGGTGCCAACTCAAAGAAAAGCCAAGAGGGAAGAGGAAGGTGAGTGACAGCATGCTTATACTGTATGAGATTGGATTTGAAGACTTTCGGTTGCTTCAGAATTTACAGATCATGTAGCCATTCCCTTATATCGCTCTAATTTTGCATTTGGTGTCTGCCAGTTGCAACTCAAAGTCTTGACAACTAATAGGTTGCATCACTATCAGGAATTTTAAGGAGGCCTCATGGTATATAGAATTGTGTGAACAATATTAGTCGATTTTGGAGACTTCTTACATATGGAAGAGTTCTGGATTATGATTCTAGTGACCCTCTCACGGTTCTTTTGTGGCAACTCTAAGCCAAAATCACTCTTGGCTTTTTTTTTTTCTGGCTTCCAGAGAAGTTACCTCTCACTTTATGTCTTAGGGTATGTCAGTCAAGGAAGGAAAACAAACCAAAACCACAACAATAACACCCAAACCAAAACACATCTTAGTCTAGTTTGTCTACTACTCTAAAAACCCAGAGGACACTGGGAAATTTTTATTTGTCTAATGGTTCTTGAGTGTGACAAACGTGTGTCATTTGGTGTAGAAGGGCAGGTGAAGCTATGTGACGCAGAGACGGTAGCTGCTGTGGGGTATTTGTACACTATGGTTGTGATTGGCTTCATAAAGAGCTGAATGGCCAATAGCTAAGCAGGAGGTATGGGTGGGACTTCCGGGTGGAGAGAGGAAGTAGGAGGAGATAACTGAGGTGCCGAGGAAGTGCCAGCTAGATATGGAGGGAGTTGGACATACAGAATGAAAGAAAGGTAAAAAGTCACATGGCAAAATGTAGCTCAAAATAGAAATGGGCTAATTAAAGTTATAAAAGCTAGTTAGGAACAAGTCTTAGATATAGTTAGTAGTAAGTCTTTGTGTCATGATTTGGTAGCTGACTGGTAGAAAAGAGAAAGACTCTAGAAGCCAGAGAAAGGGTATAGAGACAGACTTCCCTTTCTTATCAAAGCCCCTCCCATGCTGACTAACCCATTCCCGACAATACATTCAGGAGGCAAGCGATCTCGTGAGCTAATCCACCACCACTAAAAGGCCACCTACCAACACGACCACAGTGGAAATAAAATTTCAACAAGATCTGTAGAGAGAACACTCAGACCACAGGCGAGCAAAAGCGTTTCTGCCTTGGCTGACACCCTCACCGCCTGTATCCAAGTTAGAATGAAACAATGGCCTTCATCTGCTTGTTCACACTCAGAGGGCTTTCCGCCCTACTGACACACATACACAGGGCCAGTAGACAAGAGAGATTGGCTGTTAGTTAAGCTAAAAATCCAGGCTTGTCCTGAGTTCCAGCTGACTCAAGGAATGTAGCAAATTCCTCAAGACAGTTGTTTGCAGGCAAACAGAAGTGTTTCCTTTTACGTTGGCCACGGAGTCACAGACTCATGTTCAGAGCCGCATTTGCTCACCAGTCCTCGCTCTGACATTTATGATCAAATCCGCCTTTCTCGGGAGAGCCACACTCTGAAGCTTTTTGAGATGAGACGCACAGTGACTGATTTCACAGAACGAGGTGACGGAACCCCTTGAAAAGGAAGTGCAAAGTTGTGGAGTCAGCTACAGAGGCAGGGAGGCTGAACAGGGGATAGGGTATTCAATTTGTGTCTCCTGGGCTAGAAGTGTTATTTGATGCCCGGCAAGCTATTGTCCTAGGCAAAATCCAGTCCACCAAGAGCCAAGGATGGTTTCTATGCTGTTGAAATGTTGAAAAAATCCTCAAAATTTAATAATATTTCATAGTACATGAAAGCTGCACAAAATTCACATTTCTGTGTTTATTAATACTCTATTGGAGCACAGCCGTTCCCATTCATGTGGTTTTTAGAAGTTTTCATGGTACAATGACAGGTGTGTAATTGTGATAGAAACTATAGAACCAGCAACCAAAATACTACCTTTTCCTCTGTCTCTGTCGCTGTTTGTCTCTGTCTCTGTCTCTCTCTGTCTCTCTCTGTCTGTCTGTCTCTGTCTGTCTCTGTCTGTCTGTCTGTCTGTCTCTCTCTCTCACACACACACACACACACGCACACACACACCTGATGAATCCAAGATCTTCCTTTGGAAGCTACAGGCTGTAATGTTATCCTGTGTCACATATCAAAGAAGAATCTTTATATGTTGAAAGAACAGCCAGCATTCTAAGCTTGGTTGGGTGCCCAGCTCACTGTGTAACCCTCAAAAGTAACATTACTCCTACGGGGTATGCTTTCCCCTTACTCCCAGTCATGAAGGCAGCGACTTCATTCCAGCTTCCATCACCTTCTTCCAAAGAAATGGGCTGGCTCTACGGCTGAGTGCCCATTCACATGACCACAGGTTAAAGCTATGCAAGGGACCACTCTGTAGAACCATCATTCTATAAAAGGACACAATGCTAACTTCTTAAGGCGCATTTAAAAATCTACTAACATAACTATTTTTCAATGGTGGTTATAACCACAGAAGTAAAGTGAAGGAAGAAATCAGAGGAATGGCTAGCTGGAATCCAGTTTGTCAAAGGTTCTCTCATGATATGCCTGGTTGTGGTGTCAGTCACGACAGATGTAGCAACACCATGGGTCAGCGAGGCCCCTTGCTCTACCAGGCAAACTCCTCTTGGTTTTCTGAGTGGATGGGGTTGGCTCGGGTCATCTGGCTCTGGCCAGCCTTCACCATCTCCTGACTTGGCCAATGAAGAGCTAGCCAGAGCCAGCATTCTTGGCAGCCTGGATCCATGCTGGAAAACCAAACTTGCACAGATGATAGTTTTGCAAGACATAGATTCTCTGCCTTGTGAGACTTAAAAATTACTGTTGACCCTAATCCTATTCCAAAAATCGTGTGAGAAAGGGGAACAGAGAGTGTGCCAGGCGATTGTTTCTAACGCCAGTTTTCCAAGGTTCCAAAACTTGGGCTGCTGTGGGTTTAGCACCTAGTCATATTTTTTTGTGGCTGGGATACACAGCCTCAACAACAAGCTCAGGGGATCTTGCACATAAGAAAATTCCCAGGCATGTTTTTTAACATTTTAAAATATTTTTAACATTTTTCAAAAGGTTTAACCATGTTTTTTCCTTCCAATAACAAGAAGCTTGTTTATAACTGACTGAGGGAGAGGTTCTGGCTCCAGTAACAATGTGGTGTAAGAAAGTTCATCTATCTTAGTACACTGCTTCTGTCTCAGTTCACTTTTCTGTCTGAGTACACAGTGTCTTAACTTCTAGGTGCACTCTGAAAACCAGCCACAGTTTATGTAGCCCCAATCCATAGAACTCACCCTTATCATTAATGAAAGAAGCCATCCAGACTCTAGGATATCATTTAAAGTTCTTTTGTTATGTGTGTGTGTGTGTGTGTGTGTGTGTGTGTATTTTCCACTTCAAATCAGCAGAGATACAAGAGCAGCCTATGAATGAATTTTACCGTATTTCTTTCTGGTGAAAGTATTTAAGAATGTCAAGCACTTAATTGCAGGCACCACCTTTGAGATTGCTGGTTCCGCACGATAGCCTCAGGATGTTATGCTTCTCAAATATAAGAGAATGGGGTTGAGAGGTCTCTAAGATGAGTGGGCAGGGCTTTCATGTCCCTGAGGAAGGATGGGAGGCCACAGAGGGCTGTAGCCTGCCTGTGTGAGCAGCCTACCGGCTGTAGGATGGAATTCAGAAGCCACCTCTCAGCATGCTAAGTCCCTGAGTCTAATGAGAAGTTTCTTCTACCCCACTTTCATGGTAACACTTGGCTAGTAAATAATAAACTGTTTTAAAAAGATTTATTTACTTATTACGTATGCAGTATTCTGCCTGCATGTATGCCTGCAGGCCAGAAGAGTGCACTAAATCTCATTACAGATGGTTGTGAGCCACCATGTGGTGGCTGGGAATTGAACTCAGGACCTTTTAAAGAGCAGCCAGTGCTTTTAACTGCTGTTTTAAGAGGCACTACCACTCAAGAGGTAAGGCAGTGCACTAATATATTGTCACAGGCACCTGGAATGTACTGGCATGTCTGTGCTTCCTGCCAGGAAGTGTTATGGAGTTAGTTTCCTCAGCAAATGGGGCTCCCTGGGAGCAATATTACCTTCTTGTCAACCTCCTTGAGCTTTTGGAAGGGTTATCAACACGATGTGGGCATGGATTTTTCCGAAGAGTAGAGATCAGAGGACCCAGATGTGACCACTCCTAGAAAAGCAGGAAGGGTAATACACAGAGATGGGATGAACATGAGAGGAAAGAGAGAGGAACATGTCTTCTTGGTTCTGGTTTTGGCATCACTGGAGGGCATTTTGTAAGGCAAAGGATGAGAAATATAGTAAATGCCACCTGGAGATATATTTGACTATACAAAGCGCGTGCGTTCTAGAATTTAAACATGTAAACTGAGCCACAGATTTCTGTTAAATTATCAAAGAAGGCTTATAACTATTATTCAAGTTACAGACTTTCCTACCTTTTTAGATTTCAAGTTTCTATGGTCCTATCCAGATGAGAAGTCCATACAAGCATAAATGCAATATTTATGGATTGCTTACTAGTAGAAAATTTGGAACCAAATGGTTGGGGAAGCTTCCCGTTTGCAGGTGGTGCAGTAAAGAAAACCGTTGACGTGGCTTCTCCATGGGTGGTAAAGGGTAAGGTTTTTATTGTAAACAAGAGAGAGTAGAGAGAAAAAGAAGCAGACGGACACGGCCAGGGCTATCTTCAAGAGAAGGGACAATAGCAGATTGTGAGAGCAAAGAGGAGCAGGGGACAGATTGAGAGTCTGGTGAGCTGGGGCAGGGGAAATCCTTGCTTCTATAAACAGGACACATGGATACTGGGGAGGAGGGAAGCCTGGTGAGATGAGTGTGGACTTTGAAATGTAGAACAAGAACATTTCAATAGGGGCTGGAGGAACCTGGAGTGGGGCCTGGGTGTTTATACACAACCACAGGTATATGTCCATGAAGCCGTATGCTCCTTCTGCCAGAGGTAAGGGAAATGATCCTTTCGGCAGCTGGGAACTTGTGAAACTGGAGGATAGGAGGCTTTCTGGCACTTAGATAAAACCTCCTCTAGTCCAGCTAAGGCTCATGTCTGGATGTTCGGACTGCTGGTGAGACCTAATAGCTCCCTGTTCAGAAACAATCTTAGGATTAGAGGTAGCGGGACTAGGAATTTGATATACATTTCACATAAAAAGCAGTAAGGTTTTCTTATGGAATGGATGCAATGAGGGAGGAAAGGAGATTTATAAAGATGATTTATAAGTTCCCATTTAACCCTCTCATTTGGAGTGGTGTGTTTATTAGGTAAAGGGAAATTAGAGTCCTTTGTGTACATATTTTTGAAATTTCAGTTAATGAACTGTCCATAAAATTTTGTTAAATGCTTCATAAATTAGTTCCTAATAATTTCTACAAAGTGAAAAGTTGGAGCCCCATGAGAATTTTACTATCAACTCGTAGTGAGCCACAAACCTCCTTATGTGTACTTCCCCTCTTTCAACCATCAACTTGCTTCTGCCCAAACCATTCCAGCACCCGGCTATAGGAGCACTTACCAGCTCAAGAGCACACCCGGGATGGAATACTGTGCTCCTGGTCTAACATAGCTGAGCACACATGGGATGGAATACTATGTGCTCCTGATCTCACACTGCTGAGCACACACGGGATGGAATACTATGTGCTCCTGATCTCACACTGCTGAGCACACATGGGATGGAATACTATGTGCTCCTGATCTCACACTGCTGAGTAGTGCAGATACTCTTCAGCATCATTCCTGAACTACCAAATGGCTCCCCTTCCCACAAGTCCAGTGTATTATACCGTCAGCCCTGGATGAAAGACCAGCTGCTGCAGCCATGACGTTTTTCTTTTCTGGTAATAATGATTTCTCCTTTAACAACACCAATATTCTTTATCAGTTGTGGTTTGGAAACACACTGCAACTCAAATCTGTTGCAAATGTCTAAGACTCTTTCATTCACTTCTTCCCTGTGTGATTATACCCTGCGCTGACAAATGTAGAATGGCTGTCTGGTTCTTGGAAACATAGCATGAGTCAAGCTCAGCTATGGTGCTGAAGGTCTCGGGCTGGTATAACCACAGAGTTTGCGGAAAAAGCTTATGGCAAAATATATAGAGAGTATGTATAACATAGACATTTTGTCTCGAGAGTCTTTATGTAAATAGGATACAAAAGGGCAAGACAAAATAGGACAACGCTGCCTGGAATGAACTCAGAAGTGAAATCACATTCCCCAAGAGGAGAACCTTATAACTTGGTACAGTCTTCTTAGGTTCTGTTAGACAGTTTTTCAAGAATGACACTGATTTCTGTGTGCACACTTTCTTTACACACTGAGTGTATGATGGTATCAGAATGCCACAGTCAGAAATGACAGCCTTTCACATATATGTAGCCATTGTAAATAAAGAGTTAGAGCTCTGTTTACCAAGGCTGAGATAGGAGATGGAAAAGAATATGCTTTGGGACACTAGGGTGGGACCCCCCACATTCATCTCTTTTGTTTGTTTTCCTCAGTCTGGTTTCTCTAAATGAATATAAGTTGTTGTCTAAGGTTTTAGGGTCCTTCCTCAGAGAAGTTAATTCCACATTGTTTTGTATGTGATTTAGGCTTCTCAAGACTTTACAATATTTACAAAATTCCCAGCCACAGTAAGTTCTGCTTTGAATAGACTGGCCTGCGTATTGGGTCCGGGTTACAAGAGGACAATGTTCGTAAAAGAACCTCCTGGGGAAAATAATTCATGACAACTTTCTCAACAGTCTTATCTCAGTTTTTCTCAAATCCGTTTCTTTCCCACATCCATTTAGATTTAGGAGGCCAGAGTTAAGCAAGTGATTCAAATTGCCTGGGTAAGTGAGTCTTTGGGTTGACTTTCCTCATATCGCAGATGTTCACTGTATTGCTTGTTCAATGTTCTCATTTTAGTCTTGAAGAAAAATATTAGATGAAGCTTCAGTAGTTCATATGAGCAGACATAAGATGGATGTTAACCCCTTCCTTCCCTCCCTCCTTCCTTCCTTCCTTCCTTCCTTCCTTCCTTCCTTCCTTCCTTCCTTCCTTCCTTCATTCCTTCCCTCTCAGCACTAGAAATTGAGCCCAGGGTTTCAACCATGCTAGGAAAGCATTAGATCACAGAGTTACATGCCCATATCTCCTTTTTTATTTTTTATTGGAAACAAGGTATCACTTAGTTGCTCTGACTGGTATTGAATTCGTTATATATCCTGGGAAATCTTAAACTTCCAATTCTCCAACTTCAGCCTCCCGGGCACCTGTAATTACAGGATTGCAATCCCAGCCCTCTCCTATTTTTAAAAATTCTTAAGTTAAGACTGTAATGAATACAAGGTGTGAAACATAAAAGTAATAGCTGCATTGCAGAGCTTTCATAATTGAGGGTTGTGTACTGAACAGCAGTCACTGGCATCTCAATACTGTCATCTAGAAGTCTGTGGTTAAACTTGGTGCCTAACACTCAGTGTTTAGTGGATGATAAGGAGTGTTTGTCTTTTGTGTATACTGAGTATTGGCTGTCCACATGGCAAAACATTCAAGGATGCTTTACGATAATACATTGAATGCTATAAATTGTTTTGTTTGGGAAGACAAATTCCACTTCTAAGCCAAGATAGAGTAGCTTGTTTCACATCCACATCATCACTGCTACCACCAACTTTTATCATCTATCTATTTATTTGTCTATAATCTATCTATCTATCTATCTATCTATCTATCTATCTATCTATCTATCTATCTATCTATCTCCTCTAATTTCTAGGTTTTTAAAGGGTCTAGAATTGCTTTAAGCAGTGGAGATTTTACAGGAAGAATGAATAAAGTAAGGTGATTTTGATAATGGCCTTTGTTTTATTTATTTTTTTTTGCCTTTGGGGAATTTGTTATGCTTCAGTCTCTGGTGACAATTTTTGGAGCAGGCACAGCTACAGATTGAAATAAATGTCCTGTGATTTGAGGCCATCCAATTGAGCTGGGCTGCCAAAGTGACTGAATCTTAAATGGCAATAACCCAAATTTCATGTTCTCACAGAGAAATGCCTGTATTGAAACTCAGAAAACACAGTTCTGAATGAAAGAAAAGTGCAGTGAGAGGCCTATGGGT
>NC_022021.1:30279121-30286643 GCF_000317375.1 Microtus ochrogaster | reverse complement strand
AGGGAGAGGGACTTAATCGGGGGAGGGGGAGGGAAATGGGAGGCGGTGGCGGGGAGGAGGCAGAAATCCTCAATAAATAAATAAATTAAAAAAAAAGAATAGTCACTGGTAAATTTGAACATACATTCATGATTTAATACAGCATTATCTTGTTACTAACTATATCTATATCTATATATGAATATATATATGAACTAACTAACTAACTATATATATATACATTACATATAGTTATAGATGTATAACTATATATACACATATATGTATATATAACTATATATAATGTATATATAGTTAGTTCATATATAGAAATGATATACATTAAAACTATAAAAATGATATACATTGTTGCACACAAGTTACATTACTGCTCAGTGGTAGCCTGTACCCTAAGATACGCTAGTTCCTGGGAGGAGCTCAAAGGGCAGATATAAAGTAAAACAAAAGAAAGTGTAATTAAAGTAAACTGGAACAAGTCAAAGAGGCAAAGTATAATCCTTGGGTAATGACTCAGAGATTTACAGCAGAGACCTAATTAACAAGGCAGTAAATAGAACAAGGAGAATAATAAAACAGTGACATTGATTAACATTTTTTAAAATGGTAAGAAGAGAGTAAAAAGAATAGAAGTGGCAGAAATAAAAGAAATCTTGAGAAGTAGATGTAAAATTTAAAAATTCAATAATTACATTAACTATAAGTGGATTAAATTGTCCAAAAGAAAGTAGGAGACTGGAAATAAACTGATAGAAAAGATCGTGCCTTCAAAACATTATCCAAATGAAACCTGATATAGCTATATGTCATATCAGATAAGACTTAAAAATGCTGCAAGTATTGCTAGCTATAAACTGTAAGTTAATCATAGTAAAAGATTAATTAATCATAAGAATAAAAACATACATTCATCTAATTTAATAGTATCAAAATACATATAACCCAAACACCAAATAGCCAAAACTGAAAGGATAAAGATTAAAACAATAACTCTGGAGGTTAACTTATTATTTTCACATCTGATTAAATTAGGAAACAAAAACCTTAGGAAGGGTAACTCAGGGTGCCAAAGAGCAAAGCTGTCCACCATGGGCTTAGGGGGTAAGAAGGAAAGAGACTATGTTAAACACAAAGTCATGGGACAGGACAACAGTTCCAGTCAGTTCAAATTGATAATGATGGCATATCCCAAGAAATTCAGTGATTCAGGGGCTAAGAAAGGGAGTTTCCATGAATCCACTCAGGGTTCTCTTTGAAAGTCAGAGACTGTTTAAAATGGAGCAAGATGTGATTAAAGTTTATCAGGAAGACATTTAGGGGAGGGTCATACAATATTTTAAGTACTCTTTTGTATTTTTCTTTTCCCTCAGTTTTTTTCTTATTTTTAAAATACAGTTTTTGTTCATGTGGTATTTAAAATGAAAATTGGACGCTGGTGCTCTGTATCCTTAAAACATCTACTAATTTGAATTCTAGTGTTAAATATTCACTATTGGTTGTTTTCATCGTGCTGACTTTTGGTGGTTGGTGCTCAGACCTCTTCATATTGCCCTCTTCATTGAAAAGGACTGTGATCTTTCAGGTTTGTGGTGATAAAGACAACCACCAGTGAATGCTATCACATGACCTTCCAGCTGGCCCTGAAACTTTAGAACGTGACTGCTGGGCAACCATTTTCAGGGAGATGGAAGTTCTTCAGAGTATGACTTTCTTAGGCTTGAAGCTACTTTTAAAACCTAAGGGTCTGTACCCAGAGAGGAAGAAGGTTAGGTTTGGAGTCAAGATAGAAACAGATATGGTGAGAATAACCTCTAACCCCAAGATGGCTTCGCCAGGGAGAAAGCATGATAAGACAGCCTTGTGCAAAGGTCTCAGGGAATGACTATTCTTGCAGACGTCGGCAGCAGGACACTGCTCCTTTGGATTTTATTTGTACCTTTTGGCCTGGGACATGGGTTTCAAATGGACTCTTTTCTTGTTTTGGTTTAATTAAAATAAACAGTATTTGCTAAAGAACTAGGAAGATGTTATAACCCAACTCACAAACTATACTCAATTAAAATTTGCCGAATACAACAGACACCAGCACGCTTAGTGCATATCATTATGCACTAAGACAGAACACAATCTGTGCCCTGGTTCAAATTTCTGTTGCTGCAATAAAACATCTTAACAAAAAAGCAGTTTATAGGAGGAAAGTGTTTATTCTCCTAGAGCTCCAGATTACAGTCTTTCAAAGCAGAAAATCAAGGCAGCTGGTCACAGAACATCCATAGACAAGAGCAGAGAGGAACAAGCACCCATGGGGCCTTTCTCATTGCTGTCACCTAGGTTTGTCCTGTCCTATATAGCCTAGGGTCCCCGACTAATGAAAGACACTGCTTACAGTGAGTTCTCCAGCACCAATTAGCAATCAAATCAGTCTGTCATGGACTTGACCACAGGCCGATTTAATCCAAACAATTCTTCAATTGAAATTTTTTTTCCCAGTTGATTCTAGTTTGTGATTAGCTAACACGGAAAACTAAGCATCACAGCTGCAGACTGTATTTCAGAAAATTTTGAAGAATTGAAATTGAACATGCTTATAACTAAAGTAAGAATTAACTTAGGAGTTAATTTGACAAAGGCGACCAGAAAAGAAATCCCAAATGTTTGTAAATCGGGCAACATATTTAAAATCATTATTATCTTTGCGTATGTATGTGCATGATGTCTGTGTGTCCGTACGGGTGCACACGGGCCTTGGACACATGCAGAAGCCGGAGGACAGCTTTCAGAGTCAGTTTTCTCCTTTCACTGGGGGCTCCAGAAAGCAAACTCACACTGCCAGACTTGTGCAGAAAACATTGTCCTCCAATGAGCCACCTTCCAGTCTGGCAACACACTTTCAATAATCAAATAAGCACAAGAAGAAATGGTTTGGGGGAGGAGACACATGGATGGACATTATGAATGTCTGATGGCTGCATATATAGAAGTAGCACATTGGGTTCTAGTGATTTGAAAATATGTGCTAATAACTATAAATAAAAGCAAAAAAAAAAACCAACACTAAACATTAATATGGAAGAAAATTTTAGTGGAAACAGAAAACATTTTGAGTTGAATAACAACAGTTCATTCCTAGAGGAGAAATTTTAGTGAAAAGATTAGGCCGTCTTTGCTCTTTGGGAAGGAAAAAATTTAGTCAGAATTAAGTAGTCCTGGGCATGTATCCACATGCACACACATGTGTGTACATACACCACCTGTTACATGTGCACCCACAAAAGCACAAGGAAATAAATAGGAAGTTCCAACTACATGCCATGCATTGTTGTGACACTAGTAATAAATCACTGGCCAAGCAGCCACAGTGTTCTGCGGAACTTTGAAATTTAGTAGCAGGGAGGGCTCGCCTAAGCAATGCAGAGCAGATCTAATGCCATTTCCTCCAGCTGCTGGTCCTGAGTCTAGATGGCACCACATTTTACCCCCAGATTGATAGAACTGCTTGAAGAGGAGTAATATGTCTTCAAGTGGTGCTAAAGTCACCCTGGAGAAATCCTGCTGAATTTACCGTGGCAGAACACTCCAATGTCTTAGACACGGCAATAAAAATGTCACAAAAGGAAATCAAAAAATAAACAAATAATAATGAGAGCAACTCTAACTTATACAGTAATTTGAAAGTCACGGCGGTTGTCTTTTAGAGAGACAGTCAGATTTATTCTGGAGCTTTACACAGGCGCTCCCTTTGGGTAGCCTTTGGATAGAGAGATGTCATCTAGCGTATTGAGTTCTAAATATGTCTGGGCAACGGTCTGCAAGGTGAGCATGCCCCAAACCCCCAAACAAGGAGATGTCGCCCAAATAAATCCCGCGGAGGTGATGCTCAGATACCCGAACAACTGGTGTTCTAGGAACCGACTCCTACCAGAGGCCCCTAGATGAGTAGGATGGCAACAAGGTGATTCTTTTCTCAGCCCTAAAGGCGCAGGTACCAGGTATTTGGGAAGAAGGAGCTAAGCCAGCCATGGGGGCACGCTTAGGAACGTGAGGCAAATTAATACTCGCTACCTGGACTAGGGAGAAGTTCATCAAATTTCAGGTTTGGCCAGGATGCTGAGTCTCAGTTAGCGTTCTGGGAGGTACAATGATCAACTCTCTTTGGATGTCTTTCGTAGAGAAAAATCATATTTTCTTTAAAATTAAAAAAATACTAAATGAAACTGGGTTACATAGGGTCATTTTCATGGAAGCAGGCACGAGAACATGTAAGTGCCCATCACCCGCTACCCTCCTTCCTCTCCTTCCCTGCTCCACAAATGTTTGTTTCCCTGGTCAGTTCAGCCGTACGTTCATGTCATCAGAACACACATGATTTATATCTAAACTGAACACAGCTGGGCATGATCCTAGTAAGTGAATTAAGTCAGTGTTGCAAAGACATTTATATTTTCTAAAAAACCCTTACTTTACTGTAGAATGTATCTTTCTAAATGAACTTTCATTATCAAAACAAACAAACAAACAAACAAACAAACCCTCAAACCATTTTTTGTGTGTGGTCCAAATAACCTCATCCAAGTATGAGTTTTGAAGTACCAGGGCTTCTTAAACTAGAACAAGACTGTTTGCTAAGCTATGGCAATACTACAAGCAAGAGGTTTTGCCTTTGTGTGTGTGTTGATTTTCAGACATTCCAATCAGATCGCTTGGCTTGAGGGTTGTCAGCGGCTTAGAGGAGTGAGCCTTCAAAACCAGTGAGGAAGGACCACACAAACCACATATTTTCAGCATGTGTACATGCGCTGTGGGACTCCAGGGATGCTCACTATCTCCAAGACACGCTCGAAACTCAGAGCAGGATGTGGCAACAATTCATCTACCCACAACTTGTGCAGTTCCAACCAGGGTGCAAGTTGGCAAAGCTCTGTGCCATCTCCACCCCTGGCCCCTCCTCCTTGCAAGTTTCCTGTTTCCTGTTCTGAACCATGGTTTGCACCTGAGTTCTTCTGATTTCTACAGAAGGTTTGCCTTCTGATTTCCACTGTGAACTAAAAGTGGAAGGGACTTGGCTCGAGTGTGCACTGGGTGTGGGTGGGGAGAGGAGTGCCTGAGTTGTATCCCTCCTTGTGCTGCCTTGAGGGAGGTTGCCCAGGGCTGCCTGAGGTTTACAGAGACAGAACTTTCTACAGAACACTCCCTGGGGTTGGGTTGATTGTCTCTATCCTATGCCCTGTCAGGTGTATGCAGCTGGTCCTAGAACTTGACAGCTGCTCACCAGTTAGTGAAGTCTGCCATTTTGATACTTTATCCAAATCCTTCTTGAATTGTCCTGTCTCCTTTAAGGCGCCTGCTCTATGGCATACTTCTGTTTCTTCAGCATAGTGGCAACATGAGCTCCCTCTCTCTGGAGCTTGCTATTTGAGTGGAGAATGGAGACTTGTCTTTTTTCTCCCTCCTGTTGGGTACTAATTTCATTGCACGGGTAATAGATGGGAATTTTTGTTTTGAGGGAAGTGCTAATATTTTATTTAAGGCAAAATGAGTTCTGGTTCAGGAAGTGATTCTGTGAAAACATAAATTCATCTTAGCCTTTTCATCGTTTTTATCACATGAGTAAGAAGATGGTATCTAAATGCCTGTGTTCCTCAGTTTAAAATTAAAAACAAACTTTGGGGTCTGTATTTTCTTTCTTTCTTTAAGATGTTTCCAGAAACGTTAGTCTTGAAAAAACTGTCTGATCAGCGAAGTGTGTCGTATTCCCATCCTTGTCCTTTGTATCCCCCACTCCACCTGGTCTTTCATTTTTATTCCTAATCTACCCTCCCCCATCCCTCTGCTTCTCTTTCCATACCCCATCTGTGAGATGACTTCTTAAGGTCTTATTTTCCTGGGACATGCTCGGAGTGTGGGCTGCCAAAATCCAACACCCCGCAAGAGAGCTTCATGTTTATGAGAGCCGCTGATGGTCTAGAAGTTTCACTGTGACCGACAGACTGAGAAAACTAAGTTTGGGCATAGGATTCATCCTGTTGTCCCTTTTCTTGTCCAAGATCTTGCTCCCTGGGAAGTAAGGCAGTTAGTTTCAGCCCAGCTCAATGCTTGTGGAATCACTCCTGGGGCAAGACTCTCTACGGTGTTTGATTTAAGGGAAACATTGGACAAGAAAGTGCCCAGATCTGCATGGTCTCCTGCTAGGACAATCTTTCAGGGGGAGGCTGTGTTCTCCCTGGTTCTCTTTTATATTTGGAAGCAGAAACTTTTCTGCCTCTTAGCTCTTCAAAAGGGCAAGTCACACTCCGCTGCAAACCACCCAGACTGATGATTCCACAAACAAATTATGAAATAAACAGGCAAGAAAGAGTTGCTAACATGCATTTCTTAAAGGGTAGTTTGTGAAACCTTCCATTCCCGTCTTCCATGCACCTCTGCTTTACTGATTTTTTGTTTTGTTTTTTTTTTCTACTGAAAATTTTGTTATTGGAAAAAATAATTAATTTGTTCATACTCCTTAGTGGACAACGAAGTGTTTTTCTTTTCAAACAACTGTGTTGTGAACATCCCTTATCCTGATGCCAGACACCAACACACACAGATTGCTGCCTTACAACCCCCAGCATTATGCTTTTTACATAGATTGTGTGTGTGTGTGTGTAGAGAGAGAGAGAGAGAGAGAGAGAGAGAGAGAGAGAGAGAGAGAGAGAGAGAGAGAGAGAGAGAGAGAGAGAGTCCTCTCTGCCCCAATTCAAGCCACTTTCTCTAAACTCCTTCCCAGACTGGCAAGATCTTGTTCCATGACTTCTTCTGGAACCTACTCGCTTGACTTTGCCTTTGTAAATCTCCCAGGATGGGACTCTTGCCTCCATCCTTCAAGATGTTATGGGGAATAAATATACCCTGGGTACCAGAGCCTCTGTGATGGACATGCTTACTCTGGGACAGATTTTTTGTTGTTGTTCCAGGCTTGACTGAATCATACTCTCATTCAGGTGAGGACATATCTGATGTTGTCAGTCAAGGCTGCCCTGTCAGCTCATATTCGTGGGGTATTAATCAAAGCTTATTTTAATTTAGTTGCATAGTGCAGTAATACAAGCTGTTTTTCCAAGTCCCAAACTCCAAAAACTGCCTTAATTTTTTTCTGATATAACTGTGGATTTTCTTAGGCTATCTTCTACAGTCTTTCTGCCCAGCAGATCACAACACATTTTGTAAGAGTCTGAAGAAGACAGAACTTAAAAGGAAAATTTCATAAAACAAAAAAACATGATGGCGAATGTTCTTTGCATATTTTATATATCAGTGTATATGTTATAAACACATACATGCGGTTCCACTTGTATTTGCCTGTGTTTTAATGAACCTTGTTCTAGAGTCTATTGTATTTTGTTAAAACACAATTGTCTCTCAATTTTCTATGACTCATCAAACTTTTTCCTTTTTCTTCAAGTTACATTCTCAATGTTTTCCCCTAACTCAAGAATGAATCTCAATGCTTATTTATGAATTTGCTTCAAAATACATTTTACTTCCA
>NC_022021.1:30266513-30278671 GCF_000317375.1 Microtus ochrogaster | reverse complement strand
GTTCATACTTTTTAAATGTTTAAAGTTGAGAGAATTCATATAACAACTGCCTTTCAGAAATTTTAAATGTAGTGTTTTTGTTTTATTCATCAGCTTTGCATCTATTGTGAAAACATTTTCATCACAACCAGAAGGGGAAGGAGGAGACCTATCATCCACATAAAATCAGCTTTCTGCACTCTTTCACCCTTGGTAAGCACTAATCTAATGCTTCGCTCTTTGGATTTACCTATTCGGGACCTAGAATATTACCAAGAAACAAGTGAATTTTTAATTCAGCATAAACATTTTGAACCTCATCTACATTTTAGACTGCATCATTACTACTCCATCTAGTCCACTCTTTTTTATAGTTGAATACTATTTCATTATATAACTTTTCATGTTTTGTTTTCTTATTCATTCCTTTGTATAGTATTATAGTAGGTTATAAACACTTTTATATAATGTATCTATTACCAATGTCGAGAAGAATATAGTTAATGGTGGAATCTCTTGATCACAGGACAATTAAGCTTAAGGTTTTTGAATTATGTCAAATGGTTTCATTTAGTTTACATGCCTATCTCCAGAGAGAGAGAGAGAGAGTTCTGCCTTCTATGCTGCCTTGCAGACAGCTACTATGGCCAGTCTTTGGCCATTATTGTCTGACTTTTGTATTACAATAATGTGTATTGATTCTCGTGTTACTATTGCCTAATGTCTGACAAAAAGCAACTTATGGGAAGAGGATTTATTTCGGTTCAGGTTTCAGGAGAGATAGTTCATTATGGTCAGAAGGCATGGAAGCTGTGGTCACAGGAGACTTGCTTGTCAGATCTTGGTGGATCAGAAAGCAGAGAGAGGAAATGCCAGGACTCAGCAGCGCTCTCCCCCCACCCCCGCCCTTTTTATTCAGTGTTGACCATATTCAGGCAGTGGTTGTCTTCACAGCTAATCTTTCTGAAAAAATAAAATTCTTAAAGACATACCCAAAGGTGTGCCTCACGGATGACCTCAGTGTTTCTGAACCTAATAAAGCTAACAATTGAAGCTAACCACCATAATAAACATCCTTGTAAATAAGGAATGATTCACTGTGGTTTCATTCACAGTCCCCTAATGAGTTAGGATGCCCAACAGTTTCCTTCTGCTTATTGGCCACGTTTATATAAGTTTTGGAGGAATTCCCATTTTGATTCTTCAGTCATTTAAAAATTACTCTTTCCACATCCAATGGTGGCAGAGAACATCAAGGAAACGGTTTTCCGTGCGTGAGCAGGACCCACAGTAACTGTGTCAGCACACACGAGAATCGATATCCGCCTAAGCTCAAGCCAGATACAATCCTGGCAGGTTGGGGGTTTGTCGCCATGAAGTCCATTGCTAGCTGAGGAGACATTGCATTTGGTAGCTTTTGTGAGGAGAGTCAGATTTCTTAATAATGTGACCTTTCCTAAGTTAACCACTCAGCAGGACCAGCCCCCACACCCAAGACTAGTTGGGCAACACACACTGGACTCATGAGAAGAAGGAAGAGCAAGGACTGAAAGTTGGCTGGGAAGGAATGGGAAGGTGAAGAGAATAATTGTGGGAGATGTTTGGGGAGGGGAGATGAATATGTTCCAAATACATTGTATGAAATATTCAAAGGATTAATGAAAATAATAGAAGATTGACTATTTAGTACCAAGTGGTCAACTTTGGAGTCATATACATATCATATATGTATATATATGATCATATTTATAGATTTGTGTATATATACATATATATATATCATAATTACAGCAAATGGAGGGTGAGAGACCATGAACTTGAGATATATATATATATATATATATATATATATATAGAGAGAGAGAGAGAGAGAGAGAGAGAGAGAGAGAGAAAGAGACAGGGAGAGCGCAAAGGGGAAGATACCTTACATAAGATTGGCCAGAAGGAGGAAAGGAAAAGGAAAAAAGTGATGTAATTATATTTTAATTTGAAAAAATTTTCCAAGGCTAATTTTTTGAAACCAAAAGTTTGCCATTCAGTTGCATACCAGGCATCCGGCAAATGTGATATAAACCCTTGAGCACATTCAGCCTTTTATACATGTCACAAACAGTAAGACTTCATCAAGAAATGGCTACTTCTGTTTTGCCTGGCGGTTTTCTAACATGGAGAGTAAAGATAGTCATGTATCCTGCAGAGAAACTAGAGTGTAGCTAGAGAGCACGTTGACAGAATCCAACTGGATGCCAAAAAAAAAAAAAAAAAAAAGTCAAAGTCTTCCCTGGACGTTTTATAAAATCCTGTAGGGAAAATCTGGTTGCAATCACTGCTAATTTATCACACTGACTGGACTGGTAAGAACGTAATGGTGCAGCTTAATCTCAAAGAAATTTGCTCTGCGAAGAATTCAGTATGACAAAACCATGCCAATGGACTATGAAATGAGGGTATAATCTGCTAGAAAACAGTTTTGTCTATGCATATATCAAAACCAAGTTCTTAAAATATAGCAAGTCAGTTGTGAAGATTGGTCCACCGATGGTTTGTGGGACGCCTGACATTGGGACCAGGGGCTGTCTCTGACTCTTTTATAGGCCTTTGGAACCCTACTCCTTGTATTGGGTGGCCTTGTCCAGCCTTAATGCATAGGAAGGGGCTTAGTCTTACCTCAATTTGATAGGCTGTGTTTTGGTGATATTCATGGGAGACCTGCCCTTTTCTATACAGAAAGAGAGGAGGAGTGGGTTGGGGGGTGAGACCAGAGGGGGATGGAGGAGGAACTGGGAGGGAAGGAGGGCGGGGACACTGCAGAAGGGACGCAGTAAAAGAAAGAATAAAATAAAAGAAAAAGATCGCAAGTCTTTTTAGAAGCACTGCATTTAGAGAAAATACCATATTTATGGAAAATTACAAAGCACTCTATTAGTATTCATATACTAATCAACTAAAAACTAAAGAATAAACATGCTCCAGTATGATCTATGATGACTGTGTGAACATATGCCTCATGATGCCTGGGGTTTTGACGAAGCATTTCTTAGTGTGGGTCACCTGGTTACACTTGTTTTATCACTAACAGGTTACCTCCTAGTAATGCTTTCATTAGAACTTCTGAGATGGGCCCAGTGACTTCTAAACTTACCCTAACTTAAATTCTTCTGCTTCTTTTAATTAAAATCGTCGAGGGTGAAAGTCTTTGGGTTCTTTATACCCACTGAACCCAGTCCCTCACAGCTCACTAATTCTGACAGTTCCTCATCTAACTCCATCCAGGACAGCTGGGTGGCTCTCCCAATCTTTAGTTAAAATAACAACCCATGGCAGAAACATGGCCTCTTCATCCCTGAATACAGTCCCTGACATTTCTGACACACGCGGAGGCATCTACAGATGTGTTCTGTTACGGTTTGGATTTTGTTTTAAGTGTGTCCCTTAAAGGCCATATGATGGCTAGAAATTTGATTTCCACTGTGGTGTATTGGGATGAGGTGTATTCTTGAAGTGACAGAGACTAGTGGAATGTCATGGGGACACTTCTCTTGCAAGGGATTAATACAGTTCTTGTGGAACTTTGGCTAGATTCTATAAGAACAGATGCTCTTATATAGAACGGTTTCCTGTTTCACTCTGTGATAACTTCCTTTAACACACTTTCATCATGATGCTATGTGCCATCCTGTGATATGGCCAGAAGGTTGTCACCAGAGATCAAATGAATGGAGTTGTCCAGTGTGGATCCTTTCTGCAAAGAACCCAGTACCAGATGCTTTATTATAGCAACATAAAATGGACCAAGATGTTGACTGAATAAAGGAAATGATTTATTCGTTAGTACAGCCTCACTTCCTGTCTTGGTATAGCTGTTTATCCATCCATGACTGTTTGAAGTTTGCTGATCTTTCACTACTCACTTTCTATTACATAGCTTCATCTGAGCTATACTCTCTTATTGATTGATAGCAAGAGGCCAAGCAATCAAAATAAATGGGATAGTAGCCCATTATGAGCCTTGTCCAAACTAAGCTTCCAGAACAATGTCTTGGAGCAACAGTAAGCAAGTGGACAGATACACTACTATCTGACCATCATCACAGATGCTTAGGGAGTTCAGCTTTAGCCTTGGAGAAGGCCACACAGTGACTTTCCACAGTGACTTCACACAGCACTCCTCCATACTTCTCAAGAGTGTGGCATATGTCATTTATATCATTTTGGAGGCAATGTCTCTTCTATTTCTTGAGTTCAAGATTTATTTTTGGAGGGTAGCTGCCTAGGTGTTCATCAGCAGATGAATAGAAAATGTGGTATATACACAAAATAGAATTTATTCAGCCATAAAGAAAAAAAAATGATGTTATAAAACTTACAGGAAAGTGGGTGGGTGGAAAACAGAAAGCAGAAAACATTACATTGATTGAGGAAATCCAGGCTCAGAAAAAATAAACGCCGTGTCCCCATATCCTTTTCTATAAGCCATTCTTAGCCTTTAACTGTTAAATATGTGTCTCTAAGTGAAAGTAAATCTAGATAAAGCCTCAGTAACTAGAAAAGGGTCCACGTGAGAAATAAAACTTTTAAAGAAGGGCAATGGAGAAGACAACAAAGCAGAGGTCGGAATACTCTCTGGGCTGCAGCAGGGCAAAAAGAGACTTCGAGACAGAAGGGGATCTGTGAGAGAGGGAGACAGATAAGCATAAAGACATATGTACAAAAATCCCATGTGGGAGCCTGCTGTGTTGTAAGCCATTGACACACACACACACACACACACACACACACACACACACACACACACACACACACACACACACACACACACACACACACACACACACACACACACACGGGAGAGGGAGGAAGGGAGACAGAGAGGCAGTATGTTCTTGTAAAAAATAGTGAATAATGCATATTTAAGTTAGTCAGAAAATGGCTAATTCTTGAGGCTCTGTAGGAATGAAGAACACTTAGAGCCTACCTGTGTATGTGGTTGGGTATAGAGCCACAGGCTTGCCTCCGTTGACCAAGTTTGCCCTGAAACTCATTTGCCAATGTATTTAACCAGGAGTGATCTCATTAGGAGCTAAAATGTGTCAAAGTCATGTCCAATAACTAGTACTCTTTTAACTAGTACTAAACTGTGTCAAAGTCATGCCCAATAATTAGTACTCTTTTAAACTAGTTAGGGATTAGAATCCAGCTATAATTTTGTCTAACAGAATGGGGAACCACACCTTCTAGAAGACAAAGGGAAAATGAAGAATTGTTTGACACCCCTCATTTCAGGAGGATTGGAAGGGGCACCCCATGTGCTTGTTTTCACTTCACGTCACTGAATGCAGAATAAGTTCAGAAACATTTCCTGGGAGATGCTGTCATTCAGACGGTTACATTTATAAGTGTGTCCCAAACCCCTAATATTCTTAATGGCACTGGGTTTAACCCACCCAATTCTCCAAGTCTCAGAACTCATTTATGGATTAAGAGTAAATCTTCATAAAGACAGAGGAAGGAAGAGGCGAGGAAAAAGAGGGGGAAATAATTTTGATCCTGGAATTCTTTTCTATGTGATGAATGGGCCTAGATTCCAAAGCTCTTTTTAGAGTGAGTCCATGGGCTTAGTCAAGGGTTCTAGATAGATTAGTATACAGAACATTTCAGACAAGTGAATCTTCTGAGAAGAATATTTTTCTGGCTACAGCTACTGTTACTGTAAGTGATTAGATAGGCAACTGCTTAGAACGGTTGATCTAGAGAAACTGAGGCCAGCGGTAACTGGCCTTTTTCAAGCCAAGTAGTACTATCAACAGAAATAGTCTCCCTCTCTGCAAAGTAAGTTAGACAATGCTCTGGGGAGCACACAGATTTTTATTCAGAGGGGTTTAATTACTAGTGCCATGAGCAATAAGAGAAGGAAAGTACACAGGAAGAAAGGGCGGGCAAGGCCAATCACCGGGAACACCTTCCAGCTCACACTGGTAGATCGCAGGCTATAATTTGTCTCCCTGCAGACCTTGAAGATTGGACTCCATATGCCAGATGGTTGAGTCCTAGGTTACAGGTGTGGTCTGTGTTTTCTGTGCAGCTTTGGGGACCCGACTGAGAAGTGAGGGGACAAAAAAAGAACAGACACAGACCCCTGCACGGAAGAACTGGTGACCAGTGGCCTCTACTTGTTTTGATGGAGGACCAGCTACTGAAAACAGTCCTGAATCTAAGCCCCTCTGTTAAGTGCAAGACAAAAGCAGGGGCTAGCTAGTCTCAATAGGAAGTTGCTGTCTCAGGTTGTAAACACACACGGGAAGAGGAAGCTGCAGTTGCCAGTCTTTACACGTACTAGCGAATCCTTAGTAAGCACTCTTGCACACACGGTCAATAACCATACTCCGACAAGAGGAAGGCTCTGCCTGTTCTGAGCCTGACCTGTGTGAGAAAGGCTTTGCCAATTTCCCATGGGTCTGAGGCATTGGTCCTTGACATGGCTGTGCCTTTGTCAACAAAACACAGTCACTCAGGGCATCGTCCCCTCTTTACAAATTCACTCAAGACTTCCTCGGGTATATGAGGATGATTAGCACATATTCCTCGAGTCGAACCCTACCCTGGAATGCCAAGGAAGCATGTAATTCATAGTATTTAAAAGTAATGTTAGTTTTACACACCCTTTCGAATGAAAGAAATCAACCCAACTGTTCATTCTCGGCCTCATTCTGTTTCCAAAGAGACTAACTGGAGCCGCCTGCCGTGTCACTGCCTCGACCGAGGACACGAAAAATAAGCTTGTTCTGCCACACGCATTTGGTGGCTTTAATGTTGGGAATACCCTGCCATAATTCAGTATTTCACGCAGACACGAACGGGTGTCACTCCTCGGAACGGAAAACACTTCACCTGACAGCAGGAGGCAGCGGCTGTTCTCTCTGTGATCCGATTCATTCGGATAAAGGAGTAAAGGAACAGGAAGGCTCCCAAGAGCCACAGAATGTGCCCTGTGAGGGACATTGTTGTTCTTTCTCGCTTTCCTCTCATTAGCTGTCAGCGGTATAGCATCCAGAGCTGGAGTAATCCGAAGAACCAAAGGAGGGGTAAATGGCTCAGAGATCCCCAGCCTCGGCATAAACAAACAGCCACCAAGAAGAGACGCTTAGTCCTGTCTCTATCTTTTTCTCTCCCTCCTTCTCCTCCTGGTCATGTAGGTATGTCATGTGATGTGACAAAAAAAGCTTAGGATAAGGTGAATGAAGCCATCAAACAGCTGTTACTGTGGAGAGTGGGCAGCAGGGCCTCTGCACAGGGCCTCAGTGTTTGTTTCTCTTGGGGAAGAAGTCATGACAGCCACACTGAACAGTAGGACTTCCAGAGATTTTACTTTCTGAGCTTCGTGGCCAGAAACATTCCAGTGAACTTGATTTAGTTTTCTTTCTGCCACAGGAATAGCTGTCATTCACTAGACCAACAGGGCTTATCACTGTGGAACTGTATTCTTATTATCACAAAATACAGCCACATTTAAGTTTTCCTTTTCGTTAGATACCAATGCCAAAGAAACATACTGTCTGCATTGCAAGTTGGTGCCTTTTAAATTCTCTCTTTGTCTTAAGAAATGGAAGTTGCTTTTCCTTCTATAAGCGTTATCTCCAGAACTTCTTGAGTGTTCATGTGTGTCGGGAATAGTTACAGGCATGCTATCTGATTGAAAGCCAGTGATAACAGCAGAGGCAAGCACTATCACTTCTATCTCCATACAAAGACAACATCATAGGGAAATTATGTAACTGCTGCACATTCTCAGATCCCGATAAGAGAAGATGTGGGTATGAACCCTTTGGCCTTAGCCTCCGCAGCCCATGCTCTTAGCCACATCATGGTTCTGCCTACTGTGACCCATTGGCTTAGCAAAAAAGCATATTTATAGCTTATCTTCCTAATGTTCTTATTGCTGAAGACACCGTGCAGTTCAGATGCAGGGCCCAGAGGCTCCTGAGATGGAACTGATCTGAGAACCTTCTTCTTGAGGTCGAGATTTCATGGTATCAGAAGGCATTATGCAAGCTTTCAAAGGAGGCAGGCAGCCAACAGGCCTGGAGTTACGAGGCCCATGAACTATAACAACAACCAGCATGGCATTGTAATCCAAAGTGTGTACTAGTGACAAGCATACCTTGGTGCTAACCAACAGCTCTCGAATCGGACTGAACAAGAGGGAAACTATGTTTGGTACTGACAACCTAATCAACTACCCCGGCTAGTGAAGTCAACTACCCAGGGTTAGTGAAGTCATCTAGGGCTAGTGAAATCAACCATCCAGGGCTAGTGAATTCAACTATCCAGAGCTAGTGAAGTCAACTACCCAGACTAGTGTAGTCAACTACCCAGGGCTAGTGAAATCAACCACCCAGGGCTAGTGAAGTTAACTATCCAGGGCTAGTGAACTCAGCTACCCAGGCTAGTGAAGTCAACCACCCAGGGCTAGTGAAGTTAACTACCCAGGCTGGTGAAGTCAACTACCCAGGGTTAGTGAAGTCAACTAACTACCCAGGGTTAGTGAAGTCAACTACTCAGGGTTAGTTGGAACATAACCTACCACTTTGCTAAACCACCATCACCCCTGACTACAGTCTTTTTACTCACAAATAACTGTAGTGCTTACCCCTCAGGGAGGAAACTTCACTGCCACAGACAGGAAGACCCTTACAGAAAACCACAACCAATCAAAATGTACCAAGGGACTCAGCTCCAATCTCCAAAACAACTGCTTCTCCTAAGGCTCAGGGAAGAGAAGGCAGAAAGACCCAAGAGTTTGCTGTGAGATTGTGCTCCTGGGGATGTCAGAAGCTTTCATATAAAGCCTCACCCACATTATTGCCTAAACAGGAGCCGAACAAGGATGGTTAGAAACATGCTGAAGTGGATGGGGAAAGCCCACGGGGTCTGATTTTATTTGAAATCTTATTTTTAATATGTGAGGTGGCTAAGGTAGGAAATTACGGTTTGTAGAACACCAAGATCGCAAACCAACTCTGTTTGCTCATCTGCAAAGGAGTCCCCTTAGCATCATTCTAACAGGTTCTTTAGTCCCTCATCAACTCTGCGGCTGCTGGTCCCTGTTCCCCATCATGAGCCAGGAAAGGCAGCACTGTAGAGAGCAGGCAGCATTAAGGAGCCCAGGATTTAGTTTCTGCTCACTGCTTCTACTTAAGTTATTTTCTTTGCAATTATTTGTTTTTTCATTTGTGTGTGTGTGTGTGTGTGTGTGTGTGTGTGTGTGTGAGAGAGAGAGAGAGAGAGAGAGAGAGAGAGAGAGAGAGAGAGAGAGACAGCATGCATGATACATGTAGAAGGAAAAGAATAACTTGCATCAGGCAGTTCTTTCCTCCTACTACGTGGGGCCCAGTGATACAAAGCAGTCTTGTGCTTTTATCTGCTGAGTCATCTCCTTGCTGTTACTTTTATTATTTGGGACAAAGAAGGCACTGGTATATAGAACTGACCTTTAAAGAAGAGATAGGGATCTAATGTCTCTGGGAAAACATCCCGATTCTCACAGTCTCCAGGCTCCTCAATGTGCCTCCACTGGACACCCTCTGAGTTGTCAAATGTGCCTTGTCAGAGGTACATTGCAGACCCCCAATGAAATGCTCCTAATAGGTTCTGACCTAAAGCTTCAGTTCTTCTATTCAAGCTCACTGGTCCACAGCATGCCTCCTGTGACCAGGGGATGTCTTGATTCCAGGCCCAGGTCTCCCTCTAGAGGATATCATCATATTTTCTTCATTTATTGTAACCAAGTTCAAGGAGCTCCAATAGGGTCTCTGGGACCCAGGTGTGCTCCTATTCCCTTTTAGTTCTTACTGGAGGAAAATCCATAGAGAGTAAGTGGATTAGTTCTCCCAGGGTTGGCCACAGATACGCACATTAGCATACAATAACTTTGCTTTAGCTTTAGTACTGAACTGAGTATTGCAGCCTCAGGGCTATGGAATGGTTAGTGTCCACAAACAGCAAGAAACATAGGTTTTGAAGAATTTCCTTAGCTTCTTTTGTTGAGTCATTCACTCTGAACTGAAGAATTTTCAACCAAACAGCAAGAAACATAGGTTTTGAAGAATTTCCTTAGCTTCTTTTGTTGAGTCATTCACTCTGAACTGAAGAATTTTCAACGTATTTTTCCTTAACTGAAAGATGGCAGTCTCCAAATGACCTAAATTCAGTATTATTTGTAATAGAAAAGTAACTCTAGAATGTTTAAGTCTACATGTCAAATCACCATCTGTATATATGAGCAGAGTCCTAAGGCTTCAGAAACTTGGTCTTTGTATGTATATGGGCCCTTGCTTATGAGACTTTATCTTTTCAATGCTGGTGATGATATAGACTTCCTGATAAGGGTTGGTTTATCAGATAATCAAGTTTCTCCTCCAGAAGAGCATTTGTTTCAAGTTAGAGGGTAAAACCAAACAAACCACCCTGATAACTAACATAGTCAGATTTGGCACCATCCTGGTACCCATCACATTATATAGACACTCAGATATTGTGTCTGCCTGGAAGAACAGTCTTGCCTGGTCCTCACTCCCTTCAAGCCATGACGCTACCCGACCAAAGGCAAAACTCACCCATGTTGTTGGGAGATGGTGCAATTGAGGTCTAAGCACTTTGACTATGCTTACACAATCTTCCTAGGAAGGCAAGAGCCCCTACCCCCAGGCCAGTCATATGACTTTGCATTTCTGGAAATGGAGTGGCCGCTGAGTTTGCCAGGGCCGCACAGATGGTAAATACTCACCAAACGAAAGTGTTCCTAGTTTAGTATGATGATATTTTGATGTGACTTGTGCCAAAGTCACATTACATCATCGGGAAAGGTTTTGTTTCACATCAACAGAATTTCCAGGAACTCCTAGAGAGACTCCGGAGCAGCGAGCTTTGGGCACTCAGCGTTCGTCGGGTAGGAAGCACTCCCAGCTGCCAGTTGTTAGTTTTAATCTCTAGGCTCAACCCTTCTCATTTCAAAGGCCTCATGTATATACTGTGGCATGGAACAAAATCCTCACATCCCCTCTGGTCTAAAATCTAGGGTGTTGGAGTTTCACTCCTTTGGGTCTATGTGACAAACAAATCAAGCCAATTGAAAGCCTGCACCCCATGATCATTGCTGCAATGGATGAAACTCTCTTTCAATAAGCCGACAAGAGGTAATGGCAGGCTCCTTGTTTCCGCTCAGGTAGTGTGACTTTATTCTCCCCAAATACATCTCTGGTTGAGGTTCAGATAGGAGCACTCACTTCCCTAGTGGGGAAATAAGCTTTCAAATGCGTTCTCCAGGATTTGTAGCTTGGAGTTCTTCTAATAAAAATACTGTCTCCACATTTTGTGTGTATACTGTTCTGGACTCCGGGGAGGGAGCAAGCGGAACAAAGTCCTCTTGGACATGTTCTTCTAGTGGCCCTACAATAACACCTCACTGTGGTGCACTGTGGATTTGCTAGTTAATAATTAACACTGAAGTTCTACCTTTGGAGGAGGCAGGTGTCTTTTGTCCATGGCTGAGAACCAGCATTTTAGGCAGGTCAAGTGATCAGAGCAGTCCCAGGATCCGCCCGAGACTAGTCCATGGGCAGTTCTGGAGAGAGATGGGTGGCTGAGAACTTCTCTCTATTTCGCTGCTCATTTCTCTCCAGAATCCCTGAAATAGAATGAGTGTTTCCAACCATGTCATGGCTCTCTGATACATTAAATACCTGGGTTGAAAGGTACCCTAGACACCCCAGAGCTCAAAGCACATATGCCTTTAACAGTGTGCTGCCCTGGATGGCAACAGACTCCATTTGATATATATCTGGTGTTATTGAAGGGCCCTGGAGTGTGAAACTGATCCTGGATCTCAAAGGCTTAGTGTGAGAAAGGGAATGGCAAATATCGCATTCATATCTACACTGTTACATATCAAATTGACAGTTGGGTGACATTTAAATGAATAAAATAATTAAAAGCTCGGGAGATAGCTCAGTCGAGCACCTGGTGCACAAGCCTGAGGCTTGCGTTCAGATCAGCAGCATCCACTGTAAACCCAGGCACATGCCTTCAATCCTATGGCTAGGGAACTGGGGTGGATGCCTGGGGCTTGTTGTCTATGTAGTCTGGCTGAATTGGCCCAGGTTCAGTGAGACACCTTGTCTCAA
>NC_022021.1:30264008-30266299 GCF_000317375.1 Microtus ochrogaster | reverse complement strand
AAAAAAAAAGAAAGAAAACAAACAAACAAAACAAGGACCAATACCTTATCCTTAAAGTAAACAAGTACATGCTACGGACAGCAAACCATCTAACTGGAATGGAAAATCCAGACCCATCCTGAAATGTGTAACTCAGTCACCCAGAGAGGAGGCACCCATAAACTTGCTGAAGCCTCAGCTTACCCAGAGGAGGTAACTTTTTTTTTTTTAATCAGATTCTGGGAGGTGCTGATGCTGCTCAGGGCTCCTAGGCTTTGACGCACCTGGTTCTCTAAACCAAAGGTGAGGCGGGGATGGAAGGAGAAGGATGACAGAGCCAGGAGAAGCCTATCGCTGGAGAGCATCCAGCTAGTTACCAGCCATCTTGTGCTGGGGGCACCTCTGCATTCTCTTCCTCCTTCAGTTAAACAATTTCTGGCATCAGATCATAAAACCCTCTTGCTTAACAATCAGAGAAGATTTCCCCTTGGGAACTGAATGTTGCTTGGAATAAGTATTCTTGCCTGTCTTTTCGTACCTCTGATGAACCTGCTCCCTGTCTAGAGTGAGATTCTTGGTTCTACTCGGGTTGGTGCCAGCTGGAAAGGGAGAGCCCCTGGAGGTATGAGACCAGGATTCCATGTGGGTAAAGGGAGGCTCTCTGGCTCTTTACCCAGCAGCTGGAGGTTGCAGGGGAAACTGACTTGTACTGTCTGAAACAGGCATAAGGATATGTACTTCAGACAATGTTAGGAGGAAGAAATGTAGGCTTCTGACACCAAGGACCTTCATAGAATGGGTTCTGGGTGAGAATGAAGACACTCAAATTTTAGGGGCCTTGCGCTTCATCAGTTTCATGACCCCAACCAAATCTCTCAATTCTACCTTAGTTCCTTCATCCATAAAACCTGGCTGGATTTCTAAGAATCATTTCAACCAGAAGAGCCCATGAATCCCAGGACTCTAAGCTTCCCAGTTAATGAAGAAATATAAGAATTGAGTCCAGGAAAGTTTAGCTACTTGACCTACTGCTTTGGAACAACAGAATGAGCGCATTCTTGCCTCCTGGACCAGTGTTTCTCAGTTCAAATCCGAAGGGCCCCCCCCCCACCACCGCGAGCATCATCGAAAGTAGACAGGGGATTCCAGAGGAAGGGAACTCTGTACCTTGAGAGACCTTGGGGATCAGAGTCCAGACTTCTGAAATGAGCCGTCAGTGACTAGTCAGTCCCATGAGACCTCTTCTCCAGAAGATTACTCTTCTCTGTGTCCCCAGAATTCGGCTCAGTTTGACTTTGACCTCTTGGGTCAGATTCCACCACTTGCCAGGCAAGTGTTCTCATTATTTTCTTGGCACTGCAGTCTTTTGGAGCAGCCACAAACAGCTGCCAGGGGCAGTGCCACAGAACTGCCCAGGTCCAGCTCTTGCTATGTTCGACAGTTTGTCCTCCGATATCCCTTATTCCTAGAACTCATTTTGGCCCACCTGATTTGTTTAACCATCTCCACAAAAAATCAACACACCTTATTTATTTTTGCAAAGGCTGATTCTGATGTGATCTGAGGTAAGCAAACACTTTCATTCACGTCAGCTACTCCCCTAGGGCACCCTGGGTTCATCCTATCCAGGACAGACTTTAATGACCTATCTAAGGCTCAGTATGGTGGCCCTAGCCTGGCTCAGATGGACAGGACTCAAATGCTGAGAAGCTTGCTTTTCTGAGTGCCTCAGGAGGACACGGTTCCTTCATTTGTCCCCTCTAAAGAAATGGTGGTTGTTTTTCTTTCCCTGGGGGCTAATTACAGAACACACACTTGGAGAAAAGGGAAGAAAAGGAGGACCTTATTGTATTACCCGATCTCGCTCTCCACCATTTAGCCAGGACAGGACAACACTCTTCATGTTACATAGGCTCCGACCCAGATCACCCAGAACACAAACTCTCAGTGACAGCTGAAAATCAGTTGTATCACAACATATTCCCCCAACCTGGGACCTTTTTGATGAACACTTTAATGAGACCTAAATGTGAGACACTGTTTACAAGTTCTTTATAGAAGATAACTTATTTAACTTTGAAATTCATATTAGGTGGTATCTGGATTGAATGGTATCTCTAAATGTACGAGAGATTCCTATGTTGAAATCTAAATGCCTGGCATCTCAGAATTGGACCTCATGTGGAAATAAAGCCATGGCAGACGGAGTCAGCTAAGAGGAGGCCCTTGTGACGGGCTCTACTTCAATCTAACCTGTTTAAATGGGATAGCTAGATCCAGAAATACAGATGGTTTTTACAGGTTTTTACAGA
>NC_022021.1:30241568-30263908 GCF_000317375.1 Microtus ochrogaster | reverse complement strand
AAGGACTGCCACAGATTACCCCCAGATGTAAAGAGAAATACACGGGACAGATTTTTTTCTTCACAGACACCAGAAGAAAACCAACCCCTTTGCCTTTTGAAATGAACCCTTGGTTTCTGTTTTTTTGTCTCCCAACAGCAAAGCGTTTTTGTCACTTCTGATCCCTTGGTTTGTTATACTTCACTATCGCAGTCCCCAGAAAACTAGCAGAGATGACCTTACTTCATATGTGGAGATGGAGTCACAGCAATTGAGTACTTCCCTGATGTCACACACTAGCAAGTATCAAGGAATTTTCTCCAAAATCTTCCTTTTGCAGGACAGCATTTAAACTAATTCTACTTTGGCCTGAACAATCAAATCACCATGAAAGGAAGCTTAATTGACAAAGCCAGTGTAAAAGAGAAACACATAAATCCCTTTGTGGTCCATGAGATTTCCTTGGTAGTTATTCTCATCTCCCATGCTAGAACAAGCATCAAGGTAATTGTGTGTCTACTCGTAATCAGAGAGAGAATTTCCCTTAGAAGAGGCAGCGAGGAAATGCTAGGTAACTATGTCCCTGAGTCTAGTGATCGACAGATGCTGAGAGAGGCTAGCTCTTGTCTGGAAGGATATTTACGCTATAGTCATGTTACATAAAGATCACTGTAAAACAAAGCCATGGGAGTCACTGATACCACAGATGTGATGTGATTAATGACCTCTTTCTAGAGAGTCTTTCTCACCCTCCATCCGGAACCCCGCGGTGACAGGCATAGGCAGAGAGAGTTCTTCCTAGGAACACTGCTTCCAAGATGCTTCTTTTCAACAGTCTCCCACGTATTTTCCACATTTCTCCTCTTGTCCATTTTGAACTATTCTCCATATTCCAGCCAGATCTTTCCTTCTGCGAATGCAAACCTCCCTACGCATCTCTTCAATCTGCAATGCTCTGATGGTTTCCTTAGGCTAATTCTTCTTGCATGGCCTACATCTATCTGGAGGGCTGGCCATGCCTTTCTGTCCAGGCCCCACTTCTCCCCAGGCCAAACATCACATGCTCCATTGCCCAAACTGTAGTCTTCCTGCTACTCCCATTTCCCCAATGGCTTTGTTCTCTGGAGCTTACCATGATCTCTTGCCATGATCATGCTGCCCACAGACACCCTTCTCTTAGCTTCATCTTTCAGTTTGGTCCTGAGGCGCTCCATCATTTATCACAGGGCCTCTTGACCAGAACTCATCCCTCTTTTTTTGTGATGTGGTCCCAGTCCATCATATTTTCTTTTTGCCACCATTATTGGCTTATGGGTAATCTCCCCTTTTAGCTTTTGGGGAACAAGGACTCTTTCATCCACCTATGTGATTCCAAGGACTACCCTGTTATATAATTGGTGTTGGATTAACGTATGTGGAGAGAACATAGTGGCCCGTAGTTTAACTTCATAAACAAGGAGGGCATTGTACTGCTTCCCGTCTGAGGGCCTGTGCTTTAATGCCCCTAAAAATGAGTCGAAAAGAGAGTGTCCATCTCTTGTCATTCTCGGCCTTATGCGCTCCTCTTCTCATCCTGTCTGCCTTCCATAGGAAACCCCGAGCCCTACACTGTAGTTTTCCTTTCCATATAGGAAGATACATAAATGGGGTCCAGTGTCTATGGGGCTGAGTAATAACAAGTGGGCTGGAAAGGAGGACATGGAATGGGATCAAAGGAGTGAAGTCTAGGAATGGTTCAAAGTCATGGAGAAAGTGTAGATGAGAAGCCCAGGGAGAGAATTCAGGTGGTAAATAAGTCACATGCCCAGGACACAGAACCCTGCCTTCTCTTCCTCCCCGCTACTACCAAATGCTGGACTTGGCCCTAAATTTTCATGGCTAGTCCTTCCTAGATGTAGAAGTAAATGCAAATGAGCAAGAAAATAAATTGGCTGTTCTGTTTCATTAGTACCTTGAAAACAGTGTCTCGTGATTCCGATACATGTTTCTCATAGAATTAAAAATCATCAGAGGTATAGATTTCGCCCAGGTTCTGGAGAGAGCACAGTGCTTTGCCTTATCGCTGAGCTGCAGCCCAGTCTAAGGACTGCAAACTCAAGAGAGGAGGCTCTGCCCTTGTTTCAGGACCCCATGTACAGGAGATGCTCTGCAGAGTAGCCAGCCACAGCAGAAACGGGGGGACGCTGATGCGGTAGGAGAAGCAGCTGCTTCCGCGCTGATGCTGTACTGGGATCTGAGTCTGATTCTCTGCTGCTCATTTCTGGTTATGTGGAAGTTGCTTGGGCTGCTTCTACTGCCCTAGGGTTTGAAGAACTCTAGGTGAGCAAGTGGGCACTCAGAATCAGTGTAGGGTTCCCTTCCCATCCATAGACATCCTTCGAGGATCCCCAGTCAGAATCTTTGAGTGGGATAGAGAGCTAGCTACTCCTTGCCTACTCCAGTGCTGCCAATTCCACCATCCGTTATTAACTGTCTACAGTGATAGTCAAGTTCTGTTGTTATACAGGCTTAAATGGACACAAGAAACAAGCTGTTAAGTCCGTGGATGAGCTCCACTTTACAGAACAACCTTTGGGTGAAGAAGCTCTCAGATTCAGTCTCTTGGGCAGAAAATCCTTAAGTGTTCTCTAACCTATGGCGCCTGTGTAAGTCAAGTGACTTTCTTACCTGGCCCATTCACCAATTTCATCACCCAGCAGGAAAGGAATACCAGTGATCTGGCAGAGAACCTAATTTTAAGCAATCGATGGTTTTTAACCAACACACTGGTCTGAGTGATAAGCTCTTTTGCATCGTAGCAGCACTGAGTCAGCAAATTGTCACTTGTGGGTGTCTATGGGACCTGCAAGTCCCAGCCAACTCGTCCATTTCCCTGGAGAGTCCACCCACTCCTGCCATATTGTAAGCATCAATCCCTCAGACTGGAGTGCAGTCCTACATGATTGCACGTGGGCTACTGATATTGTTGCCTGGCTGTCCTCTCCTCTCGAATACAGTGAGATGGTGTCCTACATCATTGTATGTGGGCTACTGATATTGTCGCCTGGCTGTCCTCTCCTCTCGAATACAGTGAGATGGTGTCCTAAATCTTTGTATGTGGGCTACTGATATTGTTGCCTGGCTGTTTTCTCCTCTAGAATGCAGTAAACACTTGAAACATACATCTGGCTTATCCTCCTTTCAAAGCCATTTTTTTTTCTAGTACCGTGGCAGTTGTTTTTTTTTGGGGGGGGGGTATTTCTGCTGCCTTGTGATTAGATTGAAACATGAGTTCTTTGGTTATATTTATGAATTTCATAAGCCAAGGTCAAGGGCTAGCAAGAGAGTATTTTCTTGTCACAGGGCACGCAAAGGCCCATCTGACCAAGAAGCTTCATCTTGTCTGAGATGGCTTGCTTATGGCTTCTGAGCCATTGAGTTGGTATCTGGGAGAATCTTCTTTTTTAGAAAAAAAAAAAGCCTAGGTTCAGTTGGTTTAGTTAATATTATGGGATGCCTATGATGTGCTGGGCTCTCAGGTTTATGGTAACATGGCTCCTTCTCTGTAAGACTAGACAAGGGCCGGCAGAAATATTGAGGAGCTGGCTCCATTCGTGACCATCGGCCAGAGTCCTCTTTATTGCGCTTACACATCTATGCTCATCCCCCTAGCTGGTTTTTCTCCTTTCTAAAAGTCTCTGGTTTTCTCCCTTCCATATGCCTATATTCCTGCCACTTTCTCTCTAATTCGCCCTTTCCATGTTTCTACCTTTTACCGTGCTAAAACATTTGCCCAAACAGATAAATTTGATGTAGTTTATCCACGCAATAGTCTGTTACTCATTGTAAAAGAGGGATGCACCATTTAGCCACACAAAGGCTCAGAAAACTTAAAAGCATTTTACTGAGTCAAAGAAAGCAGTCTGAAAAGGCCACATTCTGCTGAATTCCAACCACATGACATTGTAGATAAGGTAAAGCTGTGGAATCAGGGTGAATGATCAGTGGTTGTTAGGGGTTCGGGAGGGGGACATGGAAAAAGGACAAGGTGAAAGATGGGTCTTTCAGGACTATAAAACTATTTTGTACGGGACAATGATGGGTCACTATGCATTTGTTAAAACCTATACATGTCTGAAACAAACGATCAGCCCTAAAGTAAATAATGTTAATGGTGGTATGTGAATGTTGGCTCACCATTGTTAACTCTGCCACACAGGGCCAGATGCTAATAACGGAAAAACTGTGGGGAAAAGGGGAGTGGGTATACGGAAGCTTTCTGAGAAAAGAACCCAAAATCTGTTGGGGGGGGTGAAAGAGAGAAGTGTAACTCACCCAGACTTCCCTTGGGCAGTTTGCAGCAGCTCTTTTAGAATAACATTTAACTTCTCTTTCCTTTGAGTAAAATCTGGAGGTGTTCCCCAGCCCACACTAATCCATCTTTACCTTCCCTAAGGACTGGGCTGTCACATGACCAGCGTGCGGCTGCACTGATCTTTGCTCTTGCCCCTGACATACATTTTCCCTCTGAAGCAGTTAGATGCATCTTGGCTTGTTAGTGTCGTAAGTTAACAAGTGGTTATAGTACCCATCTCTTGTGAAAACACAGATCCGTCCACAGACACCCTTTCCCACCACGGATGCTCCAATCACACCTTGCCCCTCTTCACACCTAGCCCCGCCCCCCCGACTGGAAAGGTGAGAAGAAAGAATCAGAATGGATAGAGGTACAGAAAATGACGCCCCCTCCCCAACCCCATTCCTTACCTGTGATCCTCCTCTATTCTGTCACCTCCCTTTCATGCTTCATTGCTGCCTGCTACGTATTGGTTATGAGGCTTACAGGCAAGTGCCACTATCCTCGGCGCTTTCCAAACCAAGGAAAGAGAATTGTAGCCCTAGTGTTTTATCCTTTGCAACCCAGTTGTTAATGATTGACTTGCATAGTGAGGTAGGGAGGATTGTTATCGGCCCTCACTTATGAGGACAGTGAACACAGAACAATCCCTTAACGAAAACCAGGAGGAAACTTTGTGTTTCAGAGAGTTCCCTGGACTTGAGCTTGTGGTTCAACGAAAGCTTGCTCGCGTGTGTCTGCTGCGTTTGGCAGTAGAGGAGGGAGGAAAGACCTTAGTTTTTAAGAGGCTTTAAGCAAAGCAGTGAATCTTAGGGGAATGTGTTGATTTTCAGGATCTTTGGGGGAAAGAAAACCTTACTAGTTATAAATCTTTATACATCTAGAATATGTAAAAAATTCAAAAAATTTTAACAACCTCCCTCAAATTGTCCAATCCATGAATGGACAAACGAATTAAGAAGACACTTCTCAAAAGAAGTAAAATAGCCAATAAATACATAACAAACCTGTTCAACATCCTTAGCTATAGGGAAAATGCAAATTAAAACTACATTGAGGCTGGAGAGATGGCTTTGCAGCTATGAGCACACATGCTCTTGCAGAAGAGTCAGGTTTAATTTTCAGCATCGACATGGTCGGCTCACAACATCTGTAATTTCATTTTCAAAAGATTTGATACACTTTGACCATGCAAGTATCAGGCACATATATGACACACACGCTTACATACATTGAGGCAAACACTCATATACATTGAAATAAATAAATCTAAAAATGGCTTCAAAAAGCTGTCTTGGAGCCATGTAAGCTGGCTGACATGTGTGATCACAATAATGAAGAGGAACAAGCAGGAAGGTGGGTGAGAGTTTGAAGCCAGCCTGGTTTACAGTTTACATATTGAGAACGAAGCTATCTGGGGTAGAGAATAAGACCCTTTCTCAAATCAACAGACCCACCAACCAACCCACAAAACAGTGACAAACAAAACTGAGATTCTATCCCAGCCTATCCATAATGTCTAAAAACCGGCAACAGTAAATGCTGGAGAAGATGTGTGGGAAAAAAAGAGATGCTTATACTCTTCTAGTGGAAATGTAAACCAACGTAGCCATGTAGAAGTCAGTGTAGCCGTGTGGAAGTCAGTGTAGCCGTGTGGAAGTCAGTGTAGCCGTGTGGAAGTCAGTGTAGCCGTGTGGAAGTCAGTGTAGCCGTGTGGACATCAGTGTAGCCGTGTGGACATCAGTGTAGCCTTGTGGAAGTCAGTGTAGCCTTGTGGAAGTCAGTGTAGCCACATGGAAGTCAGCATGGAGGTTCATCAAGTACGAAAAGTAGAATGGCCGTGTGATTTGGTTGTGCCATTCCTCGGGACATCCCTGAAGAAACCCAGGGCAGCACATCAGACCCGTTTTTTTTTTGTTTTTTTTTTTTTTTGCTTGAACGTATTGATTTTAATTACTTTGACAACAAAATTTAGTAACAAACATGTAACACACTCCTATTGTAACTGCTAGACGGTGAAATCAGCTATCCGAATCCATTCATCCTTCCCTTGACAGCAGGTGGTAGCTCCCAGAGGACAGGTGGGTGAGCACTAATAAAGACTGTGATTGCTAACCTAGCACCAGACCCGTTTCTGGTAGCACCGTTTGCAGTAATAAAGAGACTGCGCCGACATGAGAGCTTATCAGCAGATGCTGGATAAAGCAAATGTGATGCATGGACATAGCAGAGGTGTATTCAGATGTAAGGGGTGAAATGGCACCTGCAGGAAAATAGATGCGACCAGAAAGACAAACAAACCAGATAAGCCAGATCGGGAAAAGAGAAAAGCGGCATTTTTGTTTTTCTCACATGCAGAATCAAGAAGTGAAAACAAAGAGTTGGGCTGATGAAATGGCTCGGTAGGTGGAGGCCCTTTGGCATAGACTTGTCGACCTGGGTTTGATGCCTGGATCCCACAGGGTGGCAGGAGAGAATTAACTCTGGAGTGTGGGCACCTGGCCTTCATATGCACACGGCCACACATGCGTGTCCTCCCCTTCCCAATAGGAAAAGAACATTTTAAAGGCATGTCAGAAAAATACCGACTTGTCTCTCATATGTAATCTAGACTTATACGTGTTTTTTTTTATACGGGTGTGCTTGTGTGTATGTTTGTTTGTATGTGCGTACGTGTGTGCATACATATATACAACATGAAAACAGAAGGAGAGTTGTTTGTGAGGAAGAAGATTAGCAGGAAGGGTGAAGTGGGACAAGAGAGGCTAATGGGGTAAATTTAAGCACTGTAAAATGTTCTCATTGAGAGATATGAAAATATCGTTCTGAAACATTTTGTATGCTAACTGAGAAATAAAAACAGACCAAGAAAAAGTTCCTGGGAAGAGCAGTCCACTAGGGCCTATGGATCACAGGCTTTGATCAATAAACACCAAGAGAGCACGCCATTTCACTCCCGTACTCAGCCAGCCTACCAGGGACTTGGACTCCACCAAGACACAGCTGAGAAGTTGAGCTTAGCGCTGCCAGCCCTGAGGAGACACTGGGTTTCCTGGGTAGAGACACGGCAGCGATACGGAAAGAAGAGGAAAGGAGACCAGAGGGAAGCAGAACATGAAGAGGACATGAAAAGGACTTTAGAAAACGGTCCTGCCATCCTGCCGGATTTGATGCTCATGCCGCCTGCCTGCCCAGATTCACACTGAGGAAGGGGGTTCTGTAAGAGTAACATTTTGCATTCTCCCGAAGGAATTCATCAAAGACAGGTTTCCCTGAACAGAAGCCGTCCCATGCTCCCTCAGCTTCGCCCACATCACTTCTTTCCTGCACCAGAGAAACCTGCAAGTAGTCCCTCCACCACCCATCCCGGCTGAGTGGGACCAAGGGACACCGTCATCTTTCCTGAGCAGACATCCCTTACTGGTGGTGGTCCTCGCTCTGGGCTCACCAAACTCCGGGGCTTTGCACAGTTTTGCCACTCATTGCTGTCTCTCCAGCACTCAGCACTGCTTGGGTAGGAGTTGAATTAGCACAGAGAACAAACACTGTACATCACAATAACCTCCCTCAAGCTGCTTACGCCAAACTGTTTTCTGGGAGGTCACCAGCCCCTCCTTTTCCTCTAGTCACCTTGAGGATTATCGTGACTGAGCCAGGCTGAGGTTGGAGACGGCAGTGTGAAGGACAGAATCTTTGCTTCCACCACTTCTTCTAGGAGAGGACGCCGAGGCCTGCTAACCCTTCTCAGCTCTCGGGCAGACATGTGGGTTCTAAGTGTATGAATACCCACATTGGTTTATTGAAAGAAACACAAGAAAGAACTCAGCTGAGTTTTGTTAGCCAGAGTATGCATGCCCAGTATGTTTTGACTGTCCGTGGTTCTGGCCATCCAACAGGTGCTGTTTTCAGTAACATGTGAGAGAAATCCCGTTCTTCCCTGTGTGGTGTTTCCCTTGGCTACCCTCATTGGAAGCTATTAGAAATTTGCATTGAAATGTGAAACTGGTTTGGCCATGCCATGTTGTCCCTGGTGACAGAGGAGTCACACATGGGAGAAAACATTTGTTTCTACTAGAGGAAGAGAAGGCAAGCAAATATGGGCAGGGAGCAGCCTGGCTCTCAGGAAGCCAAAGCAGGGCCTGAATCATCTCTAGAAAAAGCCATCCCCAGGGTTCTCTGCTGGGTTGCAGCCTTCTTCTTGTGTCCTTTGGAGGCAGCAATAAAAGTATTTTCCGGAGCCCTTTTATGAGGACATTAGCCTCACTCACAAAATAAAATCTTATTTCATTTAGGCAGTCTCCTAAAGCTGACACTATGTCATGATTTAGGATTGTAACATAAAGTCTGGGCACGCATGTCCTTTTAAATGCTACAGAGGTGTAGGTTTTAGAAACCACTTGCTTCTGGCCTGGATACCTTGTTTTATTTTATTTCCATATAGTGTGGGTCTAAGAATGGACACTATGACTAGCAGTCAAAAGTCACAAGGAGCTGAGGAGGGGAGGCTGGGCCTTCCTTCAGGCTCATAGCCTTATTGGAAGCATTTGAAATGCTAATCTTTGTTTTTGGAATTTGGTTTGTTTGTTTCCTTTTCCTATCACTAAATATTAATACCATAACCAACTCCTCTCTTTTGGGATGCTTTCTGGATTAGCCCCATTGCTTTCATCTGGGAATGAGTCTTTAATTAGGGTTCCAGTGAATTAGTGACTCAGCTCAATGTACCCCTCACTTCTGCAATCGTTCAATCCTGTCTCCGGTTCCCACCCGCTGATTCCCGGAAAGAAGCACCTATGGGTCTAATATTGGGGGGGGGAGCTAAAGATAAGGCAGCCAACCTTGGTGCTACCTGCAGGAGAGCCCGCCCAGGCTTGAGGCTCAGATTTGTTCCCTCAGGGAAGCTTACCCACTAGTCACCCAGAGCACAGGACTTAGTAAGTCTGTGAACTGGAGCACAGGGCCAACAGAGCTGAGGCATTCCTAGGACAGGTAATGACTTGAGTACCAAACCTGGCAAGCTTAAGGGCAACAGTCAGTTTACATCTAGGGAAGGCCTACTTCTACTGCATGCCCATACAGTAAAGGCCAGTGGGGCTGATTCTCTATTTAACCCACTTTTCACACCCCTTACGATACCCTTTAACCTCCCTCCTTATTCACTGATGATGAAGATGATCCTGGCAGCAAGCTGTTAATGCTGTTGCTGAAGCCAATTCTCTTGAAGAGCCTCAGAGGCCTTTGGATGGAAGGGTTGAGCAAAAAGACATTAAAGAAGCCCCCCTCTCTTTCTCTGCCCTCAGAGGATGCCCTTTTCTGACGCTAGCAAAGCTGACCTTGGGCCTTTCAGATATCATTTAGTAAAGTCATCTTGCGCTTGCCAAAGTAAACAAACAGGATGCTTTGCTATATGGTGCCCTTGACTCCATGAAACAACACTATTCCTGTTCCAAGTTCCTCTGTGTAGGACAGCCATGATGGTTTTCCTTGGCATGGACAAAAGGTGAACATCTGCATGAGTCTTACAAGACTCTTCTTCCAGAATCTTCTCTCTTTCTTCAGATGTGAAATCATAAATTTATGATCCTAATCACCTTATCTTTGCTATTTAGTCAACAGACCCATTTAATGTGTTTGTTAGGTGTGGTTAAGGAGGAGACACCAGACCTCCAAACATAAAATATTTTGTCTCTGAAAGGAGTATTTTTTGGCTTCCTGTTTTGTTTCCATTAAATTCCTTTCTGCTTGGTCTTTATTCTTTTTTTACTCCCCTCCTTGTCCTTTTTGTACCACTACAGACGAGAAGCCTCCCTGGTTTGTATCACAAACTTGGCCCTTGGAGATATGCTTGCTGCATTGACAGGGTGTCAGGTGCCCATCTCAAGATGTTCTAGGCGTGCTCTGTGAACTCCAGTGATCTGCTGATGACAAGAAGCTTGTGAGCTCCCCATAGCCAGCTGGTCATCTCTATGGGACAGTCACCCCTCCCATCAACAAACAGGGAGCAGCTAAGATCAGAGGGGCTGAACAGTTGTTTTCTGCCCCAGCCACCAATTCCTCTGACAGACCAGACTTCAGCCTCTCTGGAGATGGCCACAGGGAGAGCTCGGCAGGAGGTTCTTGCTTGGAGAAAGGGAAAGGCAATACATAGAAATGGGGCTCTGAGCTGCCCATCCACCATCATAAGAGGTTAGCAGAGGCTTATCCATACCCCAAGGCAATGGCTTTCCTTGAGCATTAGGAGATGCTAGAGAAGAAAGCCTGACGGTGGAGTTTGTGCTGACCGCCCCATCCAGGCTATGTGAAAATGTGGGACATTTTCAGTTTCAGATAAGTGTGTGCAAGTGGTTATGATTGTGAAAGAGATAAAACATTTGGTTGGAAGTCAACTACTGTTTCTTGAGAGGAACAGCTGTGATGTTTTACTTTGTGGTCCCATCTATCTGGGCATAGAAATGACCCTCACTATCTCATGTGGTTATGAGAGGAACACTTTCAAGGTACCATTTGATAGCCACAAATTAACCTTAAAGAAGAGGAAATTTAGGGGAAATAAACTTGCCTTCAAAAGCAGGAAAATAGACTCTCTTGTTTTACATTTTACTCATTACGGCTTTCTAAAATATAGTCACTATAGGATAGCACAATAAACATATTATTTATCTTGAAATCTCCAAACAGAACAATTACAAATCTGCCAAAGAGGCTGAAAATTAATATTCTGTGCTTTTCAATCCCTGCAACACTTTGTTGTTCCTCCACCCCCAATAAATTACAAACTCACACCCAAAGCCTCAAAATTAACAAAAAAGTGGCAACCATCATTGCAAACAAACACATACACAAGAATGAATAAATACTGAAGGAACCCAGGCTTTAAAAATAAACATTGAGGCTGTCACATTTTTGCCCAAAAATGTGAATAAATTTTAGAAAAGAAGATATTTTTCTGGATGGCCAGAGTCCTCCAAGTCCTGGCGAGCTCTGAAGGTAGACAAGATAAAGGTGGCACTGGGCAAGGGCGAGCACCTTGAAGGAGCTTGTGTAGGCAGCAAGGATGGAGGGAGGAACAGGAAGACCAGTGGGTACCTGTCAGCTCTGGGGCCTAGGCATGTCTGCCAGAGCACCCTACTCTGTTTTTGTTAAGTGTAGGATTAAAACGATCTCATAGGACTATCACAGGACTTTTAAATAATATCTTTAACACCATCATCCCATGTATCTAACCCATGACCACAGACAGAAGAATTACTAAATTCCACCTGGATCTCTGGCTTCCCCAGAACCCATTATCTTTCTGCTTCATGGTGGAGTAAGGTTGCTTGTTGTTCTCAGAATATAGAATCCTTTAGGTCATAGACTCTACCTGATTTCTTGAGTGACATAGCTTTTCCCAGTAATGAAAAAGAGGATCCACAAAAATATACTGTTTATAAGAGCACCCTAATTTTACTTAGTGAGTCTGGGCATTTGCTCTTTTTTTCCCTTCTTTCCTTCCTCCCTCTCTCCTTCCCTCCCTCCTTCCTTCCCTTTCCCTCCTTTCCTTCTTTCCTACCTTCTTGCCTTCCTGCCTTAATTCTTTTCTTTTTTTAGGAAAGAATATTTCTGAATAGCCCATGAGGGACTCAAACTTGCTATCTCTCTGCCTCTACCTCTGGAGTGCTGAAATTATATGTACCCCCATTGTTGGCTTACTTATGCTGTATATTTTAGGATTTATTTGTATCTATGTGTGTGCTTGGTATATTAGTTACTTTTCTATTGTTGTGATGAAATACCATGGCCAAGAAAACTTATAAAAGGAAAAAAATTAGTTGGGAGCTTGCTTCAGTTTCAGAAGGTTAGTTCAAACAAGACCATGATGGTGGGAAGATTGGCAAAAGGCAAGCAAGCGTGGTACTGGAGCAGTACTCCTTTCTTCTTTCAATGGGCATAATAAAATAATATTCACATTAATGATACTGCATAAAAAGCTGCTAGAAAGAATGGTATCTAGAATACAGAAAATGCTAGAACTTAGAGAGCTTACATCCTGATCCATAGGCAGGAGGCAGAAAAAGAGTGAGATTGGGCCCGGAATAGGCTTTTAAAATTTCAAAATCCCAGTGACACACATCCTCCAACAAGGCCACATCTCCTCCAATTAGGCCTCACCACCTAAGCTTCCCTAAACAGTTCCACCGAATGGGGACTAAGCATTCAAACATATGAGCCTTTGGGAGCTATTCTCACTAAAACCACTACATGCGAGCATATATGTTTGTATATGTCATGTCCATGTGGGCTAGAAAAGAACACAGGATACCCTGAAGACAGAATTAAAGAGGCTGTGATCCCTCTGATGTGGCTGATGAGGACTGAACCTGGGTCCTCTGAGAGAGGAGCAAGTGTTCTTAAAATGCCAGGTAATCTTTCTAGGCCCCCCAAGTTAGTTCTTGTACTGCAAGGAAATGATACAATCTTAAAATTGTTTTCCCTAATTTTATTAATTTTTTTAAAACAAATAATTAATTTATTACTTTTCTTAAGTACACTAGTTAGCAGGCTGAGGACATTGTAAGGGACCCAGAGTTTTGGGGCATAGATTCAAGGTTGTTGGGACACTAGAAAGCAGTTTTAGTATTAATGCCAACAATTTCACCATGCTTTATTTCTGTTGGCATTCACTTGCAGACTTGAGCTCCTCCCTTCATGGAACTGGTAAGCCAATTGCTAGAGGGGTATTGACCATGGCATCTCTTGGGGTAAAAGAGCCAAACTGTGGTCTTTTACTGTGCAGCCATGAGACAGTCCCCACATTACTTTATTGCCTTACTTTAGATGCTTCATATTGGAAAAATGAGGTCATAGTAACATTCACCTCCCCTAGTTACTGTCAGAATGGAATAAGTGAAGCAATCCCCGGAAGTACACCACAAAGAAGAGGCCGTGTGTATGGGTATAAGAAAAAAATTCTCCACACTGGAGACATTGACTTCTATGCTTTGACAAGGAGGTGTTTGCTGAAGAGGCTTCTATCTTGGAAGAATGCCTGAAGCTTTCCATCCGTGTTTTATGTTTCAGCAAAGCTGCATAATATATAGAAAGCTAAGAGCTCAATTGTTCACTTCCGTGACACCATTTGAGCTGAGCCCGCATTCTGAGCAAGGAGTGACATGACGGCATTAGGGAATGATGATCAGCTGGACAAGAAAAATGTTGGAATTGTTTCTTTATTATTATTACGAGTTGGAGACAAGGTCTTTTTATACAGCCCAGATTGGCCATGATCCTCTGACATTCTTTCTCAACTTCCTGAATGCTAGAATTATGGGTGTGCACCACCATGACTGGAAAAAAGTGGAGTTCGTACCAGAACTGGCACAGGCAATTCTGGTGGTATATCTTGGTTTTGAAAGGAAAAGGGAATGGTAGGGATAGATGTGTTTCTGTCTGAGTCAAAACAGAGTCTTGTGAGTACCACAAATGCGGCTTTATGCAGAGCGATAAAGCCCTGGCTGGTTTGCCAAACAGACAGGTCCTGGTGAGTGAGCTTATTTGATTTAGTGTGTGCCAAGAGGGGAACATTTGTGATTCTAAGAAGACAGATCTTTGGGAAATTGTTGACATAGGAGGGCATGCCTGAATCTCTCAAAAAATCATACAATTGAAAAATATGTAGTTATCCTTTGAGTGTAACATACAAAGGAAGCCAAAGACCAGAAAGATGGGAACTTGTCAGCTACAACTATGGTCAAGTAGGGAAGGAACTCAGATCTTTTTTAGGACATTCTAATAGTGTCTAGGGCGCCTATCATCTCGCTTCTTGACATTGCAGTAAGATCACAAACATTTCTCCCTGCAGTTTAACAGCCACCACACATTACACAACTGCCCCCCTTGGGCAACGAGATCAAGACTCGTTTTGCAAATGTCTTGGAGGAATTGTCACTTGACTCAGACAGGACTTGATTTACAGAGTGAAGGCGTTCCTCGTCATCCACCTGTATTTATCTTGTTGCTTCTATCACGTTAGTGCTGGTGCCATGGCATTTTTTGGAACTTGTCCTGTTGTTGGGACACTGTCGGTAGTTGCCCCATCAAGTATACATTGTACAGAGCTTTAGTTTGCTGGAACCTAAGAGACTTGGTGTTTTCTCATAGAACTACTTGCTTTAACACGCTTCTTGACTACGATCTATATGTGAGGGAAGGGGTTCTTGGAGCAAGAGGAATGTATTGTGGAGTAAACAAGGGAAAGAGTTTTTCTGCAGAAGGGCACATATTGTGTGATGACCTGCTTAATACTGGCTTTTTATTTTGGTTAAAATGGAACCAAACCTCAGAAGGGCCCCTGGCAACCAGCACCAGGGACAGGAAATATATGGAGAGACCCTGGATTCCAGTTTTTTTTACATAGAACACGATCATAGAGATACTTCATTTGTACACTGGAATGCATCTCCGATTCTATCTTTTAGACAGTGTGGGATGGATCAAATGCTGCTAATCTTGTTTGCTCCGTGACTCCTCATATATTCAATATATATCTTAACTTCAAAGACACAAAACTGAACAGGAAGATGACAATTACCTCCTCAGAGGAAACTGAACATCCCTCTTCAAATGGAACGAGTGAGTGAGTGAGTGATGAGGAAATATTACGACCTTTGTGCACGTTGGTGCGAGTCATGCTTTAGTCATGGAGGAACCTTCAGGGTCACTCTGGAGCAGCCCCAAATAGCATACCTCTAGTCTGTTTTTAGCACCACACTCCCCGAACTCTCCACATTCTGCCTGGATGGTTCTGGGGATAATTAAGGCAATCTCCTTGCATAGGAGTTAGTTACAGTGTATTAATTATTTTGCTTTTTAAGGCTGCCAGATTTCTGTTGCTGTGGTAATGCCTGCTGTTCTGTTTCTCATACTGGAGTCATTTCTCCCTGAGACCCTCATAATTTTTGATGCTAAACTTCTAAGACATATTGATTTTTAATAAGCATTTTCAGTACTCTAGACAGCCCAAACATAGTAGGTGGCTTGAAAACCACCTACTATGAGCTGTGTTGTAAGAGTAAACTTAACATTGGTATATCTAAGGAAAATGATACTCTAACCCTATGGTTACATAAAACAGGAAGATGTATCCAAGGCTTATTTAGATGCTATTAACATCAATGGATATAGTAAAACATGAACAGAACCTGTTTGACCTGATTTGATTTCATCCTACAACCCAATATTTGTTCCATTTTATACCTGACAATTTAAATAAAACCAAGACAAACAATAATTTTCAAGCATGTCTTGTTTAGATTATATAGAATTTAACTTTTAATGAGAATAAATACAAAAGAAGCCCTTGGAGAATTTCAGAGGTCTCTATCAAACCTGTGGATTTTCTTTGATGACCTTTCTAAATTATTTTCACATTCAGACTGAAGCTGTTTTATTTTAGCGGTTAGATATCAGATAGTTATGAATGAGGGTTAGAAAAACAGCTTGGTGGCTTAAAGCATTTGCTGTGCAAGCATGACATCCTGAGTTCAAGGTCCCAGACCCATGCAAAATCCAAGTATGACTGGACATTGTCTAAGAGACCAACACTGTAAGGGGCAGGTCAAGGAGCATGCTCGCCAGGCAACCTATCCAAGGCCGTGAGCTTTAGGTTCCGTGAAAGAGTATGTCTGTTGTGGAATATTCCTTTACACTTTGTGAAGATGTTTAAGGGTCGCTTGTTTAATAAAAAACGAAATGGCCAATAGCTAACAAGAGGTATAGCAGGGAATTCTGGACCAAGAGAGCTCGGGGAAGAAGAAAGTGGAATCTCCAGCCAGATGGAGAGGCAGCAGGAAGGGCAGCACACAGTGGAGGTAGCTGAAGCACCTTAAGACAATATAGATGAAAAGATATAGGTTAATTTAAGTTATAAGATCTCTTAGGACAAGCCTAAGCTGTAGGCCAAGCTTTCATAATTAAGTCTCTGTGAAATTATTTGTAACCTGGCGGTATTGACGATAAAGTTTGTCTATACTCTTCTCAAGAGAGTAAGGCAGAAAGTGAAGCAGAAAGATATTTGATATTTTCCTCTGTCCTCTTTACTGAAATACACACACACACGCACGCACACACACCAAACAAGCAAACAAAACAAAAATTTTAAGAAACAGTCAGGAACAGGTGAAGAGTAGGACATTTGGATATATGGCTGGGATGCGTTCCCTGTTTGTCTTGTTCTCATAACCTGAAACTTGGCAATTTACTAGGTCTCTTCCAGAAGGCAGGCTTTCTTCACACAGACAGCTGTGTAAACACGTCTGGATCAAGGGTAAAGTCCGTAGGCAGAGTGAAGGATTCCTGAAGTCTGATTCTACGGGATCACCCAACTCCATGCATAATGTTGAACGAGTTGATTTATATCTTTATGTTTCAGTTTCTTCACCAGTATGGAGATAGCAAGAGACCCTACTGATTGCTTCTTTGGTGTAATTTATATATTTTATTTCCATCGAGAGACCTTTGTTGGAAGCCAATGGCCTACTGGAGCCCACTGTATTTTCAAGAATGAGAAAACTTTGGTCTTAAATCAAGGAACCTGGGAGAAAGTCCTCTGCTGGCTGACTTTACTGAATCCCAGACCCCAGAGTGCTGACCACTGCCTCATGTGCTCACTGCAACTGATCCTGAACTACATTTTCTGTCAGCCTCGATTTTCTATGTGCTCTGCCCACCAGACTCTTTGCAACGAACTGCCCCAAGTGTTAGGGACATGAGAACCTTTTTACATTTGTGTATTCTTTCCCCTCCCGCTGAATGCCCTCCTTATGCTCTTCCAGTCTTTCTATTAACTGCTTCTCTTCTGCCTATGGCTGCAGCACACCTGCTTCCTTGACTAGGCTGTGACATACTGAGGGCGGAGAGTGACCACTTCTTATCTGCTTGTGCCGAGTAGGGTGTCCTAAACCGAGTGGGCAGGTAACAGCTGCCTACAAATAATTGAGAGATTAAGTGAGATTGTTTTCACTAGATCTTGTAAGAACACTGAGCATGTCTGCTTTGTACTGTAGGAAAAGCATGTGTGAGCCTCTCTCTGAAAGCGAATCAATAATGCCATGTCAACACTGATACTCTCACTGAAGACATGCAGTGTATTCTTGGACCATTCCTCTACTCTTTTGAAAGCCCAGAAAGAAATTCAAGTGGCAATTACTTTGTGTGTCCCTGAAAATGTCAATAGAAATTCCTCTGTTAATGGAATGTTAAAGGAGCATCTGCCTTCCGCCAATAAAAGAGGACATCCTGCGTAGGGACCGCACTGTTGAACTTCCTGTGAAAACATGCTGTAACTCCATGGCAACCTCCGCTCTTGTCCTGAGAAGATACCATTTCCAAAGGGCATCTGGGAGGAGAAGGGGTCTGAGCTGATCATTTCTTTCATCCAGCTTTGAAAGGAGCATCAGTAACAAGACTGCCTCACGGAAACAGCGCCTCAAATTCTCCCTTGTGTGAGCATAGTTCATTTAGAGAGATTACACTGTCTGTGTCTAGAGGCTGCAGAGAACTGGGTGAATTCTCACACGAGGAAGTTTGAGAGTGTAACAATGTGCAGCCCAAACAAATTTCTTAGGTAAAATTAAGTATCTGATTATGCCAGAGGTGCAGCTGTCTTATTCATTAAGACATATTCCTGAGAATGTAACTAACATGACCCACCAGATGAAAGAAAAGAGACGAGGAACCAGGCTTACATAAGCTCTCTCTAATGGCCAGGAAAAGATAGGTTGAATGTCTGATACCAATATACCGAGGTAGATCCTGTTGTGCCAGAATTTTGGACTTGACATTCTTCTACCTATCCACAGTGGGAAAAAGCATAGAACAGAAGTCTATAAACCGAAAGGCCAGTGTTTAGAGTCTTTAACAAAGGTCCTGTGTGCTAGCCCAACGCATTTTGCTAGTGATTTATCAAACACTGATATGAAGAGCAAAAAAGATCCTACAAAGTGCTCATGGGACTAACTTTGCTAGTATGGTTTTCTGATTGTAGTGCTCCCTGTTTCTTCTAGGGAGAAAGCATGGGGATTCTGAGCATTTGTCAAAAGCACAGCGTTGCTATCCTGGTAGGTAGTTGAGCTTTCCCCTCTCAGTTCTTTATCTTTGTTTTGGTATCCTTGATGTTGCAAGTCAAGATTGAGAAATCAAATTGATTTCTTTTTGAGGGTCATAGCCATCACCAAAGGGAACAACACTGCGCTAATATTTAGTAATAGAGATAAGGGAAAAAAATCATCATGGGGGAGGCTGATATTCGCTTCTCAGAAACTTGTGCGGGGCAATGCTCCCATGTTACTAAAAGAAATGTGTATTTGAAAGGTGGATGGTGTGAAATCTGTGCCTCAACCCCTACACAAGATTTTAGTGTGTTTGATTTTGCTAACTGATTTAAATGTTAGAAATGACCCTAGACTATCAATAATACACAGTTAGGTGAGGGTACACACATTTAACTATGTTTAAAATCTCATGATGACCTGGGCCCCTTTCCTGAGGAGGCAGGCTTTAGGAGTTCCTATAGCATAACCGGACATTGTTCACAGGATGCTCTAAGAGATGTGCCAAAGACCCATCCTTAATATTTAGGCTGTTTTGTGGTGCTCTTCAAAGACCCTCTGAGTAATAATCTCCTTACAATCATAAAAGTACGCAATCAGAATCAAACCTTTGCTGGCAGACAGAAAGTACACAAATTCAAGAGATGGAGAACAATATACATATTCTAGTTTGCTTTCTATTGCTGTGATAAACACCATGACCAAAAGTGATTTGAAGAATCAAGCTTTTTTTTTTTTTTTTCACTTATGTATCCCAATCACAGCCAACCACAAAGGGAAGTTAAGGCAGGGTGAGAATCGGGAACCTGGAAGCATGAACTGAATAGAGACTGAAGGAAAGCTGCTGACTGCCTTGCTCTTGTGGTTTTCTCAGTCTGCTTTCTAAAACCCAGGACCAATCTTAGCACTGCTCACAATGGGCTGGGTTCTTCTATACCAACGGAGCGCATCAAAACGCTAAAAGCTGAGAGGCTATCAAGTATGTATTTGTGTATATAAAGTAGCATGTTAGTTGTTCATGCTGACTCAGACTTGTTTTAATGAGGAACCTATCCGAGATTCATGGAAGAAATATGTAGAACAATAAAGATACGGAAACTGGTTAAGATCTAAAAAGACATTTATTAGGTTTCTGGAGTAAAGTCCCTATTTTTGACTACCTTACAAGACACAGAGTAGGGAGGAGAGCGAATAAAAATTCCAGACAATACCCAAACTCCACAGTCAGTTCATAGCCAGAAACTTGGAAGATGTGTCATGGCTAATGTTATCCATGGCGCTGAGTTAAAGATCAGCATTATTAGTCAATTAGTACTCTTTGCTGTGGGATAGAGGAAGAAGCCAAGTGTTTTTGATTCCTCCAATTCAGATCATGGTTCTTCTCTTTCTTAAGAAGTTTCTGGCTATCCTTTTGATTAATAAGGCCCACTTCAAGCAGAGAATCCCTTCTAAATCCACATAAAATGGTAACCTTTAGGAAACCTTGCATCTGAATGTCAGGAAACTGGGCACTGGCACACTGAGCAGGCAGGCATCTATCAAGTTCAGATGGCAAGGAGGGCAGGTGGGGAAGGGAGAGGAAGAGTCTTACGAATCAGGTATTCCAAGACAATGAGTGTTTGAGTCCTTTATTTTGAGCATAGGCTGAGGAAAAGAAGATCGTATCTCCATGCAGAAAGCCACCTTGTGGGCATTCCTCTTAGAAACCGATACTGAACTAGAACGTGTCATTCTGCCCTCCAGCTGTGTGCTGGAAAACTTATGGCTTGGTACACACTGAGGAGGTTCAAGAACACACTGCACATGATAAATGTTTGCAAATATTGGATCTAAGTAGAGTGGTTTTTCATTCCTGGATGAGTAAGCATGAAAAATAAATAGCACAGAGAAAAAGTGCAACCGAGAGAGCTGAGCCGTCACATGACCATCGGAAAGTGTCTCTCGTCTTCAAACAATGTAGAAACTGCTGTAAGGAAGGACAGGTAACTGTTAGGAGACAGAATGACGACAGGAAGAGTATTCTTGGAGGAAAAGGGATAGGTCAAAGGCTAGCTTAAAATGAAATTTGAAAATAACATAAGAGTGTGAAAAATGAGTCATTTTAATATGTACATGTAGGGTAGTAAGAAGCAAAATTGGCACTACAAGAAATGGAGTCAGACACTCACAGAAATAGTATACCCTCTAAAGGGAATAAATGGGATACAAGATAGATGACACATAAAATGGGTGACAGAAATAACTTAGTGCTGACATAGACTTGCAACCAAGAGACTCAGTAATCCCAGGAGTTAGCATTGTGTCCCTACTAAGACATCTGAATGGAAGGATAAGAACACCAAATGGATGCAGATGAAACTCTCAGATACTGCTGGTGAGAGGGCAAAATGGCACAACCTTGTTCACAACGTTTGGTTGCTACTTGAGAATTAAACATGCATCTTGTGACTTCAGAATTCGATCTGTTGCTGGTTGCCCAAGTAAAATAAAAGTATGTACATAACTGTAAGAATAGTAAGTCGATTTTATTAATAATAGTCCCCAAGTATGAACACTTGAGGCATCACAAGAAATCAAGAATACAGAACATGGTGGTACTCAGGGGGAAGGACAGTAATGGAAGGGGGATGAAATGGGATAGGGATAGGTTAGAGGAGAGGGTAAGAAGAGGGATAAATACCAATAAAGACCTTTTGAAAAAGTCACATGGAAACCTACTACCTTAGAATATTCCTAAATCTCTATATACATATAAAGATGATTAAATAGAGATAGCCGATAGCTAGGCAGCGTTTCCCTATTAGACACCAGAGGCTGACAAAAAATCTTTGTGTCAGAAATGGGTTGGTTACTTCTATTGTAGGCCAGCAAAGTCCCATGTACCCCAAAACATTGCTGGTTACTGCCAAAGGTTTTAGTTACCCCTCCAGAGCATGACAGTAAGACCCTGTTACTAGAGATGCTACATACTTGAGTCATAGAACATGGAGCAGGAAGCAACTTGAAAACTTTAGCCTTCTTGGCTAGTTTTAATGATTCTAGAAGGTGTTATACACCCTACAGGAGAAAAGTAATAATCACTGTCACCCGATTGTAAATCCTGAGAGCTATAACAATAACCTGCCTGGCAAGATGTGCCCACTTATGAAATACCAGAATGAATACTATGGGAGTAACCAAGCTCTGATTGTATTTAAGACCTGCTCCACGAGATGGAACCCATACCTGACCTTGTTTTTATCCAGGCCACAAACCGATAGCTAGACATGTCATATGTCCTCAGAAAGAACACACACTCATATTCTGTTGAAGGACATAGTGTTAACTGACTCCGAGTGACTTATGGCTGTACTTAGAGATCAGTGCATCTCTCAGACCTCATCAGAGAGGTGTCTTTTGTGCAGTACATGATGATGAACATAGAGATTCCTCCCCAACTGGCCAACATACAGAGGATAAGAGACCGAAAAATACTCTGTGCTAAATGGCGTCTTTATATCACACTCCCTCCTCTCAAAGCTCAAGGCTGATGGCAGAAGAAGGGGTGGGAAGATACTAAGAGCTTGAGTTGGTGGATGGTTACAAGGGAAGAGTAAATTGCAGACACAGCCTGGCAGTAGCATATATGAACTCACAGTGGCATATACCAGTCTACTGTTGTACACACATGACCCAATCAGGCTTAAGCCAGACAAAATCAGCATGGATAGGGGAAGTGGCATGGAATCTCAACTCTAGCTGAGGAACTATTTAGTTGGCAAATAAAAGCTGCTGGGAATGGGGTTAGTTTCCTCTCTTCCACCTAAAAGTTTCTACCGTGGTACAACAAACTTTCAGACCACTTATTTTTTCAACACACACACACACACACACACACACACACACACACACACACACACACAAAACAAAGCCATACGATCAGAGTTCTTTGGGAAATC
>NC_022021.1:30210576-30241365 GCF_000317375.1 Microtus ochrogaster | reverse complement strand
GTTTTCCCACCCCTCCATTTTCTTTAAGGGTGTGCCCTCAGGTAGGATGTGGGAGGCTCCACCCTCAATAAAAGAGCAGCACAACTTGGAACTGATAGACTTTGAAGAAACAAAGTTGGGTAAGTAGGGAAAGGGTGTACACCTGGGAGAATTGATCAAAATGTGGTATATGAAGTTCTTAAAGAAGAAAGAGGGAAGAATACGCTTATTGATTACTATCCAGCCCTGAGTGAGCTGGAGGAATGTAAGCCACACGTGAAAGAGTCTCAAAGCATGGAAAAAGAAGCAAAAATGAACATAAGGATTCTGACATATAAAGTATGATCCCACTGATGGACTTGTTAGAACAGATAAAGCTAACTGAAGGGGACAGGAATCAGGTCAGCGGTTGTTTGTGGTAGGGGGCTTGCCTGGGGGTGGGGGTGAGGAGGAAACTTCCTCAAATAATGGAAACAGGCAGGAATTTGGATCCCACCAGAGAGAGCATTTAACAACACTGAGCTGTACATGCATCTCCTCTATATACTCATGTGCGCTGCAAGGGAACCGTCACTCTATAAAGGAAGTATTCAGATTTTAATGACTTGTTTTCAAAGGGGAAATGTATGAAGACAGTAATCAATTAAAAACACTTAAAATTTTTAAAAATTAAAAGTACACATAAAAGGATCATAATAATGGAAATATGAGTCTGTGAAATGAGTGATTCAGTAAATGCCGTGCAAAATCAATAAAAATGAGCTTATAGCAGGTACATCGAGACAAACATCTTTGTTTTATTAAAGGACAGATAAAACAAAGTGTTCTGGGAGTTTAGTGGGTCACTGTGAAAACATCACTATGTAAAGTGTATTTTGTTTTTTTTTCTTTAAAATTTATTTTTATTGCTTTATAAATAATACCATTCAAAATTTCCACTTACTCCCCTCCTCCCATTTTCCTCCTGCTCCCACACTCCCCCTTTCCTCTGCCCCTCCAGTCCTAAGAAAATGCAGGGTACCCTGCCCTGTGGGAAATACAAGGCCTTCCCCGCTCCATCCAAGCTTAGGAAGGTATGCATCCAAATAGAATAGGATCCCAAAAAGCCAGTACATGCAGTAAAGACAAATCCCAGTGCCATTATCATTGGCTTCTCAGTCAGCCCCAGTTGTCAGCCACATTCAGAGGGTCCAGTTTGATCCCATGCTCATTCAGTCCCAGTCTAGCTGGCTTTGGTGAGTTCCCACTAGATCAGGCACACTGTCTCAGTGTCTCAAGGAGCGGACCAACCCCTAGCAGTCCTGACTTCTTTGCTCATATTCTCCTTCCTTCTGCTCTTCAACTGGACCTTGGGAGTATTTTAAATGTAAAGTATCATTTTAAATACTGAGAAAAAGGTTGAAATTGGATTAAAATTCTCACCTTTAATGAAATGATTTTTAAAAGATCATTTCATACAGAAGTATGTCATTCATTTTGACAAGCATGGGATTTTCTGAAAACTTAACAGTAGCTACTCATTGATAGAAGAGAAAATTTTGGAAAAATTATAAACAAAAAAATGATGTGAGATTCCTCTCTATATGCTGTAAATACCACTGGTTAATAAAGAAATTCCTTTAAGCCTATAGCAGAGCATGGCATAACAGAGTGAGGTAGGGTGGGGTGGGGACTAAACTGAATGCTGGGAGGAAGAAGACTGAGTTGGGGAGAGGCCATGTAGCCCCACCAGAGACAGATGCTGGAACTTTTCTTGGTAAGCCACAGCCTCATGGCAATACACAGGTTAATGGAGAAGAGTTAAATTAATATGTAAGAGCTAGGTGATAAGAAGCTAGAGCTAATAAGCCAAGCAGTGATTTAATTAATACAGTTTCTGTGTGGTTATTTTGGATCTGAGCTGCTGGGTGGTTGGAAAATAAACAAAAAGCCTATACTACACAGAAATGTAGTCCATATAGCAGGAGGCAGATGAAAAGGAAAACACTGGGAAACAAAAGCTTTCTTTTTCCAAAAATGAAAAAAAAGTGAATAAAGGTTCCATAGTTTTGAGTGTTATAATTGATCTAGAAAGACAAGAAACATGTCTCTAGCAAAATACATTCTAGAAACAGTGGGTTAATGTCAGTTGGCTCAGGTTCTTTAGTTCAGAGCTCTGTCTGACTCATGACAATTGGTATCCTCAAAACATTGAAAATCTCCAATAGAGGCATTCTTCTTGAATTTGATATTAGAAATGATATTCACTATTTTCATTTTTTAATATTACAGTAATATTATCATTATTTGCTATGTAGACCAATGATCTAAATATCAGATAAAAACTAGATGCAATCCTGAGAATGGAAAAGCATCATTATTTACAGATATCATAAATTAATTTCCTAAGATGAGACATACTTTACAACCAGTGGTTATCTAGAGAGTAAATATACACAAATTAATGTATATTTCACAGTTCAATAGTACCAGAGAAAGACATGGGGAAAAATTAATCTATAATGAAATACCAATATTAAAAACAACACATAATATTTTCTAGCAAAATTATGCAGGACCTAAGATTAAAAACAATAAAGCTTTCAAAAGAATTGGAAAGGAAGATTCATGCAAGCAGAAAGATGCTCACTGTTTCTTGATAGGCTTACTAGATACGTAAGTTAGTTTTTATAACTGACCTGTAGATTTAGCACACTCCCAATCAAGTAGTCAATGTGAGATTTTATATCTCTGTGTGTGTATGACCGTATATCTAGCTTTGAGCACACACAAATATAATTACAGTAGCAATATGCACAGATGGATATGCTTTTCCAAGTCTTCAAAACCATGTCAGAGTACATCTCCAAAAGCACACTGGCAAGAACAGTTGATCAATTCTGAAAGTAATTATTTTTTAACAAGAAAAATATATTTTATCTTAAGTAAATGTGATATCCTTTTTCTGGGCAATGATATAACGAGTGATACCATTGTGTATGTGTGTGTGCACGCATGTGTATGCATGTGTGTATATTTGACCTGTAACGCCAGGAAAAGAAGTCACACAATTTTAAGTCAATATAGAAATCCATTCTTCTAACCCTCCCCTAAATTCAGGGACACATTTTGTCATTTGTTGGAATGCTAGCATATCTATGTTTACATAAAATTACTGTCTTCCGTTCCCTGAAAATACCAAACAAAACCAAACTGTCTTGGGAAAGAAAAGATTAAGAATTTTTTCCCGAGGCAAAAGTGTAGAAAGGTAGTCAAAGCTAGAAACACAGTTCCAAAGATCAAAAGAGCACTCAGTACATGCTGTTCAGAATTGACCAGTTCTGGAGGACACAGGGACTTCAGATGCCTACAATGGAATGCCTCATAAACATTAAGGAAGACCATTTCTACTGAATTTTCTAAACAAAGTATAATTAAGCCTCCTTTCCCCCTTGTACTCTGAATAGATGCCAGAGATACAAAATGTAAACACTCTCCAAAGAGTTCAATTATACCATATGATACACCATTTATTTTCATACTATCCTAAAACAACCATTTCAACTGTGCAAAGAGCTTGCTTCTATCACTTTCAAATATAATAAAATAATAATAATAATAATAATCGACAACATACTAGGTTTGTCAGTGCCATTCATCTTTCTTACTAATCTCCTTCTTGTTGTCAGTTTATGGGCATTCAAGCTTACCTCATAGAGTATTGTCTAGAGCAGCCTTCGGGGTTCTCAAACATCTAGCAATCAGTTCATGTTATATTCCTGCCCCTCCAGGTTTCCTATTTATCCCTCAGTGACCTGGCAGAGCTTGCATTCCCCTCTTTCTTCTCTTGCTGTTTTCACATACATGCCTGTTCTTTCCACTTCAGTGACGCTGAAAGTGCTTTTCATGTAACTAAGAAAATTCTTTCCTTTTTTTGAACTTAGACCTCTCGCCACTCTCTTAGGGTTGATCTATGAGATAACAATGTGCTGTTCTTTTGTTGTTCGAACCACATCTAACAATGCACTTGATGTGTGAGTGTGTGCATGTTTGCATGTGTGTGCGTGCGTGCATGCATGTATGTATGTCCGGGGTGGGGATTGCATACTCTAGGCAAGCTATGACTGAGCTACATCCTTTTCCAGGGAGCCTATTATTGATGTCTGTTTCTTTTTTTTTGCTATTTCATAGACTCTGTACAGTCAGAGACCGCTCAGCTCATTTGTAATTTTCCAGCATCTGGGACAGTTTCCATAAGTGTGAGAAATGTTTTGATTCATGGATTTTACAGGATACTCCCCAACAATGACTATGATAAATTTTAATCTGAAATTATGCACAAAACTCTCAATGAAAGCATAATTCCTTCCATAACCCAGTTCAGTTATTGCAGATTAACTTTTCCCACTGGATCAGGGAGGAGGGTAGGGAAAAGAAAACCAATGCAGAGTAAAATTTCCAAGATCTAAGTAACAGAGTTTATTCAGCCCATTCTGCTAAAATAGGTCCCAGATTTCCTCATCCCACAGAAAGAATGTGGTTTGTGTAAACTCTTGGCATACAATCCAACAGAGACAAGCCATTAGCAGAGATCTTTCCTCTCAACTGTTACATGATCATTACAGACAAAGCAGGATGTTAATTTTATTCTCATTTCTTTTGACACTCTGGAAAGCTTGACTGTGGTCACAACCGAAACTTAAAGGAATTATGATCAGATTAGTAGTCCACTCAGAGCGTTATATAAGAGACAATGTCTTCTTCTCATGTAGCCCATTTGTCTCCTCTGTGCTTTCTCAATTCTACTCCATTTTCACACTTCTGGCTTTCTTTGCTGTTGCTTACAGCTCTCTGTTAGTAGGGAGAGCTGGTCCTACGAACCTTCAGCACAGAGTTCTGGTCTACTTGTTACAATGTAAGGACTCACAAAGTCTAATGAGACTTGGTGGTAGAAGCATCAAGTGACAAAGAAGATGGGAGAATAGGCTTATTTAAGGACAAATCATGAAGCTTAGAACTATTCTGTATCCAAAAATACAGCTATCCTAACATGGGCTGGACATGTAAATAGAAAAGATCGGCTCAAATAAATCATTTTCCAATACTACAATTATGAAAAATTACGTATGTCGGAGTTATGAAAATGAGAGATCTGTTATACAATCCAACCAAGAATTAACTGAAAATACTTGCTATCTCAAGGTATGTTTGTTATTGATCACAAAAAAGGGATAGAGCAAACAAACACTTCTCAAAATCCATGTGGCAAGAGAATCATGACCTATTAATGGTGGTTAAGTGCAAATTGATTAATTAAATGGTTAGATAAGGTTATTTATGATAGAAAAGTGTTCAATGACTGTAGACTAAATATTAGAATATTAGAATTAATTTAAGATAAATAAGTCAAGCTATGACTTCAGATAGATTCTTGTGATTCAGAAAATCTTGAACAGCCCACAGGTCCACTGGTTCTGTTTATTATTTTTGATAATAAAGTTTTATTAGAACAGAGCCACTCTCATTCACTTACGCAGTCATTGTTCATGGTTGTTTTTGCATGAAAAGGGCAGAGTTGAGTGATCATGATACAGGCCATATGACCTACAAAGTCTAAAATACAATTATTATTTCTTACAGAAAATGTAAATATTCCAGTCTAGGGAAGATAAGGAGCATTCTTAATATTTTCGATTCATGATAAGTATGAAAGAAATTCTCTAGACATCACCTGTTGGTGGATGTAGAATGTTAGCCAGAGGAGCAACTTTGGATAATCTTATGAGGATAAAGACATTTGCTAGTCGCATCATCTCATCTTTGCAGGTTTTTTTCTTTTTTCTTTGCAGATTTTGTAGTAAAGTTAATGATACTTTGTGAAGTTCAGGAAGACAGTGAGTCAGCAAGTTTTTTGGCTAGCTTTAGCTCTTTTCAATTCTGGGCTTCCCATCTAATCAGAATCATTGAATTATTGGTGATTGAAACTCAGAGGTACTAAGGGACATTATAAACTTAGATGGAATCAGAACACAGGGCTTCAGGTGTCTAGATCAACATGCTATTCTTTCTTATGTGGCAAACATCCTAGAAATGCTTTGCTCACAAAGACATGAAAACCAGGCTTCAGAAATTGTGACATTGTCCCATACATTTGAGTTTTTTCACATGCTTGCTAAAACATGATCAGTTTGTACTCATGTATTATGCCACATTTTGATAACCATGACAGTTGTACTGCCTAACAGCTACGTAGCAAAGGATTAAGGAAACCACTGTCCTGCTGAGTAGTTCTGGTTCCTTGCATGCATAATAGAATAATAGAGCATGGATTCCCAAAGAGTGTCCACTCATGGGTGAATTCCCAGAAACTTGGTTTAATAGTACTGCTCAGAATATAGATTCCATTTTATAGGAGGATAGGGGAGAAGCTATTTCCTAACCTACCAGCTTTATCCTTCACAGATTGATATTAATTAGAAGGAGTTGTGCTTTTTGAGGGTGAAACTACTAAAATTCTTTTATGTTTACTGAGATATCAAATTATCTAGAAAAATTTTAATTTCCCGATAGGACCAATGGGACAAAGCCACAACAGTGTGCAGGGGTAGAAGTCAGGATTAGAGAAATGGTCTACCATACATACGGTCTTCTTGGGTTTGAAGCCCAGCACTGAAAAAAGAAAAGAAAAGAAAAGCCACAGTAATGAACGATGTTAATTATTAAGACTTAAAACTTTAAATACTATTATTAAACTTCATGAATGGAGCTGCGACTCAGCGGTCAGTATCAAGTATGATATTTGACAGGGATTGAATCTTTAGACACTTCTAGAAAGAACCAGTGTCATCCTTCCATTTCCAATGAACACTTGCTATTGGTTGGATACCTTCACCTGCAGAAAGTCTGAGCATCAGGTTCCTCCTTACACAGAGGCAAGATTCTTTGAGAAACTTAATGCTTGACGATACAAGAATGTCTTTGCTATCTACCACTAAACAATAGTCACACTCTTTGCTTCTGAGGGAAGATGAGTTGGAAAGGGTTAATTAAGGCCATTTTGCAGAAGACGTGTCCATGGAGTACTACTGTGAAGGGAAGTTGTTTACACTTGAACATGCATTTGCTGCAGCTTTACATACTGTATCTACATGGCGAGAATGCCTACGTCCGCTTTATGTTTCAGTTGATGACTGCCTCAGTCCATGTATAAAGTATTACTCTAGAAGAAACTCACACCATTTGATATTATTACTCTGGCTTATGCCTTAGATTCCAAAGCCTTCCCTGTGGGCTTTGATTCCCACTCCAACACTGTAACACAGGATACGTGTGTGGCTCATGTTACTATTGTTATTGTCCGTGTTTTAATTTTCTTGTAACTTTTTGCTATTGGATTATTGTCATATACTTTATTTCCACAAATAAAAGTGTTCTACATCAACACACACAAAATGTTTAAGGAATTAGATAGACGTGAGCAGTACCAAAAATAAACTACAACGACAGGCACCCGAACTTTTTGCACTACCACCCTCAACTAGCGGCCTATACCATGTAAGACTGAGGGCCCCTCCATGTAGCCGGAGGAATCCAAGTGTCTCTCTTCACAATTGTTTGGCCTTCTGGATGATTTAGTGAGTCACAATCCCCAAATCATTCCGTCTTTCACAAATGGAAACAGATCTGCTTTGTTAGGTGAGTTTTCAGTCCTCAGCACCCCAGGCTCAGTTTCTATGAGCCCAGTCTTGCCTTTGGCCACTCAGGCCTTTGTCCAGTCTGAGGCCAGTCTAACAGGCTCTCCCACTCCAGTGGCCAGCTTGGCTTTCACCAGCAGTGGGATTTTCCCAGCCGTTTTAACCGTGCCTCTTGCTAGTGGCTCCGCTGTATTTCTGAGATTTTACATCTGCCTGGCTTTACCAGAGGAAGAACAGGTGCTTCTGCCTTCAATTTTCTGGGAATTGGACACTGCCTAACCAGCTCTGATTTGCCTGCTGGCAACAAATGTAGGGCAAATGGAGACCTTACGTAGAGGTAATCTTCTCGCCCATCTCTCTTGAGGAGTTTTCCTGCATGCTTATCAGATTTGGACTCCAAGGACTCATAATGTTGTTCTCTAGATAAATATTTAGCAAGAACAATGGCCTTGAAAGTGCACTTTCTGTGGTTGAGTGGACAAAGCACCAAACCACCAAACTGTGGGTCATCATTCCAGGGTCTTTCTTCCAAGTGGGGCAGACAGCTAAAACCACAGGGGTTGGCGGTGGACTCTTGGCGAGTCAATGGCATAGGATCACAAGTTACTCCACTCTCAAAACTGTCCTGATATGCAAGCATGGGCTTGTGCGCTTTTCACAAATAATGAGCCCAAGGTTCAAAAGGAATGTAGAAACTTTTCTATGGGTCACTAACCTGTTCCATAACTTCACTCCTTAAAGTTTAGTGCTGAGATAGTGGCCATCTGTCTGGTTCTAGCAAATGGTTTCTATTGCAAGATGTGCAAATGAGACTCTCATATACAGTCAGTTCTGAGTCCTTGGAAAAGCCTAGCTCTTTAGAATTAGAAATAAGGGCTCTATATGGAGGGCTTATTCTTAACTCAGTTGGATACTAAGAAGGCTTTATCACAACTATATTTTATGAGTATATTAGAAAAACTACTGCAAGGGATGATGGGAGGTTTCACTGACTTTAACATGTTTCTCCTTATGGCTGCTAGGAAAACTTCCTAGTATACATTAGGTAGTTCCACTGCCAAGGACATGAACATGCCAGGAGCATTTCCTTCTTGCCCTGCATGGTTTATAGGTTTGGTTTTTTTTTTTTTTTGGCACATTCTTAGGAACATGCAGTTCAGAAAAGGGAGGCATTTTCAAGAGGAAAGCAGACAATAAAGGGGTAAGTAGAAGAAAAAAGAATTTCTTTTTAGAATAGAGAGTGAAGATAGTGGAGATGGGTTGAGATAAGCAGGTAAGTTTTTTCTTTAGGCCTCATATTAAACCCAAAGTGATTCTTTTTTTTTTAATTTTTTTTAAATTTATTTATTTATTGAGGATTTCTGCCTCCTCCCCGCCACCGCCTCCCATTTCCCTCCCCCTCCCCCGATTAAGTCCCTCTCCCTCATCAGCCCGTAGAGCCATCAGGGCTCCCTGACCTGTGGGAAGTCCAAGGACCGCCCACCTCCATCCAGGTTAGTAAGTTGAGCATCCAAACTGCCCAGGCACCCCCAAAGCCAGCACGTGCAGTAGGATCAAAACCCATTGCCCTTGTTCTTGAGTTCTCTGTAGTCCTCATTGTCCGCTATGTTCAGCAAGTCCGGTTTTATCCCATGCTTTTTCAGACTCAGGCCAGCTGGCCTTGGTGAATTCCCGAAAGAACATCCCCATTGTCTCAGAGTGTGGGTGTACCCCTCGCTGTCCTGAGTTCCTTGCTCGTGCTCCCCCTCCTTCTGCTCCTGATTTGGACCTTGAGATTTCTGTCCGGTGCTCCAATTTTCTTAAAGAATCTTTTTTAATGAAGATATGCATACTATCAACTGGTCATTAGTGCCTGACAGTCACATACAACGTGAGAGGAAGGTCAACAGGAAAGAAAGTTTTCTGTCTTGTCTTAGAACCTACACCTCTACACGGTCAGTTTTCATTTCTTTCAGTCACATAGATAGCTATTTGCTTCCTAATTGTCTGTAACTTGTGGTGGCTTGAAATGCTTAGTAAGTTTTACCATTAATGAGTATTGAGGCTCTAAGGAAACAGTGGGCTCTGGGGTAGTATACAATGGAGAAACCATGATGATCTTGCTCTTGGGTTTGTCAAAGTGTAGTGGTATCTGCCAAGAAGCATATGATTGGCACAGGACAGATAAAGGTAAGGAGAAAGCACCATGGGTGTAAATAATACAATTAAGATTTTCCTGTAGGGCAGCGTTTGCCTTCTCTCGTTCTTCCTCCACGTCTTAACAGGTGGTTAATTCCATTGACTGATTTTTTCAAACCCTACACAGCACTCTGAATATACATTCCATATGATCCTTTTCTACTAAGGGGTCTCCAAAATCTGTGATGATCCAAAGCTCACAGTGAAAGGAACTATAATAATAACATATATAAATAAACACATATAATAAACATATATAAATAAACCAAAAGGAAATATAAATAATAACAATCTCAAGTCATAGCAGGCTTATATCCCAGGATTCATACTGGTTACTTAACAAATTCTACCTGAATTATTTATAAACCTACTATTGATAGAACATGCCAACCAATATGGAGGTGGGCTATTTAATTTCAACTCTTCCTCCATACATCTCTGAAAATGCATCAGTTTATCCTAAGTAACCACACTGAGTAATCCATTTGAGTTTAGAAATGAAACTCCAGAGTGAGGAAGACTCAGAACTCCTGATAGTTAGTGACAACAGGGGCAGTGGTTTTTGGCTTCATGGAGTCAAAGCATCCTAGAAGACATAAGACTGATTAAGAGGATCTGATCCATATTCTTACATGTGGATTTCTGAAATTTTTGGAAAGGCTGAAGTGTCTTTATGCATATTTTTATGCCACTTTAGTCCTAATCATGAGCAAAAATAAAAAAAATTAAAAGTCACAGATACAAACTCTGGTATGATGTTAATGAAGTCACCTGAAAAGCCAAATCTGAAAGTTCTGAGAGACATAATGCATCATATCTAATCCTGATCAAAGTGATGGGATTAATTCCAGCCTCTTCTAATGGCCACAATGTTGCTTTGACCCCTGGATGACTGGGTGTTATCTGAGGGCATAGCTACACTTGATATATTTAATACAAGTGTTCCAGTAAATAAAGAACTTACATTAATGACTTGAAGCTAAATTTTTAAATAATGAAGCCCTTTATAATATTTTGAACTATTTGGAGACTATTCAATATTTGAAATGGCTTTTAACTTTTAATCAAGCGATGCTGCAGGGAAACCTTCAAAACTTAATGAAGAGCATGGTTTTCTTTTTCTTTTGCAGTTTTGAATCTGAAACTTAATTCAATTATGAGAAATATGTGATGTGTGTTGTATAACATTTTAATAACACTTTTACTGAAAAAAATCAAACAAACAGATGAATGAACAGATTGATGATTTGATTAAAATTAACAATCCCAATAATGCATATCAGTCTCTATTGAAAACCATCCTGTGGCAGTTGCAGCAAAATAAAAGATTGTATCATTTTTAATTAAAACATTTATCAAGCTTAAGCTTACAGCATAGAAGATGAACCATTACAATTACTACCTTACGGTCATTGCTGAAGCATGTATTATGTAGATTGAAGAGATCTTAATGGATTTGCATAGACCTCAATTCTGCAAAGCAATTCTTAGCATCATCGGGAAGAGGGAAAGGCTTGCCACGTTCAGGCTACTAGTGGGAAGTCGAGTCATTTGAGAGCAGAATTCTCTAGCAGCAGACACACAGTGGAAAGTCAAGAATACCGAGGGAAGCTACTGCTGGCCCTGAGCTTGCTTCCCCCCCACCCCCATAAAACTCTGGAGAAAAACCTTGACTATTTTTAAAACAAACATTATGATGACAAAATAATTAATGACCTTTGTTTGTTTTGTTTTGTTTTGAAAAGTTTCATGGGCCCTAGGGCGTAACTAGATAAAGATTGCATGGCTTGTTAGGTAGTTTTTTGTTTGTTTGTTTTGATTAAAGAAACATGCCTGAGGATGCAGGTGGACATGATGCAGGAATTATGAATAATGGGCAGAAGGACCTGGACAGAAAGGTATGTAGCAACAGGCCGCTGGAATTGGCAACTGTGTCCAGACCTAGCTGACCTTATGCTTCTGTCTTGGTAGATGGCAGGTGGGTTGGATGGGAGTTCTCCTGGGGGAGGAGCTGTTTTGTTCCACCCCTGCAAACCCTGCCAGGTGAAGAGTGGCCTGCAGGAAGAAGTCATGCCATGGTGACAGCTTCACTTGGAAAGAGCAAAAGAGAACTAGATTCTAAAGGCCCAGCAGAGTGGTTGAGATCCAGAACTTCGCAGCCAGGCTCAGTCCAAATCCTGGGTTTGTCAGCTGACAAACTTGGGGCAAATTATTAAAGTTCCTTTATTATGTCTCATTTCCTCATCTGTAAAACCACAACAAGATCATTCAGTTATCCGTATAATTGGATCCAATTATCATAAGGGTGGTTGAGATGATTGAATTAATTAAAATACAAAATTCTCAGGACATTCTTGCATATAGTAAAGGCTCATTAAGTACTTGTCATCAAAGTATTACATTTATATGGAGAAACTGACCAACTGCATAAAGCAATAAAACCAAGAAGGAGTTGGTACATATAGCTGATGTCAAAAACGCTCAGAAAAGATAAACTAACAGCCTGACCATGACCATTCGAGCACTCAACCAGGATCAGTCATCAAAAACACAAATCCCATGAGATCAGTCTTGTCACAGGATGGGTTTTTATGGTCAGAAGGTAACAGGCAACAAACAGAAACTTCTGCTTGGATAGAATTTATTTTTTTGTGGTTAAATAAGTGAAGCCCTAAATTACTAGTATTTGCAAGTAACACTATAGGCTACTGGATTTTTAGTTCACATCCAGTGATTGTACTTGGAATAGGGCAGGGGCAGTTGTGCCAGACAGGATTAAGGTTTGTTAGCATAGCCTGGCCATCTGGAAGCTATGCTGTTTCCACTTTTGAATTGTACATTCAATGCAACACCTTTCTACTCTTACCATTGTTACCTTAATACAATCTAGTCTTTCCTTTGCTTGTACACACACACACACACACACACACACACACACACACACACACACAGCATTCCACGGTCGATTTGCTTCTGGTTCCTCGTCCGTCACCCCATTGACATTAAAAATGTTTTTTAAAAATCCATTCCTCCCCTACTTGAAACCTCCCAGTGATTTCTTCAGAGCAATTGAAATTTTACTCTGTCCCATGATCTCAGGGCTTCTTTCTCTTTTCATACCTGTCCCAGCCCCTCTGAGGTTCATTCACACTGGCCTTCTTTGTGTTTCTCATACATGCCATATTCTTGCTATTTCCTCTTCCTGTAGCCATCTTTTTCTCAGTGTTTTTTGTTTTGTTTTTGTATGGTTTCTTCTTGGCATTGATCTCGCAATGAGAATACATATCCCCATATCCCGAGAGAGGGCAACTCGTGCAGGCCCTTTAAAAGCGGAACTCATAATCCTTTAGTTCCTGTGTTTCATCTTAGTTTTCTTCTCAGCATTTGTTTTTGTTTTGATTTTTAAATGTGGATGGAGGTGATTTTATCACTGAAGTATAAATTCCTCCCAAATATCATTACTCCTTTGCTAGCTCTCATCATGGGCCCCTGGAGAACCTCTGCAAATGGAAAAGGAGTGAGCTAACCTGTCGGGTGTTCCCTCTGCTTCCTGAGCAACAGATCTCTGTCCAGCTATCTCCCTGAAACCTTTTGAGCAGTGTCTGTGTTTACTGCTAACCTTGCAAACTCAGAAACCTAGAGAAATGAGAATGGCATATCACTTTTCATCTTTTCACTCTCTGTCAAATCTAATATAAAAAGCACGTTTTCTCTTTGATATTAATACAACTCAGACTCAGCTAGGTTATGGGCAATTTGTTTTAGGATTATTCTTCACATCCCTTCTTCCATATTGATTATTTCCAAACAAATTCTCATTATTCTTCTTGCCTGGTCTGTTTCAGGTAGTCTCTGCATCCCAAGTGATTTTTTTCCCATGTGTGAGATATCATTACAAAACCTAGTTAGTTCTTGGCCAACTTAACCTAGTAAAAGTCTATCCATGACAGCCCATGGAAACTATCACTGATATTACACTTTTAATAAGGGCATGAGTGTGCTAAGAATGGAACTAATTGACCTGACAATGGCTGAGAGATGAAAGTAAGTCTTGGCCAACTAAAGATCAACACAGCAATTGAGAAATTCAATATATGGGTGGCAGGCAAGTTCAACCTTTATATTTGATCTCATAATTATTAACTTTGTGGAAATCTGGCTTTCAAGTTTTATATAAAGACTTCTAATCATAAGGTGATTTGGGGTGACTTTGAGGTTGAAATATGCTTAGAGAAGGAGACGAAAACCATACTCTAAAAATCTGAAAATCACACAAGTCTAAGTGTGGAATAATGAAATTGCCGGAAGAAAAGCATGGTTTGGCTTTCTGGGTCATGTGACATAAAACAAGCAATAAAAGAAATAGATACAAGCAATTAAGATTTGGGTTATTGCTGAGAAGCAGTTCTTAGGAATGCACGTCATCCTCACGTGGAGAACTATAAATAAATACAGACTCTCAGGCCCCATTCCCAGAATCTGACTCAATGGGCCTACGGGTAATTTTTAAGGCTCCCAAGATGATCCTCCTGTGCAATCAGTGTTGAGAACCACGGGTTTAGAGCTTGTTTTTTGCTATAGCTAAAGCTTTCGGCAGTTGTTCTTACATTAGTAATGGATTTGGAGACAGGGAAAAAGAAAACCATTTGAGAACGATGTGAATTGACCTGCCTTCTTGCCCTAAAGAGAGTGCCATCCCTCCTCTGGCAGGCTGGCTTTTGTCTACCATTCTTTAAAAGGAATGCTAGTTTCACCGTTGGCAAAGACCCAGCTTGTAGAAGGAACTCTTTAAAAGGGGAGCTCAAAGAGCAGACAGACAGCCTACAGAATGAGAAAGAAACTTTGCCAGAAGGCTAACAGCTACAATTTAAACACAACTGAAAAATAAACATCACACACACACACACACACACACACACACACACACACACACACACACACACAAAATAAACAAACAAAAGCAGCCCCCAAGAACAACTTGTCAGTCAACAAATAAGCTAAGAAACGAGCATATCATTCTTAAAAGAATAAACCCAAATGGCTAATACGCATATTCAAAACGTGTTTGATATCTTTAACCATTAGGAAAATGCAGAATAAAATTACTTTGAGTTGGGCATGGTTGGACATGCCTTTAGTTCCAGCACTCAGGAAGTGGGGGCAAGCAGATCTCTGTGAGTTCTAGGCCAGCGAGGACTACATAGTCAGACCCCGTCTCAAGCAAACAAAACCACCTGGTGATACCACCTCACCTCCTATCTTATGTCATATGCTGACTGTCAGGAAATTTGACGACAGATACTGTTGAGGGTACTTGGGTGGGTGTACTAATTGGTTTGGAGATTTCTCAGAAAATTAAAAATATAATTACCATGTAACCCAGCTAGACTATGCCTGGGTATGTACCCAAAGGTATCCACAGAGAGAGTTGCGGATCCCTATTTTTTTTTTTTTTTGCCCTACTCACAAAATCAGGGAATTAGAATCAGCCTAGATACGCGTTAGTGGATAGATGGATAAGGAAAATGTGGTTCAGATAAACTGTGAAATTTTGTTCAGCTGAAAAGAAAAGGGAAAGCATAAAATTCGTGAGAAAATGGTTAAATATGGAAAATAATATATTGAACAAGATGAATCAAACTCAAAAAGAAAAGAAGAGGAAAAAAAACCCATATTCTCACTCACATGTGGCTCCTACTTTGTAATGTATTCATTTATCTACCTATCTTAGGTTTTATAAATAGGGATAAATATGGGTAAAGCCTAAGAGACTAGAAAGAAGACTAAGAGATGATAAAAACTGGTGCTCAGGAGGTGTTGGGGGAAGGGCAACAGGACACCTAGCACATGAAAGTAGAACAAAGATTGGGGTAAGGTTGCACGGAGAGGAAGGGTAGGGGATCAGTGGAGGAGAAGACTATACTAAAACGTAGTTTGTTTGAAAATACCCTAACCACATCTAATATATTACATGATCACTTAAAAAAACAAAATAAAAATTGGGCCTGAGGAAATGGCTCAGTTGATCGCTTGCTGCTCTTGCAAAGGACACAGGTTCAATTCCTAGCATTCATGTGGTGGTTCATAAGCATCCAGAACTCTAGTTTCGGGCGACCCTATGCCCTTTCCCAATCTCTTTGGGCACCGACAGGCATGTACTACATGCACAAACATTCAAACAAAACACTCATAGACATAAAAGGAAAAAAGTAAATCTATAAAAATGTAAGAATAAATGAAAGAAATTATTGAAAGACACAACTGTAAAAACATGGACATTCTTTCTTCTCATTCCCTCTGTTGTATAATAAGTCATCATTATCATCTCAGGGAGCAACAGGAGAGATCAGAAAGGATGCCAGTCACCAGAGTCAGCAAGAATACAGCCAGAGCCCTCACTTCCCACAGCAAGGGTTTTGAATTATATGTGGGTATGACCAAGTGTCACTTGAGTAATGACCCAAGTCTCATGGGACTGCTGTCAGGCTGCCTTCTGGCAGCTAATACCCATAGTGTCCCACTTCTGTCAGCTAAAGGAGGTTAGTAATCCTTACTCACCCATGCAGAATGCAAATTCGTTCATGTAAGAAATGATATCGCTAGAAACAAAGACTTCTGTCACTAACAGGAGGCTGAGCAGACTCACTTTGGGACCTAAAACAACACAGAGAATTCTGTAGCTCAGGACTTTAATCTCCGTCACCTCTGTCCTAGCCAGCATCCTGCTCAGGTCAAGTCATTAACATCCATTTCCCAATTTGTATGGTTGGAGGCGTGAGAGAATTACCTATGGTTATGGAATAGCCACTGTGGACACCAGTAGGCATGGTAATAAAGCCCCTTGAAGTAACTGCAAATCCTGGTGATTAAAGACAGCCTTGACCTACCAGTTGCCCATATATGCTAGGCCTGACTCTGGGTCAAAGCACATATAGAACGGAAAGGGTCAGTCAAAAGGAAGTTTGAGAGGCATCATCCAAGAAGATAGGATCATAGTGGGCAGTTATTTGGAAGTCTATCTACAAACACATGTGTAGATAAAATTTCTACAAAGCAAAGACCACATTCCTCGTTTGTCTGTTTCATGCCATTTAGAAGGGTTTCCTTTATTTTTTTATGATGATGCTGTCCTCACATTAGAACACTCTGGGGAATTCAAACAAAAACAAGATAAACCAACACTGGTTGTTGAAAGCTAGATTCCAATCTTGGGTTGACTAGATAGAGGCTGTAGATAAAGGACCGAGACATTAGTAGTTCTTCCGCTTCCTAGGCAATTCTGAGATCACACTCTGTCCCAAGAGTCATTGCATTAGGCCTGCTGCTCTTTACCATGTCAGCAAACACCCCCTAATGCTTCCATTGTCACCAATCTCCACGTGTTCCCTTCGGTGATGGCCTCTCTCTTCTCCTTTTGTCTAGACTCATCCTCAGTGTTTAACTTTCGCCAGGCCTTAGCAATGAACTTTAGAATTAATATGTATCCCGACCTCCAGAATCCCCAAAGTCTAATTGCTTTTATCATTTACGTGACACCCCGGGAATGTTCTCTTAGGTTGCTACTGGACAATTAGGCTCATGTACCTTTTCCTTATTAGAGAATTAATTCATCCTTCCAGTTCCTTGCCTGATTGAAGTTGGGCATAGACGTCTTGGATGAAAAGATGATTCTATATACATATGTGTATAATCATATGTAAATATATAAAATTATATAATCATAAATAAACATATAATCATATACATAAACACACATATACATATATATGTACACACACATACACACTCAGCATTTTCTGTGCCATTATCTTATCAACTGTAAACTTGTACAGTATTACTGGAAGAAATAAGTGAGCCTAATGGACAATCAGGCAGAAGAGACAAACTGAGTCTCTGCATGCATCATCTCCAAAGTCAGAGGCCTCCCTCCTTCTAGATTCTGACTGCTCTTCCCTTTTCAGTAAACAAGACTGCAAGAACATATTGTATCTTTGTTTCGATGCCATACCTAAGTGCAACTTTAGCCAGTGAAGAAAGACCCCAAAGGTGGCCTTTTGTGACACCCCTGAAGCAGTCCTTCTGGAGATTGGGGTTGCTTCTTGTTTAAGCTGTTCTCATCAAGAGGACGGTAAGGAAAATTCACTTATCTCCATAGGAGATGACTTAAGGAGTTTTGCACACGTATGTGAAATCCTAGCTCTGGTCTCCTTGGCTTTCTGAAGTGCTAAGAGATACAAATGTATTATCTTAGGAAGCAATGTAAAGGTAACATTTTTAGAATGTACCTTTGGTCACTGGGTTTTGTGGAAAAGCTTCTTGAGATTTCCCTACATGAGGGACTGTAACCTGGTGACAAATGTAACCACAGAGTTAATTTCATTAAGTCCCATACCAACAGGGTGGGATTGGCTTTAACTGCGTCATGTGCATAAAATCAGCATGAGAGGTAGGGAGAGGGTCTTTTCAACTCTCGAATTCATCAAGTAACTGAATTCGTGGTAGAACTGAGAAGGGTATTAGCCAAACATAGAGAAAAAAATAGATGTCCAGGAGAAAGGGGGGAGGGGAGGAAATTCCTATTATATCTTTGTCAAGTTATCAGTCTTAAGTAGTGCTATTCTATGCAAATTTAATGTAAGCCATTAGGTAATGTCATCTAAACTTGCTATTAAGGCACATTAAAACAAATTAAAGCTAGTAGGTAAAACGGATCCATTTTCACCTAAACCGGTTCATCTAAAATGTTACCATTTTGATATACAAACTAAAACTAGAAGCAAATTTGCTTTTTGTTTATGGGGTGCCAGGTGTTTAAAATCTAGGGTCTTTTACAAATTGAGCAGTTTTCTCTAGGGGTTATTCTCACTTCAAGTGCTCTGGAACCGGACATGACTTTATAATCTCTGTATTTTCTTCATAAAATTTATCAATATCTGGAATGGTCTTTAAAATAGATTTATTTTTAATATTTGTGTTTAATGATCACATATGCATATGTGTATGTAATGCCACCCTATTTATGTGGAGGTCAGAGAGCAACTTTTGGGAGTTGGCTCTTTCCTCTACATTCCATGGGTTCCATTGATACAACTCAGGTCTCCAGGCTTTCACGACAAGTGTTTTGATCCTTGAGGCCATCTTCCCAGACTTGAATGATTTCTATGTGTTTCTTCATCTCCCTGCTAACTACCATTTTTCCTTCCATGGAAGCTCCACAGAAGTTAGTTAGAGTTCTGCTTTTTTCTCCATTGTGCAAGCAACTACTCAACACACAGCGGAGCGCAGGTGAATAAATGAATGGATGAATCCTGAACACAGGAAGCAAATGCAAAGAGGGTCTTCATATAAAACCTAGTAGGAAATGAAAACCCCAGAGTTCTTTGAACTTGACTGCCTAGGATGTGAGTGACAGAGAACCAGCCCCAGCTCCACCTGCCAACACTGACTATCACTTTTCTGAAATGCGCCAGCTGAGCATGGTAAGAGTCAGGAGGACTACTCTCCACAAGTGGTTTGTTGTCGCTACAAGTTAATATGTGCCACAAGTTCTGTTCCCCTCACTTAGAGTCATCTGCCACATGTGGTCAGCCCTCCCCTTGAGAACGATCCAAGTCCAGTTGACATGGTGCAATGTTCCTTTATCGGGAAGGCTGGCAGCACTGGGTAATGGAAAAAGAATGGATGACCAAGTCAGACAGACCTAGGCTTCTACTCCAAGCTGTGTGGGCTGGACAAACTAGGTACACACTTCTACCCCTCATTTTCCTTACCCGTAAAACTTTACATGATAATTCATACCCTCAAAATTTCATTGAGAATTAGTTGAGGTGTACGGAAGTCACAACCCTGCCCTCTAAAGGCTCAGCGAATGGTATCAATGTCACCATCTTTGCAGCCAAGTACTCCAAAGAACACACTGATCACCGACCTTTCCTACTTTGTGAGTATGTAATTTCCTTCTCCTTAAGGTTTGATTTCTTTTCTACTTGAACCTGAGAGGTCAAGTGGGGGAGCTTCTAAGTTGATTTGAAATCTTAACTTGATCCAAGCAATGAAAGATAGCAATGGAGCCAGGCTGTGGTGGCGCACGCCTTTAATCCCAGCACTCAGGAGGCAGAGGCAGGCGGATCTCTGTGAGTTCGAGGCCAGCCAGGTCTACAAAAGCTAGTTCCAGGACAGGCTTCAAAGCTACGGAGAAGCCCTGTGTCAAAAAACCAAAAAGAAAAAAAGAGATAGCAATGGAGACATCTATCTCTATGGAGACAACTTTAGTGTATTTCAAGATAGATGTGGGGACTCTTCTGGTTTCATATTCAACTGCTTGTAGCTGTAGGCACAGATAACTATTTTGTATGCAAAGCTATAGGCCAGAAAGGAACAGAGAGAAAGTCTGAGAATCCATGCCAATCTGCAAGTATTTTATTTGTTGCCAATACACAGAGTTCTGCTTGACATAGCACAGTTGAGACAGTAAACTTGACCCTGGATTTTGAACTCCTCTCTCATCTTAGAGACTAATGAGCTGGTTTCTCCCTTTCTTCTGGTAACACAAGCCTCACAGGAGGGACAGCTGTTCTAAGATGCACAGACTAGTAGGCACTTGCAATGTCACAGTAAAATATAGGAGAAGAGCTGATGGCTGAGCAGAGGTCAGGCATGATATAAATAGTATTTCCATTTCCTCAACAACCACACAAGAAATGCAGAAATATTCCCCATCTTGCATCAGGAAAAGTGAGACTCAGAGAAATCCAGAGCCTTGCTGAAGAGTAACTATAATGTGATGAAGTGCAGGCTCCCATGGAAGCTCCCGGGCTCCAATGCCACGTGCTTTCTGCTCTACAGCCTCTGTGCTGTTGACATTGTCATTTCTACAAGATGTCAAGACCATCTACCTTTTAAAGACAAAGTACATATGCCCAAAGGAATACTATCACTTAGCCACACTGTGTTTGGGGGAGCAGAGCAAGCTTTGTCTCCAAGCACAGCGTTGGCCCCGCTCTCTGACAGTCAACCAGTTGGCCTGAAGGACATTGGTTCCTGTGGACACTGACCTTCTGCAGGCCGCTTTCCAGGGCTATTTGTGGACAGAAACCTCTAGGGCAGTGGTTCTCAATGTGCGGTTGAATGACTCTTCCACAGGGGTTGACATGACAATTCATAAGAGTAGCAAAGTTACAGTTATAAAGTAGTAATGAAAAGAATTCTCGTGCTTGGAGGATCACCGCAACACCAGGAACTGTATTAAAGGGTTGCAGGGTCAGGAAGGGTGAGAAGCACTGCGCTAGGGTAAGACATTAAGAGTCCAGAGGAGGGGTCCCCTGGAAGCTCATAGACTGAAGAAGCCATTGAGAACACACACTGTCTGAGCACCCTAGCAAAAAGGATTGTCTCTCCCAGCAGTGCCTCAGACCCCGCCAATACAACCACTTATTCCCATAACCAGCGCAGCCACCAGCAAAAGCTTGTCTGGATGGGTCCTGATGCAGCATCCTTAAAGACAAGGGGTTTTCAGGCATGGCCAACAAGGAGTGTTTGAGCAAAATTCTTTTCTTAAAAAGAGTATCCACTCTGGAGAAATGACTCAATCAATTCTCAAAAGGACCCTTACTCTGAAAAAAGCCACGGGGGTAAAATGTCTGAAATTTTCCTGTTTCCTGCACTGTTCAGCTCCTTACATAAAGCACGAGCAACTTCCCTAAATTCCGTAGAGTAAACTGAGGCCAGGAGAAGGTAAACACCCAAGGTTGTAGTCTAACAGAGGCAGAGAGGGGATTGGTCAAGACACTCAGGTGGGAAATCTTTTCCAGCCAATTCCATGAATGAAGATTAAAGGGTGCTCCCACCCTCGCGAGATTAATAGCAGGCTGCAAGCATTTTCAGTTTCAATCACAGAAAACCCCAAGTCCTTGGTTATTAGGGAAACATGCGTTGCTTCCCTACCACACAGGTAGAGGTCACTAACAGGATATTTTTCTACTCAAAAAGCCACAACTACAGCCCTGACTTTCCCCTACCTCAGCAGTCCGGATCTGGGTTCCTGGAGTCGAGCCCCCTTCTTTTCTCCCAGGGTGCCAGCACTCTGCTTCAGCAGTGTGTCCTTGCTTCTACCTCCCGGGCTTGAATTCCTAGCTCCTGGCCAGCAGGTTAAGACTGGGAGACGTGTCCCTGCCACTACTTAGCAGCCTTTGGGGGTGGTGTGTATGCTGGCGCGGGGGAGGGGGCGGGGGCGGGGGCGGGGAAGGAGTCGCGGGCGCAGGTAACTCAGTGTCGCTACCCGGCACCCATTTGTGTTGCCCAAAGGAGACAGCCCAAGTTAGCTGCCATCGCGTCCCGTGTCTGATCCCTTTCCACCTCCCTGCTTTCTTCCTAGCTTTTCATTTTGACACAAACCACCTGCAACTCCAGTAATCCACACTCACGCTGCACCCGTTTTCAAGGGCTCACTTGAAAATATATTTTAAAATATGCCCAGCGCAGTTGTAAAGGCTAGGGTGCGTGGTCAAGTACCTTGGCATATACTTAGCTTTTCTAAAGAGGGACATCAAGATTTGACTTTAAGCATGGTCACAGCACGGGATGGGTTTTCCTCAAGACAGCGGGCTCTGGCTGCTGCATGACATTTCCCCAAGCTATCGGCGGCGCCTGCAGCCAACTGCTCCTCTCCCACACGCAGCCTCGAACCCGCGATCCTAGAGAGCGCCCGCCCGCGCCACCCCTGGCCGCGCGCAGCCGTGTCTAACCTAGGTACTCACTTTTGCTGGGGAGAGTCTGCCATACCAGGCGGTGCGCACTTCCTGCAATGGACGTGAGCTTTATTGCTGCAGGTGAAGCAGTTTCCTGAGCCCTGGGTAAAAAATCCAGAAGGCAGGAGAAGAGCGAGTAAGACAGAACAGGAAGGCTGGGAAAGCCCAGCCCAGAAAACCAGGCGTCTGGGGATTTTAGCCTCTGCTCCCGCAGTCGCCAGCCGCGTGTCTCTGCGAAGAAGCTCAACTCGGTGCACTTGTTCACTCTTTCTTCACTAGAGGAGGAGTCAGTGTTGCAACATGCATGTTCCTTGCTGGAGGCAAAACAGAGATTTTCTCCAGCATGCAAAAGGTCCAGCGCCTGCCAATTCTACAAGGCGACGGAGGTAGCTGGGGGAGTCGGAATGCAGAGAAGAGGTGGACAAGACATTTTCTGATTTCCCCCGGATCCGTTTTGCATGATCAAGGGTCGTCTTCTACTAAGACTTGACAAAACAGTAATAAAAATGCCCTTTAAGTCGAGTGACCTCAGAGATGATAGTTCTCTCAGGAGCCAAGATGAGGCTTGGTGTCAAATGTCTTTCCTTATTTCCCAGCAAGCAACACTGAGCAGCAGCTTGTCAATACTTGAGGGGGCTCCGGGGATTTGAATCACACCTTCCCCGGGAAGGAGGAGGAGGAGTCAGAGAAAAGTGGTCAACAGAGACTAAGCAGCGACCCGAGGAGGCTTTGCTTTCTTTTTTAACTCAGCAAAAACTTCCAGGGCTCTCTCTGCTTTGTGCCCAGCCACGTCACAGAAACACCCGCAGCCTCTCAGAAACCCATGATTAATGCAGCCTGTACCTCCTCAAAGAGGCTGCACGATCTGAATGCTATTTCATTCTGGTTTTGCTACTAACCAAATCGTTGCTTTTTCTCTTGTACCCCTCCCCATATCCTCTTGAAAACAAAATATTAAAATCAAATAGCGACAGCTGCTTGAGTCAAATAGTTATCTCCAAACAGGTAAGTAGGCAGAGTTTGATGCTTCTGATTAATTCTGCGTTCTATTGTACTGTAACTAAGAGGGCCACTGTGGGTTATTTTGAACAAGCTATTGAGGTTCTGATTTTTTTTTAAAATCATTAAAACACTGCCCATTTTTCTTTGAATTAACCGATACTTTGCAATAACTGGCAAATCACAGTCAACAGTGACTTTCCACCATGGTTCGGTTCAGGAAACCACTGAAAATCCCGTGATGTTTGGGTGAGCGTCCTAGAAGAGGCACTTGTATGAGCTGAATGTTTGCTGCTCAGTACCTCATTCTGTACAAGGTAAACAGTGGTCAACATCTGGTTTTTAGAATAGGTGGGGTGTGCATCTGCCATGCACTCGCTGTGCAGACTTCTGGTGAATGAGGTGCACGTTTGCTCACAAGCAAGGGAGTGTATAACACCTGTTTATTTTCAAAACTAATGGGTATTATCTCCAATGGCACAGACGTGTTTACTGGTCAAGTTAGGTCCTGCTTTAACCCATTTTTGTTGATGATATTTTAAGTAAAAAAGAAAACAGAATTGAATAAAGACACCTGCTGAACACTCTAACACACACACACACACACACACACACACACACACACACACACACGCCTGAATATGGGCAAAATTATCTAACACCAAGCTAAACTCCGTGGGATACTTGTATAGGTACATCACCACATCATTAAAATGTCAAAAACATCTTGAACCATCATAAGTTGGTTACTATATTTCTGTTTAATGTTTGAAAAGTCAGGATTACTGAGTTAACTGTAGTCTGATCTTTCTACTTGAACAGAGAATGAAAAGAGACTCACCTTTGATAACTCCAAACTGCTCACTTTCCTTGTGTGTGTACACATCTGTGCGCCTGCTCTACAGCAGAGGTAGGTTTCTACAGCACAGGTTAAATGACTAAGCCACATATTATCTGGAGACAAGGTCAGGGCTCTCTGTTTTGCTGCGCAGCTTATATACTGTCTCCAAGCCGTCGGCATTGAGTCAGGGATCCTGATACTCTCTCATGAATTACTGAGAGGATGAAGGAAGTCATGGGTAAGCCTGGCTTTCCTCTCTCCTCTGCAATTACACTGTGACTCCCTCCTTCTCCACAAAGTGACACAATTCACCAATTTCTTGTGTTCTCTTTTGCTTAGATCTGTATCTGCCTCCAATGTATGAAAGCCCCCTTTTTGTCTGGCTGATATGGCCAGCTGTGTCTTGGACTCTGTATCTGCTCCCTGCCTCTAAGACTTTGTTCCACAGTTCAAGGTATGGCAAAAATGCAGGAACTAGAAATGGTTTGGATATTGCTATTTGTTTGTTAGGAAGAAGCCATGGAACAACTGCCAGAGACAGACATGGTGAAACCTTGTCGGAAAGGCCATGAGCTATACTTTGGATGAGCTTACAACCTAAGTCACCCCTTTCTTCACTTTCAAACCTAGGAAAGCAATACACAGTCCTCAGTTTTCTTGACTTTCCTTCCTTTGACTTGGTGATTCTTATCGTTGACTGCAGACCAGCAACACCTAAGGAGTGTTGTCTTAGTTAGGGTTTCTTTTTTTTCTTTTTTCTTTTTGTTTTTTTCAAGAGAGAGCTTTTCTGTGTAACTTTGAGCCTGTCCTGGAACTTACTCTGTAGACCTGGCTGGCCTCAAACTCACAGAGAATCTTTTGCCTCTGCCGCCACCCTCCCTCCCCGAGTGCTGGGATTAAAGCCATGCACCACCAATGCCCAGCTTAGTTAGGGTTTCTGTTGTAGTAAGAAAATGCCATGACCAAAAGCAAGTTCGGAAGGAAAGGGTTTATTTGGCTTAGACTTCCACGTTGTTACTGTTCATCACTGAAGGAAATCAGGACAGGAATGCAAACAGGGCAGGACCTTAGAGGCAGGAGCTGATACAGAGGCCATGGAGGGGTGCAAGGCTTGCTTCTCTTGGCTTGTTCAGCTTTTTCTTTCTTATAGAATCCAGGATCACCAGTCCAGGGACGGCACCACACACCATGGCCTGGGCCCTCCCTCATTGATGACTAATTGAGAAAATGCCTTACAGCTGGATCTCATGGAGGCATTTCCTCAACTGAGGCTCCTTCCTCTCTGATGACTCTAGCTTGTGTCAAATTGACACAGAAAAAAAAAAAAACAAAAAAACAAAACAGCCAGTGCAAGTGTCTAAATGCTAGTGTCTGAGTGCCCCATTGGAAAACTTCTACTACAAGAAGTTTAGGGTGATTTTTCTACTCGTACAAAATGCATCAAGTGTACTATTTAGTTCATTATTTTGTTTTGTTTTCGTCCATAGCTATCTATAAGCTGCTCCCTGGCCTGGCCAGGGTTATCTTTGCCTTTCCCCAGCTCTGTTTCTTACACCTCTCCTCTGTGAGCTCCCCTTTACCTTTCAGGGCCCTGCCTTTTCCTGCTGTACATGTCTCTACTTTCCTGTGTTGGTTTCTGTTGCAGCACCTCTTCTTTCTCCTTCTTAAATGCAGACATTTTTGTCTCTTCTCCTTTATTTTTCCCCTTTAAAGATCACTGTCCTTTCTTTAACACAATAGAAAATGCCATCACGAGAGTGAAAAGAAAAGTCACACACAATCCTGGTACTGTTACCAAAATAAAACAAAATTACTTTTATGTTTGTAAAGAAAAAAAATCCTTCCACCAGGCGGTGGTGGTGCATACCTTTAATCCTAGCACTTGGGAGGCATAGGCAGGCGGATCTCTGTGAGTTCGAGGCCAGCTTGTTCTCCAGAGCGAGTTCCAGGACAGTCAAGACTGTTACACAGAGAAACCTTGTCTCAAAAAAAAAAAAAATCCTTCCAAATCATATACCCTCTTTGTTTTTCCTAGTCCTATCTCCAAAGGAACCCATCATTGACACTGAACACATCTTTTTTTTTTCAAGTGTACATATTTATTCATCTATAGGTACTTGCAACTATTTTCAAACTAAAAATGAATTTATTTTCATGGCTTGTCATTTTTGGTTCATCAATATAAGAAAAACAACCCCACAATCTTTCTGTCTCCTCTTCTGCAATGCCTTGAGCCTTAGGTAGGCGTAGGAGTTGCTTTGGAGATGTGTTCCTTTGGACTAGACTCCACAGCTCTGCGTTTTGGTTGGTGGTGGTTTACCGTAATGATCTCTGTTTATTGCAAAGGCAAGGACAAGGGCAATGACTGAGAGTTCATGGGGCCCCCATACTACACAACGAACTTCAAGGAGCTTACTGAGAGATTTTGTCTTCTAGTGATGTCAGAAACTACCCCCATAAAGTTTCACCAGCATGACTGTCTAAACGTGAGCTTAGCAAGAACAATAGACATGTTAACAGAGACAGGGTTGGATGTGGGACCCCTTAAGGCCTTAGCCCTACAAGAAGAGCTACAGACAGTCAAAGAATGCTAAGCTTGGGAGAAACAGTCCTCTGCACCACGACTGGTGTGGAAGAGCACAGCAATTGGTTATCCAATACCGTCCGGTCAGCCCTGAAAACACACACAAGTAAGGGTATAAACTGAGCAGGTTGTATTTGTCTGTTTAGGAATATGTATGTGTATATGTATACATGCCTGTATGTAATAACAATTATGGAAAAAAGAGCCCATGCACATGACAGAGAGCAAAGAGGATTATACGGCAGGGGTTGGATGGAAGAACAGGAAGGAGGAAAGGAAGTCATTATTATAATCTGAACAATAAAAAATACTTAATAAGAACCTTATAGTCCTGGGGATTGAACTAAAGGGTGCAGACACCTGCTAGGCAAGCGCTCCATCACGGAGCTGCATCCCAGCCCCATACCTTGTCTTTTAAAGCTCAACACAATCACCCAGCTGTGGCTGCTGTCGAGAGGCTTACTCCAGTGTTTTCTTTTTGAAGTGAACTTGCATGCCTGTGAGCTTTTCGTTGTTTTAATTTTATGCATACGGGTGTTTTGTGTACATGTGTAAATAGGTACCATGTATGTGCCTGGTACCTGAGGAGGCCAGGAGAGGGCGTCGGATCCTCTGGGATTGGATTTACAGATAGCTGCGAGAGCGGTGGGTTCTGCAGCCAGAACCCAGGTCCTCTGTAAGAGCAACATGTGCTCATAACCCCCGAGTCATATCTTCAGCCCTTACTTCAGTTATGTTAGTGGCTGCTTAAATTTTAATTTATTTCTTCCACTATTCTCTTGTTATACTTTTGGTCATTGAAATTTTTTATTATCAAAAGTGCTGCTATGATTATCTTTGTACAAGGCAGACGTAGAAATTTCAGACTTTGGACGAAGGGAATGGCTATTAAAAGGCTACCACGTTACTCTTACAGAATGTTATTGGCAAATGTTTCAAACATGAAATTACTAAGTCATAGACAGGATACTTAAAAATATAATGTATTTGTTAATTATTTAATTTCATTCATATGTACAATGTAGTTTGAACATATTTACCACCTTTGGCTCTTCATAGATCCCCCCCCACCTCCCAACTTCATGCCTTTCTTATTTTGTTCTTCAATAACTCACCAAGTCCAGTTTGTGCTGTCCTTATAGTTATGGGTATGGGACCCCCCATTGGATCATGGTCCTGCTCCCAGGGGGCACACCCTTGAAGAAGAGAAGTCAGGGCTCTTTAAACTGTCACATAGACTTTTAAATTCCATCACCAAATGTTGATTCATATATTCTTATCAGGCTTCCTTCCTCACATCTTCGCGAGCAGGAGACCTTATTGATCTAATCATGCCAGATCTAATCTGATCAGCAAGATGGCCTGTTCACTGTTGCAGCGTCCTGACGAGCCAGGACTCTTATGACAGGAGACCTCACAATGGCTCTCAGATCTTATGCTTACTTTTCTTTCAAGGTGTCTGTGTTTTAAAAACCAATTCTGGCATCTCCTATTAAGTACATTAACATTTCACCAACTGTATGGCAAACTTCCCCCCCCCTTTTATTATATTTCTCTTGATTTTGATTACAGATCAATTGTGCAAAAGTTCTTCATTTTCTCGTTGTTGAATCCATGTATTCTATCTGATGAGGCCTCTGGTTTCTTTATCTTGCTGCTTTATGTAGAACTGATAAAAATACTTATTTTTCTTTCCAAAATAAATCTTTAATTACCCAAGGGTTTTTAGAATATAATTGATAAATAAAAAAGTTTTCAAATATAATTGAGATGGAAAGTTAAATGTTCTTTTGAATGCATGGTCAATGACTCAGTTTTTTAAAAAAATTATTTTAAAAATGTGTATTTTTTCATTGATTTCTATGATTATATTATGCATAAGTTTTTATGTGCTTATATCTTCTCTGGACACCATGCTGTCCTAATTATATGTCTCCAATGCAGTACACACTAGTATAACTACAAAGCTAGTGTGTTTTAGTGGCCTGTACAGTGAGGATTCTCCCAATCTTTTTGCAAATTTTCCAGTTAGCTTGCTAGGATGGTCTGAATAAGAATATATGACCCTCACAATAGACTCATATGCTTGAAATGTCTAGTTGCCAGGGAGTGGAACTATTTGAAAGGATTAGAAGGATTAGGAGATGTGGCCTTGTTGAAGGATGTGTGTCATTTGGTAGGCAGGCTTTGACTTTTCCAAAGTGCCTTTCTCTCTCTCTCTCTCTCTCTCTCTCTCTCTCTCTCTCTCTCTCTCTCCCTCTCTTCCTGAGGATCAGGATGTTGCTCTTGGCCACTGCTTCAGCACCAAGTTCTACACTATGATGATAGTGAACTAAGCTTTTGAAACTGTAAGCAAGGCCCCAACTGAACATTTTCTTTTATAAGAGGGGAAGAGGGCCTGCTAATACGTTTCCTCCTTTTCCTGGTATCATCTCAGTTTTTGCTTTCATCATTTTTGCTCCTTTCCTTTAGAAGATCCCCAAAGGTACTTCCTTTCATCAACCTTGCCCATGTCAAACTCAAATGCACCCATGTTGATTATGATGACATTCATCCCTGCCTGCATTAAGATTTGTTTTTCCTTCATGTATCTACTTCCCGCAGAATTAATTGGAAGCATCTTTGCTCTTGGTGATCTTATTAGGCTTCAGAGACACAGCTATAAATATCTACAGCATGCCTGAATCTACTAAGCAGCACTCATCTGCTTAGAACCCTTCAGGAGGTTCTCAGTTATCAGACTCCTCGGCGCCTGCCTCTTCCCGGTCACTCTGACTTTAAACGCTTTCCACTTGCTTTTGCTGTTCTGGGCTTGTAAGCGGATTTACAGTCCAAGTGCTCGGCTCTACTTCCAAGGATCACCATGGGCTGATATGAATTGACCTGTGTGAATATCTGGTCAATTATAAACCATGGTTAAATACAAGGCACACTATTATTAGGCTGCCTTTCTTTCATTCTGAGGACTTGCTAGATAAGCAATGAGGCTGACACAACCTGCCTTTATGAGCATGGAAAGGGGAATACTTTGCTCCATGGGAACATGCAATAGGACAGCGCTAAGGGAGCTGCCTGCTGACTGATAGAAAGTCATGTCTCTCAAGTCCCAAGGGGGAGAACTGAGTGTGGCTGTTCCTCAGTGACCACTCTGCCATGTCTTCAGGTGAGCTTTTCATGCAAAGCGTCATTCCTGGACCAGTTTCTGTGTCATCATGGAGGGCTCATTAGGGATACTGGACATAGCCTCAGCCTCTCAATGAGACTTTCTGTCTGATAAGAGCCCCAGGTATTTCATATGGACAGCCATCTCTAAGCTTTCTGTCCGTTGTAACATACTATAAGATTTACACATTGTAGCACATAGTCCCGAAAGCTCTGAAAATATAAAAGGTCCTGTCATCCTTAAAACTAGATGGAACAATTTCACCTCCCTGATGAACACGTTTCTCCTGCTCCTTGGTTGTCACGCCTCTTTACAGCCTGCCATGGTCATTGAGACCTCCCAAGTCATCTCCCCCAAAAATCATTTTCCTTTTCACGTTAGTTTTGGGATTATATAGAAGGTGCCTTTTCATTCTGACTCCTTTCAATTAGCATCATGGACTTAAAATTCAGGTATTGGCAAAGTGCAGAGTGTAAGTGTCTGTGGTGTGCTCAGCCATAAAAGGGACATCTATGTCACCACCTAACCTACCTCCCACAGTTCAGGAATCATCACAGAATGGGGGTGGAATAATTGTTTTTTTTTAATTTATTTATTTATTGAAGATCTCGTCTCTTCCCCGCCAC
>NC_022021.1:30168758-30209757 GCF_000317375.1 Microtus ochrogaster | reverse complement strand
GGCCTCTCTTGGGTATATTCCCAAGAGTGGTATTGCTGGGTCCAGGGGTAGGTTGATCTCGAATTTCCTGAAAAAGCCAGAGTTTGGGAAAAGGGCTGGGGTAGAACAGTATCTTCTGGACAAGACAGAGCCATGGAGATCATAAACTCACAATGGCTGTGGCTACCTGCACAAGAGCCTCACACGGTCAAGCCAGTAAGCAAGTCTCCGTGGAATGAGCCCCCGAGAGTGAGCTGACAATCTGTTGACAGTTGGTAGCAGCTGGGGATGCGGAAGGATCAATTTCCTGTCTGTTTTAAGATTTTATTTTTCTATTTTTTATTTATGTGAATGTGTTGTCAATAGGTGCCCACAGAGGGCAGAAAAAGAATCAGGTTCCCTGGAGCTGGAGTCCCAGGCAGGTACAAACTGTCCTACGTAGGCTCTGGAATTTGAACTCTGGTCCTATGGAAAGGCAGTGATGAACTCTTAAGCACTGAGGCATCTTTCCATTCTCCAGAGTTGGTTTCCCTTAAGAGTATTTCCTCTGGTATGCCAGCCATGATCTAATAGACAGTCTCAAATGCATGAGTAGATACACAGCATAAAGCAGACTAGGCAGCTTATAGAAGAAAGGAGAGAGAAGACATGGATTTGAGAGGGAAGTGGATCTGTGCAGTACTGAAGGGAGGAGTGGGAAATGAAGATGATCAAAATGCATCACATATATGTATGAAATTATTAAAAATTCATAGTATATTTCATTTTTAAAAGATTAAAATTTTGGGAAAATGTATCCTTGTTAAAAGAAACAGCCAACTTGTTAGCCAGGCAGTGGTGGCGCATGCCTTTAATCCCAGCACTCTGGAGGCGGAGGTAGGTGGATCTCTGTGAGTTCAAGGCCAGCCTGGTCTATAAGAGCTAGTTTCAGGACAGGCTCCAGAGCTACAGAGAAACCCTGTCTTGAAAAACTACAAAAAAAGAAAGGAAGAAAGGAAGAAAGGAAGGAAGGAAGGAAGGAAGGAAGGAAGGAAGGAAGAAAAAGAAACAGCTAACTTGTTTAAATCCAGCAACTCCTTATTGCTTTCCTGTGGAAGAAACAGGAAGCTTCTGCATGGTCCCAAGCATTCCCATGTTTACCTGATTATGACATGTCAGTAATGTTCCAGCTTTAAAGACCTTGCATTCTAAAACAAGTTGATAGAAACATCAGTGGCGAGCCAACAGGTAACCCTGGCATTCTGGCAACCCCTGCATTTACTGAACTCCCCTGTATTCTTTTATAGCCTTTATGACCTGTGGTGAGCTAATTGGAGAACAGACATAATTTCCATTTCTTTCCTTAGGGGGATGAGGGAAATCCATTTTTTTTTCCTTTGGGGGGGAAAAAGCCCAATTTTTTTCTTAGGTGAAATTACCCATATAACATTATAATATTTTACTTCTTTATATCAGCTCAAACTGGACCAATAGATGTCTGCATCCTTCTTGGACGGTTCTACTTTATTGCCATGATTATGATCAGCATACATTGCACATGCACTTACACAGAGAGTCTGGAATAGAATCCTAAAGAGCGCACAGGCATCCCTGAACTCTTTGTTGTGCTTAGGTTTAGAGTGCATATGTTGAGGGCTTCGTGGAGACTGACGTGACAGTCATGGAACCTGCATGCTTCTGCACTGCACCCTCTGCATATATGCTATGGCTGTGCAGCTTGGTGTTCTTGGAGGACTCTAAGCAGTGGGAGCAGGGGATGTCTCTGACTCTTTTGCCTGCTCTTGGGACCCTTTTCCTCCTATTAGTTTTTCTTACCTAGCCATGATATGTGAGCGCGTGTACTTGGTGTACTGTAACTTGTTATGCCATGTTTTTGGTTGATATCCCTGAGAGGCCTGCTCTTTTCTGAAGGGAAATGGAAGTTGCATTGGATCTGGGGAGAGGGGCTGTGCAGGCAGTGGGGGGAGGAGAAACTGTGCATGGGATGTATTGTATGAGAGGAAACTCTTTTTTTTTTTTTTTTACAAAAATAGGAAGGCATTTGCTGACTACCATGCCAGCTACCTTTTTTAGTTCTAGTTTCAGTTTGTAAGGGGAGTGGGGTGACTGTTGACAACCAGCATGTCTGAAAGAGTAGCTGCATGTAACAAAGTCCCATCCTCATCACGTCAGCTTTGACTTTGACACGGAAGGCAATGTTCAAGTATGTTAGAGAGGATTTGTGTTAGCTCTGCAAACATGAAAATAGAGTGCTGAAAATGTGGATTTAGGAGCTGTCCAGGAAATTCTCCCTCAGTCCTTCCTAACTTGCGCCCCTGGATATGGTTTAACTTCTTAGCTTAGTTTAACTTTTTGATATCACACTCCTGTGAAGCAGCATTTTAAAAGTGTGAAGTGGTGATCTTTAGAACTTTTATAATATTTTACAGCCTCACTTCTCTAAAGTTCAGCATGCATCCAGTAAATAATCAGCACCCCATTTCCTTAACCCGTACTTTGGTGGCTTTACTTCTAGCTATTTCATATAAAATGCATTGTGCAGCACATGACTTTCTGTGCCTGGTTTCTTTCATGCAGCATGTTGTTCTGTGTAGCATGGTGATATGTGTAGCAGCATGCACCATTGATTGTCTGTTCTTTTCTAGGGGTTACTAACACTTCCTTGCATGGATATACCACATTTTATTTTTCCTTTTGTCCATTGCTAGAAATTTGGGTTATTTCCACCTTTTGGCATTTGTGAATAAACTGCTTAACCTTTTATTCCCTCGCCAAGTGGGAATAATGCATTGCTTTTAGGGAAGAAGACTTGGACTAACTAATGAAGGTTGTATGCCTGAAAATAAATAGAAGCTGTTAGAATCCCTCATTTTTTTGAGAAATCAGAGATACTGGCATTAAAATAGATAAGTACTTAGGTGTGTAGTCACTTGACAATGCTCCTGTCTTTGAAACTACCCAATGTCTCAGTGCTTCTCACTGATCTTCTCCTGATGTCCCACATTCAGACTGTACCCCTCCTTCTCCAGGTTTCAGTACTGGTTAAGATCACTCATTGCTAGTCTTTACTCACCTGCTTCCCCACCACCCCCTTTCTAAGATTATTCCTTTTTCTATTTTTCTTTTCTTTCTTTCTTCACCAGTGAAAGTAAGTTTTAGTTCTGGAACTAGGTTGCCATAGGAAAATAATAGACTCAGTCTGCGAGGTAATGCATGTATTATAGTCCAGAGACAGGAAGGCATGCCACAAGTAAACAGATTACCAATGATATGTGCTTCGAAATAAAGCGGAGGAAGACTGTAAGATAAAATCCAGACTTTTATGCGCCTCTACCATAATAGCCCTCGTTCACGATCCCAGTCAAGGTATATAACCACAGGGGCCATGTCATTTGGAGTCCTGAACAAGGGCTAGTATGGCAGCCAACTTTCTGCTATTGTGTCAAAATATTTGAGCTAATTACAGGAGGACAAATTTACTTTGATTATGGCATCTGAGGTTTTAGCTCCTGGTTACCGGCCCTATTGCTTTGGGCTTATTGTAGCACAAGATATCGTGTCAAAAATGCCTGCCAGAGGGGCTTATTTACTGGATGGAGGCTGGAAAAGGAAGGAAGGAACCGGAATTCCCATATCCCTTCAAGGACACACTCTGGACGAGTGGACTTCATTTCACTAGCTTTACTGTCTAAAGTCCCAGCCTCTCTGGCGCCACTACGGGCCTTGCAGGATGTTCAAGATCCAAACTGGAAAAACCGCGCAGCCTCTTCTACTAGAAGGGAGTGTTGATCAGAGTGACACAGCTTGGTTTCACTTTAAATGGGTCATCGTGGCTCTGTCGTTGATAAATACGGTTGACAATCGTCCCCTCTGACTCCCTCCTTAGCTTCTTTCTCTGAGGTAGGCTTTTGCCTCCTGAAGTCTTCCTGAAAGACTGCTTTCTTGATGAGGTCTTTCAGAGTGTGAACTGGGGCCATCCTCTCCTCCTTCCTCCAGCCGCAGGTTCCTTGACGGAGTTGGAAAACATGACACAAAAGAAGCATTCATTAGAGGTTTTCGGCATCGCCACAGCCTCAGGTGGCAAGGACCATGGCTGGAGGCTGTTGCTTCCTTCCTGTTCAAAATGAAGACTTGCTGAGTTTTGTCTCCACTAGCGCATAGAATGTGAGAACTAGGTCAAGTTTCAGTCCTCTGTTGAGCAAGGCTGCCCTTCTGCCAGCCTTCAAGTCCTGTCTGAACTCAGCCAACTAGCAACATTGAGAGAGCAGAACACTGAGGTCAGACTCGCTACTACACAAAGTGGCTTGTCTTTACTTCTTAGTAGTGATGCACGATGGGAAAATTAGTGACTGGTGAGTTTCATGTTACCTTCAAATAGAACATAGGAACAGCAAATATCCTTATCTCCTCGAACTGCTATGCTTATTTAGTGAGACAGCGATGCAGATTCACTTAAAATAGCATCAGGCATGCAAAAAACTTACCGACATGTGTCACTGTGGACAAGCCAAATTGTGTGCTACATTTAAATTGCTTGAAATCTCACCTCCATGGAATATCCCAAAGATCTGTTAGTGTTTGCACTCAGGGAATGCTGTGTTCAAATGAATTTAATGACCACTAACCTACATTATAAAGGGAGAGAGAAATTACAAATAGTAATAGTAGCTGTTACTTTAACTTTTAAATTTTAATTATTTTAATATACACATTATAATTATTAAAGTAAAACAATGTATAAATTATTCTTATATTGTATCGTGAAATAATGTGTATTTTAGTGTAAGTTATACTACTTGGTAATTGCTAATGGAGACTAGGAGATCAAAGTCCAGAGGATGGAAAGCTTTTGGACCCCAGAAAGGCTAACCCCATGAAATAACAACTTTTCTTCTAAGTTAGGAGCTGCCAGTCAGACATTGCAGTTGTACTAAAAAAATAGAGCCTTACATTTAGTCTCCCTTGGGAACAAAAGAATCCAATGTGCACATCCAAGAAGCCAAGTTTCAAATCTCCAAGGCTCTGGAATCCTGTGGGAGATGGAGATGCTGGTCTGGCCATAAAAGGTTCACAGTGGCATCTAATTGCCAGCTCACTGGATCCTGTCCCATAGGTCAAGGCTCGGCTTGCTATGCCATCTCTACTTCAGCATGAAACACAAGCCCCTAGGTCTTTTAAACACAGTCCTAAGCTTTTAAAAAAAATAATCATCAACACCAGGGAATTCTGTGTAAAGAAAATTCAAAACTATCATCTCCATCATTTATTATCTATTTGTAAGCAAGAACTTGATCAGAGGCCATCTCCCTTTTTGTCAGTCACTTGTGTTCTTGGTTTCTTATGTGAGAAAAATACATGTAGGATGATTTTGAGATTCTGGGCTCTATGGACATGGTTCTAAGAAAGTAGTGCTTTTGACTATTGCCGTGTAGAACAGTGTTCTCAGCCCATGGCGTAGGTGGGGTTCAGAGGACCCTTGCATGGGGCTTGCCTAAGACCCATTGGAAAACACAGATATTTACATTACTGTTTATAACAGTAGCAAAATGGCAGTTAAGAAATAGCAGCAAAATCATTTCTTGCTTGGTGGTCATAGCCGCAACATGAGGAACTGTGTGAAGGGGTCACAGCATTAGGAAGGTTGAGAACCACTGATCTAGAAGGTGCTGTACATGTTCCCTTTGTAACCACAGAAATCCATGCAGTCATTTCCACGCACACTGATGACCTGCCACTACCTAGCATTTGCTGGGCTTTTGTGAAACACATTTGTGTCCAAGATCAGCATCAAAGGTGAGTGTAGGCAGGGGAAATATGACCATGACCGGGGAAAGGCAAAACTTCAGAGACTCCAGGGAAATCTAGCTAGCAGGTAGCAGAAAGGTCTGAATGAGCCACGAAAGAAGGGAAAATACTTTCCCTTCCCACACACCGTGTTCACAATGTACTCTAAATTCATTAGTCTTCAAGGTTCAAGGTTTGGACAAAGAAGAGCAGAAAGAGGGCAGGGGAGTGGGGAAGCAATGGGAGAACAGAGGGGGAGGGGAGGGCAAGAGGAGGAACACAGCCATTTATTTTTACTTAATTGTCTGGTTTGTTGGCCTTCAAACTGGTAACCAAGACCTACTTTGTCACACACAGGATCTTTCTGTCCTGCCTACAGTCTACATTCATGCCGGCATGCACCCTATGGTTTCCTCTACCTGGAGGTTTGGGAGGCAGGAGCAGTGAGGAGGGGAGGTGTTCACACTTCATATACATCATCAGCACCACTGGCAACTTAGGAATGGCAACAATACAGACAACAGCCACACAATTAACATTTTGTCTGATGCTCTTCTTTTTTTTTTTTTAACAGAGAGTTTTAATTCTGTTTTGAAAACAGAATTTTAATGGGAATGCAACTTGATTTTAACTATCATAGGGTGCACCGAACAACTTGCTTCCTAGTGGGGTAAAGCAAGGCAGGGATAGCGGACAAAGAGGACCTGAGCTCTCCTGAGAGACATGGCAAACTGGGCGAGAGATCTGTTATCGCCAAGGCTTCCTGGCCAAAGGCTTCATGAATTTCTCCTTGAGCTCTCTCACCTCCACGGACTCACTTGATTGGCCGACATAAGGACCTTAACTCTTGTTCCAAATCACAGAAGCAGCATGAACTTAGTCTCATTCTCTTCTACATTTCTTTTTTTTTTTTTTAAATATTTAGCAGCTTTATTCAAAAGGAAGATCAGATGGGATTAGTGGGAACAGAATCAGATTGCCCCATGGATTTGTAGTCAAGCTTCTTTGGCGTGTTTATATCATAACTTGATGTGTGTGCTTTTCATTTTCTCTATGTTCATTCAGGCTGCTAGAACCAAAATACCATAGACTCTATGGCTTTTTCAGCAGATTTGTGTTTCTGCTAGTTGTGGACGTTAAAAGTTTGAGACTGAGAACAAGGTGCCGGTTGATTTGGTCTTGTGAGGGCCCCCTTGCCTGTCCTGTGTTTTTTTTTTTAAATTTATTTATTTATTAAAGATTCTGTCTCTTCCCCGCCACCCCCTCCCATTTCCCTCCCCCTCCCCCAATTAAGTCCCCCCCCCCAGCCCGAAAAGCAATCAGGGTTCCCTGTCCTGTGGGAAGTCCAAGGAACCCCCACCTCCATCCAGGTCTAGTAAGTTGAGCATCCAAACTGCCTAGGCTCCTACAAAGCCAGTGTGTGCAGTAGGATCAGAAACCCATTGCCATTGTTCTTGAGTTCTCAGTAGTCCTCATTGTCCGCTATGTTCAGAGAGTCCGGTTTTATCCCAGGCTTTTCCAGACCCAGGCCAGCTGGTCTTGGTGAGTTCCCAGTAGAACATCCCCATTGTCTCAGTGTGTGGGTGCACCCCTCGCGGTCCTGAGTTCCTTGCTCGTGCTCTCTCTCCTTCTGCTCCTGATTTGGACCTTGAGATTTCAGTCCTGTGCTCCAATGTGGGTCTCTGTCTCCTTTCATCGCTTGCTGAAGGTTAATATTCAGGAGGATGCCTATATGTTTTTCTTTGGGTTCTCCTTATTTAGCTTCTCTAGGATCACTAATTATAGGCTCAATGTCCTTGGTTTATGGCTAGAAACCAAATATGAGTGAGTACATCCCATGTTCCTCTTTTTGGGTCTGGCTTACCTCACTCAGGATAGTGTTTTCTATTTCTATCCATTTGCATGCAAAATTCAAGAAGTCCTTGTTTTTTATTGCTGAGTAGTACTCTAATATGTATATATTCCATACTTTCTTCATCCATTCTTCCATTGAAGGACATCTAGGCCATACCACCCTGAACGCGCCCGATCTCGTCTCTTCTACATTTCTAGCGAGAGAAAGATCATCCGGTTCGGTAAAGAAGTGGCTTCCCCCTTGGCCTCTTTACCTTATTAGTTTCCTCTTAGTGACTAATAATGCAAGCACAGATCAGGCAATTCACAGAAATCGGTGTGCCAGGGCTTCTCGAGCGGAGAAAGCATGAATACCAAGGGTAACACAATCTGCTCCCTTTGGACTGAAAGACCAACAAGGCTGCTCACTGTGTATGTGACAGAACAGACCTTAGCACTATCCAAGGAGACTCAGGAGACTTATTTTGAACGATTGTTCAGATAAAGTAATTTGTTTCTCTGTCATGGTACAATCTGTTTTCTATTCTGCAACACCGAAACCTGGTTAACCCTTTTCTGCTATGAGGCGAAGGGGAAATTATTTCTTCACTGGACTCCGTTGGTCTGTCCTCCTTAACTCAAAAAGCCAAGATTGCTTGGTCATCATGGTTTTTTTTTTTAAAGATAATTATTTTGAGACATTATCTCATGTAGTCCAGGCTGACCTCAAACTCACTACATACCGGAGGCTAGTTTTGAACTCCTAGTTCTTCTTTACCCATCTCCTACATACTGGGATTACAACATCCACCATCATGATTAGCATTTCTTCATGGGACTTTATTTTGCTGTTGTGAAGTTCAGCTGTTCTCACAGTTGTTCTGGGCTTTACCCTTCTTGAGTGTAGATCTTCCTAACATTAAATCTCCAATACTTCTGCTATAATTTAGGTCAGTCATATGGTTTAGATGTCAGAGTCTTATGCGATCTATCATCAATATTCATAAACAGAGGTCACACAATGGTGCCTTTTACATTGTGGAATACAATTTTTTGGACCCTGTTTGGACCCAAGAAGTTTTGCACAAAAAATTTCAAATGAGCAAGTTTCATCATCCAACTTGTATCTCAGAAAACACTCTCTGTTTACTCTGTTGAGGCTGATATATCCAAATGCCTAGGATGGATAATTTACAAACAGTATAAGTTTATTCCTTATTGTGGTGGAGGGTAAGGCTTACAAGGTCAAGGTGCCCAGAAATTTGTCCTGTGGAAAGGGTGGGTCCTCTTAGATGACACTTGTTGGACACACGACAGATGTACAAAGAAACTCCTTGACCCCTTTGCTGTAAGTCCACTGATCTTGTGCCTGATAGTCGAACCTTCATAAAGTAATAAACTCCCAGAGGCTCCTCCTCTTAAACCGTTGTGGCAAGTAATAGGCTTCAACATATTCACTTCTGGGGGCATGATGAATGCTGTCAACATCAGTTACCATTCCCTCCTGATAGCAATCTTCCTGCTATGTGCTGCTTGCTCTTTCCTGATCACCCTAGTCTCCTATTTTTTCCTACTCCAAGACACATAACATTATGTTAGTTCAGTTGCACTGCTGTTTTCTTTTAATCTAGAAACTATCTTTTTCTCTGTGCCTAAGTTCCTAATGAAAAGTGACCCATTTTCCTGTTCTTGGGATCCTTTCCTTCCTTGTTCAGTCGCGATAGCGATATGAGGGTTTATGGTCAGTGTTCTTGCAATTTGTTATGTCAGGTTTGGTTGATATCCCCCAGGAGGCCTGCTCTTTTCTAAAGAGATATGGAGCAGAAGTAGATCTTGGGGAGAATAAAGGTGTGGAGTATAGGGAGGAAAAACTGTGGTAGAGATGTAATGTATAAAACAAGAATACATTAAAATGTCAAAATTAAAGTAGAAGGGTTGAGCTCCTGATATACCAACACACATGGAGAAATTCTGATTGTTGGAAAGAATACAGCTAGAATCTTATAATAATAATAATAATAAAAATAATAATTTGTTTGATGGGGAACTTCCTTCACCCAATGGCCTCTGAGAGGCTGGACCAGGTAGGGCATGGCTTTGAATGCCAAAAAGCCACATTCCTGCCCACTTGCTCCCTCTTCTTCTTGCCTGCCACACCCAGATGCTGAACCCTATTCCTATTTACTGGTTGTAATTTGTGCATTCCCCTTTTAATAAAGAAAATCCTTAGGATGCCCTATTCAGAGCTAGTGTGGGATTATTTCATCCCCCTGTCTGATGCATTCTGCTTCATCTGGTGCCCAAGGCGGGAACGAGTTCACACTTACCCTTAGTATACCCTATTTGAAGCTAGTGTGGGATTGATTCACGTTCCCCCTTCTGATGCATTCTGCATCATTTGTTCCCCTCCTTTGTGTTGCTACTGTGAGTCCATTGTCTGTCCAGTTCTAGAGCCCTCTTCATACACCTTGAAAGCCACCTCTTTCTGTAACTCCTTATTTATCTTACCTACAGCCTCCTCTCAATTTCTTATAGTATCACAATTTAAATAAGGGTTTAGCTGCATGAAGAACTGAGCACGATCATCAACAAAAGACAAAAGAAATATTGAGTTGTTATGGCTTGGATCTGGAGCATCCATCCCTCAGATGCTCATGTGTTGAATGAAGACTTGGTCCCTAATGCAGCAATGTTCAGAGATGGTTTCTAGCAACCTCATTTCACGTCTATTACTGTGATAAAACACTCTGATGAAAAGGAATTTATGAAGGAAAGCATTTATTTAGCTTACATTTATAGATCACTGTTGTGGAATATTTAACTGTGTAAAGATGTATTATATGTGTTTATGCTGCAGAATGCTACTTTAACGGTGTAAAGGTGTGTTACATTTGTTTCTCCTGCCTTTGTGAACAATGTAAAGATATGTAACACCTGTTTTGATACTTTTTTTTTAATTATGAAAAGATGTGTTGCTGTTTCACCTTGCCTGCTGAGGGCACCTGATTGGTCTAATAAAAAGCTGATTAGCTAATAGCTGGGCAGAAGAGGCAGAGGAAGGGATGGCAGGGAGAGAGAATAAATAGGAAGAGAATGAGAGAAGAAGAGAGGAGAAAACAAGGGAGAAAGAGAGGGAGACTCCCGGGGCCACCCAGGCAGGCAGCAGCCAGAAAACACAGAGTAGGACACACAGGAAGAAAAGATAAAAAGCCCCTAGGCAAAACATAGATAAAGAGAAACAGATTGAAACAAGAGCTAAGATAAGGCCGAGCATTCCTAACTACTAAGAAGTCTCTGGGTCATGATCTTGGAGTCGGTTGGTGGCCCAAAAGAGCAGGTTTGGTTCAGATCGGTCAATCATTGCAGAAAGTGAGACCAGGAACTCAAGCAGAAACTAAAAGCAGAAACCATGGAGGACTACTTCTTGCGGGCTTATCCTCGGTAGACTCATGCTTTACTGGGTTTCTTATACAGTCCAGGTAGGAACAACTTCCTGGAAAATGGTGCAACCCATGGAAGTCCTGTCCCGTCATGAATTAACAATCAAGACAAGGCGCACAGGTGTGCTTAGGGAGGCCGGTACAATCTGGTTAATTTTTCACTTGGGAGTCCTTTCTCGTGTGCCTCTGCAGAGTGTTGACAGAGACGCTGAACCAGGACATTGGGAAAGTGACTGAAGTTTGAGACCTCTGACCTCATCAGCTGTCTATCCCACTAATGGGTTTATAGTCAACGAGCTATGTGGAAGTGATAGAAATTTCAAGATGGGTGGAGTGGAAATTCAAAGGTCCACAGGGCAATGCCCTTTGCACCATCCCTTCCTACCTCCTCCCACATGTTTTCTGGTCCACGTAAGGTGGGAGGCTTTGCTCTGCCACACGTTTTCTGCCATAGTATTTACTCTCATCACAGGCTGAGAAGCAGGGTGACAGGAAGACCGGGCAGGCATGTCTGAAACGGTGAGGAGAAATCAATCTCCCCTCAAGCTCCCTTCCTCAGCCATTTTCTCACAGAGTTGGAAAACTGAACAAGAGAAAAACATACTCTTTTGGCTCACTGTTGATGGGTTAGAGAAGTAAATTGTGTGGTGGAGAGTCATGGCCTAGGACAAACTTTGTGTTGTCATTCCCAGTTGGCATTATTTCTCCACACAGTAACATTAGAGCTTGCAAGGACCCTAACGTGGTGACTCTGAGTGCCTTTTATGTGTACACAAACATTTTATAAGGAACTTTGGGTAACTTCTCAGGAGCAGATGCCAGGACAGGGTATGTGAGGTTTAGGAGTTACCTTTCTTCTGTTAGTAATAAGCCAACAGAAAATGAGTGACTAGTGTCCAGATATAATGTTATCCCAGAAAACTGGGATTTAAAGTAGATGTCTTTTAAATAGTAGAACTGGAAGAGAACTCCATGAGTTCCAGGGTACTGAATACAATACCTGAATGCAGCGAGCCCCTGGGGAATTGTAAGCCCTCACCTACACCAGTGAATGAGACCAAGGCACCTGAGTGAGCCAAGACAGCCACATGAGAAACCCTTTCCTCTGTCAGAATTGAGTGATTCATCCAGAATGAGCCATGAGAGAACCACACTGTGGAGGGGTTTTATGGGATAAGCTCTAAGAAAATTAACCACAGCGGTAGGAGGTTAGGAAAACAGTTTTCTTAGAATCTCAAGGCAGAAATTTGCATATTTAGGATTTAAAATGAGAGTTGTTTTTCAACAAATTATATCCAAGTTTTTGCTCATGAGGCAAATCTGGACGGCAGAAAGCTTAAGAAGTAGACAATTAAGAGTAAACTGTTTTCTGTGTTGAATAAGAGCAAGAAATCCGCTCAAATGAACAAATGCACATGTGGACATACATCAGTTGTTTAACCATGTGCCACACAGCTTCATCTCTTACCCTGCAGATTTATTCCAAAGCATCTGAGAAAGTGGTGTGAAGGTTGCAAGATTAAACCCCCAAACACACTTCCACTCAGCGTAGGTCCGCCTATAGAATAACCTCAGTAGCATGAGGATACTCAGGAAATGTCAGGCCCAGGAAATGGTATTACTTAGCACAGCCTGGTATTAGTCGCTTTTTCATGCCCGTGATAGAGTAGTTGAAGAAACATCTTAGAGGAAAGAGTTCTTAGTTTGAGGATACAGTTCGTCATGGTGGGGAAGACATAGTGGCCCATGTGGCTTTCACCTGTGACAGTGAGAACTTGCTTCTATCTCAGTGGAATGAAAAAAAAAGGGCATGTTGTAAGAAGGACTCCTGTTTGTCTTCCTGGCCACCCAGACTCCCAAAATAACCATACGGAAACTATATTATTTAAACCACTGCTTGGCCAATCACTTAGGCGTATTGCTAGCTAGCTCTTACATCTAGAATTAACCCATTTCCATTATTTTATACTTTACCATGAGGCCCACGGCCTACCCGCAAAATTCTAACTGGCAGCTCATGTCTTTCCCCTTTGGCGGTTACATGACATCTCCTGACCCTGCCTTCTTTCTCCCAGCATTCAGTTTAGTTTTCCCTGCCTTGTTCTACTCTGCTCTATCACAGGCCAAGCCATCTATTATTCATTAACCAATAAAAGCAGCACATATACAGAAGGACTTCACACACCAGGGGAAGGCTCAGCTGGCTTCCCTGTTTTCTTCAGTCCAAGACTCCATCACGGTCTGTATTGCCTCCGGCCCCAGAGTCTCTTCTTTTCTTAGTTAAACATTTCTGGAAACTCTCAAAGACACACTCAGAAGTGTTTCCCAGGTGATTCCAAGTCCAGAGAGGATGGTGATGTTGACCAACCATCACAGCATTCTATAGCAAAAATTCCCGAAAGGACTCAACACTAGCTGCAGACTATGTGTGTGTGTGTGTGTGTATGTGTGTTTTGGCCCAGGTCATGAATGAGTTAGAATTTGCATTGGAATGTCACATCACTTTAATTTTTCTACTAGATTTAGAGTACAATGCCCTAAATGCCACTAGAACAATCACCCCGACTTTCACGACACTGATATTTTTGTTGGGTTTCTGTCAGTGGTCTTGTATATAACTTTTATAATGTTATATATGTCCCCTTCTATTGCTAATAGTAAGACTTAATTGGGAAGACAAGCTCTGACACCTTGGTTTCTTGTTGAATTCCAGGTGTACTTACTAGCTTCAGGAACTCCGCATGTTGTTTAAACTTTCTGTATCTCAGTTTCATCCAAGCAATAGAACTAATGGTTTCATGAATATTACGGATAATGTCCAGCACACAGAAACAACTGTGTTTTGCTTATTAGTAGTAGAAAATATACTTCACTTTATTGTTGGAGCAGGAAGGACAATTTTAAGTGATTTCTGTCTCTCTAGTGATAAATGATAAGGGTATAATTTTCAAATTAAATAATAATCATTAAAGTATCATATACTGACTGCTTTTCGAGAGACAATGATGTAGTCTTTAATTTCTGTACATTGTGCTCAATGTTTTCGCTATAATGGCAAGATCATAAGCTAGTGAACTGCCTTGCTTAAGCTAATAGTAAAAGTAGAAGTTATGTTTTTGTGGACTTGGTAATAAAGATATCTTGATTTATTACCCACATTGCCACTTACAAGCAATTCTGAGCTTATCACCTGTCCGTAATCATATGAGCTGTAATTTTCTTATGTGGTAAATGGGGACAATTATTGTCATAGTAGAGACATGTTTCTAGGTTCCCTTTCCTTTTCTGATACCCAGCAAGCTCTTTAAGCATGCTCTCCAGGAGAACAAACAAAACATTCAGTCATTACCTTGTCTTTATCATAGACTACTGGGCTTTTAGTTATAGTACTGAAACTTATTGAGCACTCATAATTTTCCTCGTGTTAAGCCTAGTGCAATTACTTTATCATGTAGCATGAGCCAGATTACTCTGTCTTTATTCTAGGTTTCCATGGGATATATACTCTTTTTAGATGACAGGTAGAGATGTACTTCAAAGGATACAGGATTTGGAATATTTGCATTTATTTATGGGAGTTGTTGTGTTTGTAGTTTATCATTGTCAGTTATAAGTTGGCACACATTTTGAGAAGGGGCAGCATGCCGCTGTGGGCAGAGTATGTGTGATGGAGTGAAGTGCCTGGCCTTGGCTGCTGCAGGAATACGGCATCGAGAGAACCAGCTGACGTGTGTACACCCTAATTTTCCCCTTTGTGCCTGAAAACTGAGATCTCAGTAGAGTTTCTGTGCTATTTCCTCTTTTTTTTCCCGACTTTTTTTCTTTCCCTTCCACCTTCCAAGTCCTCCTTCGTCCCCAACTGTCATTCTTCCTTCTTGAATCTCGAGCCAGTGCTTGGTATGTGAATTAAGACTGGGTGCAGTAAAATACCTTTAGAGACATTTTAGACCAATGAGACTCCATCATCTCCTTTTAATGACCCGAGAAACACTACATCCATGTTCAACACTTTATCCCTGAACCTGGCAAGGGCTTTAGGTGAACTTGGAAGTATCTACCTTTCTATATAGTATTGCCACGTTTCTAAAAAAACTGTTCTTTCTCCAGAAATATCTACACTTTGAATTTTCTTTATAAGAACAAAAAAACATCTTTTGTTCCGTGGTGGGGCAAAGGGTAGACATTGCCAACCCTGTGGCAATGGGAAGCAATGAAGCAGACACTGCTGCCTTAAACAGAGGTCAGGTATCAGATGCCTGAGTGGATGAGGAATTATGCACTAGAATCAGAAGTGGGCTGACCTCTTTTCATTGCCATGACCCATAGAAAAGCACAAATCCACTTTGCTGCTAGCATAGTTTTATTGAGAGTCACCTTCTTAGACATGCTTGAGAATGAAAGCATGAATCCTTCAATTTTAATCTCCTGGTAGTTGCTAAGAGCATTTAGTTTTGTTGTTTCCCCCCTCAATCTAGCATATGTTAAGATACACCCACAACCTAATTCCCTGAAGTAGTTACTCAAAATATTACATCCCTACAGTAAACTTGAGTGAAATACAATTTAGCTGGATGCTTAACTAAATAGATAGAAATTTACCAAGTATTTCAAAATTATAGAGCGGCCCACACAGAGCTGTGGGAGGTAAGGAAACACACACTGAGGAGATTCAAGTGTTTATATGAGCCTAGGAAGCCAGCACTTACAAGGGCTACTAGACCCGCAGGTACTCTTTGAAACAACCGTGAAAATATACATTGATGGGACAGGTTGGAGACATAAGAATGAACAGTGAGAAAGGCAGGATTCAAGAAAGATGATATATTTGCATCTTGCAGGTCTTTGAGCCTTAGAAAGAGCATGAGGGATGACCAGTTCTTTGGCAATGATTGACAATTGTTCTTAGTCTGGAAGTGGCTACAATTTTGTTCTCTATATTGTATGAAATTTTTTGAAATTACTGTTTCTTTAAAAATCTATAGATGTGGTAGTACATGTCTTGGTACTTAGGAGATAGAGACTAGAGGATTGCAAATTTGAAGCCAACCTAGGATACACAATAAATTCCAAGCCAGTGTGGTCTACATAGTAAGACTTTGTATAAAATTAATAAGTAAATAAAATCAGAAAACAGCTCCAAACTCCATGCTTATTTCCTGGCTGTTTCATTTGCTTTTCTTGTCAGAGACTATTGAAATGAAAAGCTTTTCAATTAGATAGACTTGAAACTCAGTTTTCGTTTGAAGGAGCATTCCCCATAGCTAGAACTAAGTCTTTAAAATGTTCCAGGAAACTCAGTGTAGGATCCCAACAAATGAATGAAGAGAGAAAGGGTTCTAGCAAGTGTGATTGGAAGAAGTGGTCTTTGGACATCCTAAAAGCCATCTGTGCCTACTATGAGTTTCTTCTTATCCCCTTTGCCTTGGGACATTGGTTTCCAGGAGCATGACAGAAAAGAAAATCACCCCACCAAAAGCTTTAGCTAAGTCACAGATGGGCAAGCACTGGTGTAGGAGGCTTTTCTATTCATGTGTTGTTTTCACTGGATAGTGAATAAAGAAACTGCTTTGGGCCTGATAGGGCAGAACTTAGGGAGGCAGAGAAGACAGAACTGAATGCTGGGAAGAAGGACATAGTGGGAGAAGTCATTGATCCTCTGCCTGATATGGACGCTGGTTAGAATCTCTGGTAAATCACTGCCATGTGGCGACACACAGATTAATGGATATGTGTTAAACTAATATGTAAGAATTAGCCAATAAGAAGTTAGAGCTAATGGCCAATCAGTGTTTTAATTAATACAGTTTCTGTGTGGTTATTTTGGGTGTAAGCCAGCTGGGCAGCCAGGACAAACAAGCGGCCTCTTCTCCCTGCAACAAAGCACCTGCAGAATTCTGGCAGGGAAGATGCGATCTAATTGCAATGAAACTGAAGGGGAGAGCTGGAATTGTAAAGCAAGAAAAGTCTGCCCAGGATTATTTAGGGGCACATCCTTGTCATAGATCACGTGGGAAGATCTGGGTGAGTCTTCACCAAGAAAAGACAATCCAAGTTCTTGTGGACCTTGTATCTTCCCTGCTTCATATATACCCAGGCTGGTAGTGTTAATGACATTTCCCAGATGGGCAGAAATGCTGAGGGCAGGCATTTCCTCTTTCATAGTCACTCTCTGTATGTCAGCTGCAGCTTAAGGAAGAATACAGCTGGTTCTTGCACAAATCTGTAGTTCTCTTAACATTTTCTGCCACTATGACTGATCCCCTTTAGGCTTTATTTGTACTTTGTGTGTGTATGTGTATGTACCTGAGTGTGGATTTGTGCACATGAATGCAGAGCCCATGGAGGTCAGAAGCAGACATGGTCACCTCAGGACTAGTGTTATAGACATCTGTGAACTTTCTAGTATGTGCACTGGAACAAAACTTGGGTTCTCTGTATCAGCCATATGCTCAGCCACTTCGCCAGCCTCCATGAGAAGCCTCTTTTAAATTAAGCTAAAATGTACTATGAACCTTCTGTCTGCAAAGCACAGAGTGTGCCAGACCCAGAAGATAACTGCAAGAAGCATGAACTCTGGCTCCCATTTCCTGGGAACTCCAGTTTGGAGAAGGGGTGCAAATAACTTGGAAGAGAATTCAAATGCAAAGTAAATCCTAATAAGTATTATAACAAACGCACATGTGTACCAAGTATGTACATGCACTCATGCATACATGTACTAAGTGATGGTGTGTACAATAAAATGAGATCTCTCGGTTATATCAGATGTCTCCAGTATACCTGTTAATCACAGTTTAACTGGAGGAGTAGACATTCTAGAAAGTTCCTGATTCTTGGGAGAAAATAAGAGCACATTTACATAATTTACACATTTTTTCAATGACATGAGAAAAGTTTAAAGCCCTGGAGAGAAAAGGTGTTACTGCATAATACACTATGATAAACTTAAAAATATTGTTTACAAAATCAAGAACTGAATGTTTGCTGTCAACTCTGTTGAAATAAGTGCAGAGGACAAGTGATATATTGCAATACATTTCACAAAGCATGGCAGACATGAAGTAGGAGTTAGTCAGTCAGTGTGAAAATGGAAGCAGGGTGAACGGGGACATTTGGGCAGTTTTTCCAGATGTTTAGATTTTTGGCAATAGAAGTAGAATAACCCAACACTCACTGAAGACCTCCCTTCAGAGAGTACTATTCTGGCAATGTGATGAGAACCAGATACAACGGCATTTGCTGTGCAGGACTAGCAATTAAATTTGAGAAATGGGCCAAGATGTGCCAAGAAACACCTGGATGACATGAACAAAAGTCAGGGTGTTCCACAAGCTGGGAGTGGGGAGGAACACAGTGGTCCGGAGGTTTCCAGGAGGAAGTGAAGTTTTAGTGAGCTTTATGGACCAGATGGAAATGAGACATGTGGAAAGGCAAGCTTCCATTCCAGATTGAGAAATACCATGCTGCTCCTCATGTGCCCACAACACTGCACTTTGAATTCAACTTCAGCAGAAGTTAATAACCTCTCACAGTCCGTGGAAGCCCGCAGGTCAAGGTTAAGATGTCCTGTTCTAGCATTTGTGAAATTGCAGTATTGAAAGCTTGTTGAGTATAACAGGTTTCATTTCTGTTCCCTAACAGACTGGGGCGCAGCACACAATACTGGGTGGCTATAAAACCTCTTCTGCCTTCCCAATTACTTAATTATATGAACTAATTACCCGGCTATAAACACCACTGTGATAAGCCCCAGTTCCATTCACCATGCTTTGCTTCTGAATGCTTAGTTTTGTAGTTCTATTTAGACTAATATGATGGAAAATGATGATTGTGGAGTCTATTGAAACAGATGATTGCCATGCCACTGCTTTTTATTGCTAATATATTTGTTTCTTTCTATTTCACAATAAGCAAAACTGAGAGTATCAAATAATTAAATTTCAGAGTTCTGGAAATAAAACATGCTTGCAAATATTCTATAATAATATGTAAACTTACAGTGCTTTAAGCTCTTCAACTGAATTGATTACTCATGAAAGAATGAAGTAGGTGGAGGCTGAAATTAAGATTTTACAGATTAATGGAGTAGATTAAATATCTACATTCTATTCTTATCAAACTTTATATGTTAATAAAAGAACTATGTGGTTTTGGCATAATAGTTCACTTTTGCTCAAGGATATTAGTCCAGTTTACTATCAGGAACTAGAATTCACAGAGAACATAACATTTCTTCAATATTTGGCCCCAGGTTATTGCAGTATCAATAAACTTGTATGGTTTGAGATAAAGTGCACAATGTTATACAACATTCCAGCTTGTAGATTTGGTATTTCCTGGTGCAATAGCATTTCTACAGTGGGATCCCTGTCTTCTTGAAGCAGAACCCATATTTGATACTCAAAGATGTTGCCTATTAGCACTTTAAATGCAAATAGTATCTTAGACCAACTGCTATCATGGTGACTCACCAGCTGGAAAATGGCTACTAATGGGAACATCGTGTTTAGCTGAGAACAATCTGGTGTGGTAAGAACTAAACCATCCCTTTCTCTCTGGTCTTATCTGTGCATTGTAGTAAGAGCAGACAATCCTTCAGTCATCAAATAATTCTCCCAGAATCAACGGGGAAAAAGCTGAGCATACACCAGGCTAGGTTCTAAATCTCCAGGTCCAAGGCAAAATGACAGTGCCGAGCCTCTTGTTGAAAACTGATTTAGAATTTCAAGAAGGAAAGAGCAGGGCACCAAACCAAGTACCAGGTCCTTCTCAACGCAGGGCCCTGTGGGACTACTGTGGCTTTGTCTGTAAAATGGGGTAATTGAACACACAAATCTCTGAGCAATCTTCTAAATTCAACTCTCTGTCATTTGCACTGTAGCTTCTTTTGTAATCTAGTATTGTTCAACTGTAAAATGAAAAGATTATTTTCTCTAATATCTTTCTCTGTGCTCCTGTCAATCATGAGTAGCAGCATTTTATCCTTCCTCGGAGCCATTTGATCTTTGTTTTTTTCTTACTCCCTTGTACAACGATCACCAAGATTTATCTCTTATACTAGTTTGTGTTTATTCCCTTTTTACTGCTGTCATGGCTGAGGTCCCATTCCAGAATCGGAGGTATGACAACTTTTAGATGATGGTCTCATTTATAATCATCATCTAATACACTCTGATAAACCAGTCCATACTTGACGATCCTCACAGAAATTCAGAAATGGGTTAACTCAGGTTTGAGGTAAGGTCTATTTTCTAAGGCAGGGTCAAGGTATCTCCAGTGACAAAATTTTATGAAGACTTATTGGACTTGAGTGTGTGCTATCTAGGTGGCTCCTTTGTGTGGGTGTTAAGGGAGTTTCAGTTTGTTCTTCATGTGGACGTCACTGTGAACGTGCCTGGCTGTACACACAGGATTGTATTTCTTTTTTTTGTTGTTGTTGTTGTTTTCCCGTTTATTTATTTATTAAAGATTTCTGTCTCTTCCCTGCCACTGCCTCCCATTTCCCTCCCCCTCTCCCTTCCCCAATCAAGTTGCCCTCCCTTGTCAGCCCATAGAGCTATCAGGGTTCCCTGCCCTGTGGGAAGTCCAAGGACCACCCACCTCCATCCAGGTCTATGTTCATAGCAGCATTGTTTGTAATAGCCAGAACCTGGAAACAACCTAGATGCCCTTCAATGGAAGAATGGATGAAGAAAGTATGGGATGTATACAGGATTGTATTTCTAACCAAGTGGAGAACTGAGGAGCAGCAGGGAGATGAAAGTCATTCCAGGCACTACTTAGCTCCAGAGGTCATACCCAATCCTTTCTTCCACATTCCATTTGTTAGAAGTAAGTTATGTAACTCAGTATATGTTCAAGGGAAGAGAATTAGACTTCATCTCTGGAGAGAAGGAATATCCCCAAATCTATGAATCTACTTCAAAACCACACCATTGTTTTACTTACCTCTTATAAGCTACCTTCCAATTTATTTCTCTTCCAATTTCTGCATCCTCAATACAGCTTTAGTTCATCAATTTTCTTTCTGGTCACAGCATGTAAGTGTGGTGGTTTGAAAGAAAATGGCCCCCAGAGGGAGCAGTACTATTTGGAGGTGTGGCCTTTTTGGAGGAAGTGTGTCACCGTAGGGGTGGGCTCAAAGGTGTTTTGTGCTCAAGTTTCCTTCAGTGTGGCTGTCAGTCCACTTCCCGTTGCCTACAAGATGTAGAACTCTCAGCTGCTCCAGCACTACATATGCATGTCCGCCGCCATGTTCCCCACCATTATGATAATGGACTGAACCTCTGACACTGTAAGCAAGCCCCCTCAGATAGATGTGTTCCTTAAAAAAAAGAGTTGCTGTGATCATGGTGTCTCTTCACAACAATAAAAAAATGTAACTAAGACAGCAAGTAAGTGTAAAATTTAAAAGAATGGGTGATGGTGTTCCTTATTGTTCTAATAGGCACAGCTAGAACCCACCTCCCACCTGGACTTTGCCATTCTTTCAGTATCTTCCTATTCACCAATCCCAACCACAACTATCTCTTCCTCTTGTGAAGATATGATGTCTTGGTTCTGTTTCTCCCAGTTTGAATGCTCTCTTCCTCAGTCCTTTTTGTGTCCAGAATGAAATCCATTCAGGTGCCTTTCAGATATTCTGTACTGTTTTTCCACAGTGCAACCATCCTGTTTCCCCCTATTTTCAATTTTTAGCTTCTTTGTAGAAGTGCAATTGGTCACTTAACCTTGTAAGACCAGACAATGCACCGAGACAAAGTTTTAAAAATGAAATTTGTAAAAGTTTAACATATTCTTATACGATGTTAATAGGTGAGTCTTTAAAATGTCCCCTTTGTAAGATCTTTTAGGCATCTTTACTGTTTCTGCCTCAATCCTAGGCAAACATTCATGTTAGACAAATGTTTGTTAGACAAATGAACCACTGGGGATTATGAGGCAACAGGAGATAGAAATTCTCTACTAGGAATCATCTCTCTGTTGTCCTCTTAAGTGATAGCCACTTGGAGGCACTTGAGAGAGTTACACTTATTTTGTCCTAATCTGAGAGTAACACAGTTGTAATAGCAAAGAAGAAAATCACTTCAAACTGGTAATTAGTTTTGTTTCCTTGGACAGCTTGCCTTCTAATTGTGAAGTAGCTTACCATACTGTTGTCCAAATTTGACCCATCTTTGTTATCTAAACCATCCCTGTGTCAATTCTGAATTATTGTAGGCTAAAAAAAACATTGCAAAGAAAACTTGTATCTTTGAAAGTTTTATGAGTTCTTGTATAAGCCCTAGATGGAGATCCATGGAACTGATTTCCAAATATCTTGTTTTCATTTCCAGAGCTCCTTAAAGAGGTATGGGAGCAAGTTTTTGTAGTGAAACATTGCAGCTGTTCTAGCTCTGCTTCCATAAATGTGCACTAAAACCTCATGAACTGGTCATGAGAATGACCCCAAGAAACCTTTGGCCATGGGTGTTTGAATCACTCATTCCCAAAGAAATCATAGAGTAAGAGTCACAACCACCTGATGCAGAGCTTATGAACGACAAGGCATTTTCTGTTGGAAAGGTAGGCTTGAATTTTACTTGTCAAAATCAGTTCCTGGGATGAGAACCGGTAAATAGGGCAAGCTGACATTATTTGACATAAATAAAACAAAATATAGCTAATATTAGGTCTGAAACTTTCAATCGTCTGGATAGAGGATCTTGCTTACTTTAAGTCATTAGACTGGGCTCTATGAGATTAAGCAGCTATGACTTCTGACCTTGAGCCCCAACTACAGTTTCTTTTTCTCTACAGAGGAATTAATTCAGAGACAACATAGTCTCTGGAGACACAAAATAAACTTTCCCCAACTTTTATTTTTATGAAGAAAGTACCCTAACAGATGAACAGAAGATAATCTACAGGTTGGTATTATATGGAATCTTATGGGATGAATTTTATTTGTATGCATGTGCATTTGTGTGTGTGAAAAGCCAATGGAGTGTATTTTTGAAGTCATTTTTCACTTTATTGTTTGAAACAGGGTCTTTCAGATCCTTGACGGAACCAACTAATTTGGCAAACTTAGCTGGCCAGCAATCCACAGGGCTCCTCTTGTCTCTGTCCCTCCTTGCTTCCATTACAGAAACGTTTCTGCTGCAGCAGGCTTTCTATGTGGGTTCTGGGAATCTGAACTCAGGTCCTCATGGTTTCAGAGAAAGCCTTTGACTGTCTGAATCTTCCTCGTTGCTCTCACTCTTCTTTGGCAGATTTTATTTTTAAATTGGAAGTAGACAGATAGCAAAGGAGATGGGAAATCTGAAGTGTCTCATAGCCATTGCTTCATTTACTGTCCTCCTCTCACTAGGCTGGGTCACAGTCATTTCCTTACAAATCTTCAGCAAGCAATTCTTCAGGATATTTTATTTACCTAGAAATGTTAGGTCTTGCAGTGACTGGAGTTCTCTGTATCCTGTATCTCTGACAACTGTTATCTAATAATAGCTCTACCATAAAAGCAGTAGTGAATAACACCAAAATAAGGCTGGCAGAACCCGTACCCCAGGGAGGATTTATTTCCATCTTGGTCATGGGTTAAGGACATGACATTGGGGCTAAGTAAGTTGGTATCGCTTTTTCCTCCCTTGTGAAGTTAGAGAACTGGTCATGATTTCCTCAAGAGTCCTTCTGCAATAATCTTGTGAATTTGTATGATAAGTTTTAAAAGTTTGAAGATAAAATCTTCAAAAATAAAAAGTAAAACTTTACATGATTGTGAAGATAATCTTTTTTTTACTAATCATGCTTTATTATTAATAATAATGCTTATTTATTTATTAATAATGTTTTCACTAAATCTTTGAGAATGGCAAACAATTATTTTGATCATATTTACCCCCTCTTCCAACATCTCTCATTTCCATCCCTACATTCCCACTCACCCAAATTCATGCTCTCTCCAGCCTTCTCCCTACCCCATTACCTTCTGTCCTGTTTTGTTTTACAAGCATCAAGTCCAGTTTGTATTGTCTGACTACTAGGTTTGGGGCCTACCCTTCAGTGTGGACCATATAGAAGAGGCCACACTCTTAAAGAAAACTGTATTTCATCTTTTCAGCAGCAATCAGATGCCAATAACAATTTATCTAAGTGTGGTACTTGCTATCTACCTTTGCTCCATGCTAGGGTTTTCCCTAGCTTGAGTTTGTACTACTTTTGTGCATAGTGATATAATATGTATATATTATACACAAAAACCTTTGAGGTAAGCCTTACCAACAGATTCAGACATGGAAGAGACATCTATAAGACAATGTAAAAGAAAAGGATACCTCAGCATAAAAAAAAGTTAAGCCAAAAAATCCAGACACAAAAGATCCAAGAAATCAGATATACTATGAAAAGACCAAACCTATAAATAGTAAACATAGAGGAAGGAGAATAAATCCAGATTAAAGGAACAGAAAATATTATTTAACAAAAATGCTTATTAAGGCACCAGAGACATATGGAATACAAAACAGATAGGACCAGAACTCTGCATGGTACATAATAATCAAAACACTGACTGTACAGAATAAAGAAAGGATATAAAACCTACAAGGGAATAAGACCAAGTCATGTATAAAGGCAAGTCCATTAGAATAACACCCAACCTCTTAATGGAGATGCTAAAACACAGAAGGGCCTGAAAAATAATCCTGAAATTATTCTTCTGAAAGATCACCTCCTAATTATTTTTATGAAGTCACTATTACTCCAATACCTAGACCACATAAACACCTCCCCTGCCAAAAATTCCACACAAATATCCTTTAAGAACACATATGCAAAAATTCTCAATATAATACCAACAAACTGAAATTCACAGAAGATTATGCACCACATTCTATATGAGCTGCAACAATGATTTAACCTGCGTAAGTAAGTAAACATAGTTGGTCACTTAAACAGAGTAAAATACAGAAACATACAGCCATCTCAATAGCTGAAGAAAAGTTGCTTGGCAGTATCCAACACTCCTTCATGATGAAAGTACTACAAAACTTGGGGATGCAAGGGACACACCTCAACATAGCAAAAAGCCAATATACAGCAAACCCGCAGATAACATTATCCTAATCAAAGAGAAATCAAACCATTTCCACTAAGATCAGCAATGAGATACGGACAACTCTCTCCATACCTATATCAATATCAATCTAGTCCTTGAAGTCTTAGCTAGAGCAGTAGGACAGCTGAGGAAATCAATGCAGTATAAATAGGAAATGAAGAGTCCAAAGTGTCCTTGTTTACTGATGAAATGATTTTATACTTGAAAGCCTCAAAAGGATCTACCATAAAAGCTGGTTAAGATTTTCAACAGGATATAAGTTCAACATACAAAAATCAGTAGCCTTTCTTTGCACAAATAGCAAACACACTGAGAAAGAAATCAAGGAATAAGTACCATTCACAGTAGCATCAAAAATTATCTTGGGATAACTCTAACCCGGTGAAAGACTTGTGTGATAAAGGCTCAAAGTCACCAAAGAGATAAATGGAAGAAGACACCAGAAAATATAAAGACCTGCCATGGTCATGAATGGGTAGATGGGTAGAATTAATAAAGTTAAAATGGTCATTCTATTGAAAAACCATTTACAGATTCAGTGCAACTCCAAGCAAAGTTTCAACACAATTCTTCATAAAAGTTGAAAAACTGGTCATCTTCAACTTCATATATAAACACAAAAAACCCAAGACAGCTAAAATAATCCTGATTTTAAAAAAAAGATCATAAACATCTGGAGGTGTCACCATCCCAGATTCAAGTTGTACTACAGATCAGTATTGGCATTAAACAGACATGTTGATCAGTACAATATAATTTAATAGCCAGACATAATTTCACACACCTAAAGATGTCTTGCTTTTGACAAAGAATACAATAATACACACTGGAGAAAAGACAATGTCTAACAAATGATGGCTAGGTGAAAGATGAATGAAAAAACTCTTGTCTATCACCCTGTATAAAACTCAAATACAGATGGATCAGGGACTTAAGACCAGATACCCTGAATCTGACAGAAAAAAAAAAAAACAGTGAGCAATAGCCTTGAACTCACTTGCACAGAAAGGTTTATCTAAACAGACCACCAATAGAACAGGCACTAAGATCAACAATTAATAAACGGGACCTCACGAAACTGGAAAGTTCTGTAAGGCAAAGGATACCATCATTCAAGGTCACCATCATTCTGGATACAGAATTGAAAAAAAAATCTTTACCAATTCTTCATCTGATAAATATTTGGTAGCTAATATACGTATATATATGTACATATATACATTTATAGCTATAGTATAGATACATATATAAACAAAAAGCAACTCAATTAAAAAATGAAAAATACAACTAAAATGAGAGTTCTTGAACGACGAAACACAAATGACTGAAAAACACTTAAAGAAATGTTCGACATACTTAGCCTTTAGGGAAATTCAAGTCAAAACTACTTTGAGATTTCACCTTCCCCCAATCACAATGGCCAAGCCAAATAAAGCAAATGACAGCACATCCAGGCAAGGGTATGGGAAAAGGGGACATCGGTTCACAGTTGCTGGGAGTGCACATCACCGCAACAAAACTGCCCCTCATATTCCCATATTGAGAGAAACTTTAATTTGGTCATGGCAAGAACTGAAACATCACCCAGATATCAGAGATTTTATTAACTGGATAACCCAGGTTTTTCTGTCCTTGTCTTAGTTAGGCTTCTGAAGGTTGGAAAAGCAAATAGTTCCTTTCTTTCCTTGTGAGATTTGTTAGTTAGGAAATCATTTTAGCTTTTAAAATACATTGAGTTATATACAATAAAACTTTAATTTTCAACTTCCCTTCCCTTAGTATACGCATACTAGTTGGGTATTTCTGAAGGAACTCAGCTCCCTAAGGTAGGTAATTACAGAGTCCCCTCAGGACTTTGCTCCCTGGTGTATTCACAGCTACAGTCGAACTCACATTTGATTGAGATTCTCTTTTAGGTCTTATAGTCACAAACTAGATAGGAATGGGAACTTGGAAAAACAGAAAAGTTTGTTTACTTCTTTGCTTCAAAGAGACAAGTGCTTATAGAAAGTAAAAGTGTCTGCATTAGTTAACTGCCAAGTACTTCCTATTATAATACAGATATACCCACAGGTTTTTCAATATATTCCCTTTAAATTTTAATTTTTAGAACTTTATACATGCATACAATTAATTTTGAACCTGTTCACTCCCCATTTCTCCCACACCCTCCCACTCTACCTCTAAACTTCATGCTCCCAGTTTAATGACACATCAAGTCCACTTTGCGTTGCCTAGAGAATATTTGACTTACCCGAGGCCAACCCCTTAAATAAAGCTGACTCTCCCTACCAGTCATCAATTGTCAATAGCTGCACAGCAAGGGGTGGGTGCTTAGGAGCCCTCCCTGCTTCATGCTAGAATGGTAATTGAGTTGACCTTGTGCAGGCAACAGCAGTTGCTGTGGGTCTGATCATTTAGTGTGGTGTTCTTGTCTTTTCCAAACCACAGTTTCTCACCCTAGTCCTCCCTGACCTCTGACTCCTAGACCTCCAGCCCACTCTTCCACCATGGTCCCTATACCTTGAGGAGAGATGATGTAAAATAGATAAGGCCATTTATATCTGAGTACCCCAAAGGCACTATTCTCTGCTCTTTGACCACTGTGAATTTCTGTTAACCACTGCCCACTACGTAAGAAAATTTCTCTTAAAGCTGCACTGATCTATGGTTGAGGATATACAAATTTAGTTTGACATTGCCCATTTAGCAAAAATAATAGCAGTGGGTTAACTACTGGGGTCTATAAGCTTCCTGTCTGAAGTTTCTCCACCAGATTTATTGTATGAGGTATGTGAACCATAAATTCAATATCCCTACAATGGTCATTTCACTGTGGTACTCTAGGACTATGGAATCTGTGGACTAAAATGCATTGAAGACATGATGAGTTATGGCCATGTCTAGAGGAGTACAAAATTTGTGTTTATATTGTGACTCTGTTTCAGCTAACATTCAAATATTCCTCATGCATCCCACCAGGTTCTGCCTTTATCCCCAACTCTAAAGTATGAACTAATTCTGCTTCTTGATGCCTTATATCTTCCTCCCTATAAATGGAACTTAGGGTTTCCAGAGGAGTACATGACGAGTCATCACAGTTAAGAAGTAAGAATGAATAAAGATAATTGGAGGAATAGAGACAGGTTAATTAACGCATAGCTATTTTTTCCTATTCATTGTGTCACATGTTTTTTTGTACTGAGCATGGAGTTTGGAATAGAGCTATGGAAAACATACAAATAAATCAAATTAAGAAGGTAACATAGAAGTAACACAATGGTATGTAATATAGTACAATACATTCAATTAAGCACTTATTTGTAAACTTTTACTAACTTCATTCTACAAGGATTTTAGGGTAGTGTTAATAATCGATTAAAGACACATTGCTAACTTTCTATCATAAATAATTAACGCATATAAGATACACTGAAGTCATAGGAGGAAGGAAGAACGTAAAGAACATCAGAAAATATCATCTTATTTTAAGCAGATCACGTGGTGGTTGGAAAGATAAGCCTGTAAGTGTGTGTGTTTGTGTGTGTGCTGTGTTTATGTGACTTTGTGGATGCACATGTGCGCACTTAGGACATGCATATGAGCTTTATTGCTTTTAGTCTTCCATTCATTTCCCTGATAGAGAAGAGAAAAAAAAATTACAAACAGGAAAATAAAAAATGATGTCCAAGGTTAGAATTATCAAAAACAAAACCAGGAACCAAAATTTTATGAAAAAATTTCCTTGGTTTCATATGTTTTTCTGAACAGAATGTAGATGCTTTTAAAAATTATTTGCTGGAAACTCGCTATGGGTAGCATTTGCCTGAAGCTATCAAAACTAAGTGAGCAAAAGATAGTAACAAAAGTTCTTGCAAACCTAATTGAATCTCTGTGAGATTTGAATCATGCTAGCAGGTGGGCTTTCTCGTAGGAGAAACATGAGTGCGTACAACTAACATGATTGTGTCTCCCTCTTTTTAAAACCAGCTAAATGCTTATTACACTGAAGTGGTTAAGCCCCTTTAAAGGGTTAGAACTTGGAAAGATACACATGATACCTTGGAATAATCCCTGTTAGGAGTTCTGGAAACTTCTCTTAAGATCTCTATGAAGCTCTCTTTAGAAGGAAAGAGGGAGTGCCACTGGATCCAACTATGAGACTCAGTCTCAGAACAGCATCCAGTTCTTGTGCTGTGTTGTTAAGACAGGAAAAATGTTTGCTTTTGGATTATTGCTTTCTGACTGAATTCCTGTTCATTCACTTCTGACCATCAGGGATCTATGACAAAAATCCAACAAGCCTGATCTTGCCTAGTAGCTTGACCCTCATATTCCCTATCCAAATCGGGAACTGTGTGAAATTCAGCAGATCTCCTGGGACTTGCCATTTCTCTGTGTGGGCAATATATCTGTTGGCATCAGCAATGGAAAAGCTAGTAATATTTTGTTTCACTCTGAAGTCAGAAAGGAACAACTATTTTAACTACATCAGTCTTTACATTTTTGTATTAGATAAATAACATTTAAAATACTGATTTTGTCCTAAAGGCACAATCCAGGAATCCATGTTGTGATGGTTTGAATGAAAATAGTCTCCATAGGCTCATAAGAAGCAGAATTATTAGGTATGACCTTGTTGGATTAGGTATAGCCCTGTTGAAGGAAGTGTATCACTGAGGAAGGGCTTGAGGTTTCAGAAGCTCAAACCACGCCCAGTATCTCACTCTCTTCCTGCTGCTGGCTGATCCAGATGTAGAACTCTCAGCTACCTCTCCAGCACTATGTCTGCCTGCATGCCACCATTCTTTCCACCATGACAACAGTGGACTAAACCTCTGACTTGTAACCTGTCGCAATTAAATGGTTTCCTTTGTAAGAGTTGCTGTGATCATGATATCTATTCAAAGCAATAAAACCCTAACTAAGACAGACACTGATACCAGGGGTTGGGACATTGCTGTGACAGGCCTGATCATGTTTTTGTTTGGAGGAATATGGAACATATTGGGACTTTTGACTGGAAAAAAAATTGAAAATTTTAATGGAGCTTAATGGGTCATGCTTATAGAAGCATGGAAAACTGGTTCTGAGAGTGGTTTGATCTGTAGAGGCCTGGTCCAAGATGTTTCAGAGGAGAATGATTTGTATGCAACCTGCAGACTGACCTTGTGATATTTTGGCAAAGAATATGGCTCCTTTCTGCTCTTGTTCAAAAAAGCTGCCCGAGGCTAAATTGAAGAGTTACAGATTATTATCTGTGGCATAGGAGATTTCCAGACAGCCTAGTATTGATTGTGTTGCTTGGTTATGAGTGCCTACACTTATGCAGATCTATAATGAAATGGAGCAAGCTGAGCAAGGAAAAATACAAAATGTACAGTTTGAAAAGAAAGGAGGCATCGGGGAGTTTTAAGCAGTTAAATCCTATGTTTAAGTAGGCCATTGTGACATCAGATATGGAGATGCAGGTTTGGAGTCTGCCAAGCTGTTTTTCTGTCTTATTTGGTCCAATATTTCTTCGCTATGCTTCTATTCCTCCCTTTTTGTGATGAATATATATATGTATATATGTATGTATGTATCTTTTGTCATTAAATGTTAGAAATATGTGATCTGCTTTTTTATTTTGACTTTATAGGCCTATTTAGTTAAGAGATTGTATGAGTCTCCAAGAGACTCCAGACTTTTAAACAGTGCTGATACTGTGATAGACTACAAGGACTTTTGAAGTCAGACGAAATACAATTTTCATTATGATATTGCTACAAACCTCTGTGGACCAGGAACTGGAATATGGTGATTTGAATGAAAGAGGCCCCCATAGGTCCATAAAGAGTGGCACTATTAGGAGGTGTGGCCTTGTTGGAGGAAGTGTGTCACTAGGAGGGCCTTGAGGTTTTAGAAGCTCAAGGTAATCCCAGTGGCCCCCTCTCTCTTCCTGCTGCTTGATGATTTAGATGTAGACATCTCAGCTAACTCTACAGCACTGCATCTGCCTGCTTCAGGCCCTGCTTCCGGCCATGACAACAGTGGTGTAAATGTCTGAACTGTAAGCCAGCCCCAGGCAAATGTTTCCTTTATAAGAGTTGTCATGCTCATGACTTCTACTCGTGTGAATAAAACTCTTACTTATTCTAAATAAGATTCAAGTCTTTCTCAAGAGAAAGTTTTTGTGAATTTGTGTGTGTGTGTGTGTGTGTGTGTGTGTGTGTGTGTGTGTACATATGCACCCACTTAGATACAGACTTAGGACTTTGGTCTTAGCCTTGAGTTCTTAAGACCACAAGAATAAGAGCAAACTGTAAATAATATTAATAGGAAAATATGAACATATTGGGGAAACTGTGAACATATTGAGGTTCTGTTTTCTAAAAATTAGACTTTCACTTTGAACAATGAAGAAGAAATCTAGAGTTTGAATCTGTTACATATAAAATGGTTATACTCCTCATGTTATGGCAGTTGGAACTTATCACACACAAAAGCTAGAATTATAATCATTCCCTGGAATACTTCAATCATTAAGACATCCATGGGCTCACGTATGGAAGACCCTTAGCTGATTCTCAAATGTACATTGGATATAGACATTGATATATATTTAAAAATTAACAGTAAGGAAAATTCTGTTTATCTTACAATTAATGTTTTAAAGCAATTAGCAATGAGTGGTAGAGTTGATAAGGGAAGGGAGAGAGCTAAGAGAGGGTGGAGGGATGGACTAATCAGAGTATATTGTGCACATTTATGAAACTGTGAAACAACAAAATTAATCTCTTTCTCTCTGTGTAAACCCTAGTGCTGTCATTTCTTTGTTTTGCATCTTTCTTAACTTTTTGAGACATTTATACATGTTTTACTTGTATTTGCCCCTCCCCCTATTCCTCTCATATTCACCCTTTTCGTAACCACCCATCTTTATGTCCCCTTTCAGTTTTTAAACCCATTAAGTACAGCTGACGCTGCCCATGTGTGCATGCATGTGTGGTCCTCCACTGGAAGGTGGTTGCTCTACCAGGGGCTGCATGTTAAAGAAAATTGACTTTCCCTCTCTTAGAAGCTATCAGTTGCCAATAGCGCCTTATATAAGGGTGGGACTTCATGCCCAAGTCTCCTGTCCACGTTTGAATTTTATCTGACTTAAGTTTTCACAGCCTTACGCATGAAGTCTCAACAGCCGCGAGTTCGTATGTGTTGATACTCTGCTGTGTCCAGAAAACACTGTTTCCTTCTAGTCTTTCGTTCTTACAATCTTTCTGTTTTCTCTTTCCCAATGATCCCTGAGCCTTGGAAGGAGGTGACTGGATACAGATGGCCTATCTCACACTTAGCGTTCTATTATAGCGATTTATTCTCTGAATCTTGACTCCTTGTAGGCATCTGTGTTAATCACCATCTACCGAAACAAGAAGCTTCCCTGATGAAGGTTGACAAAGGTACTAGTCTATAGGTATAACACTACTTCAGTTGAAGCCCATTTAACATGCCTATTTCGCAGAGTAATGGCATTAGGTCCTTCCCTCAAGTCTATGTCCTTTCTAGCCACACATTCCTGATACTAGGGTTATGTATGGTTAAGGAGTGGCCATTAAATCCAATCAGAAAGTGGCAGGTTACTCCCAGGATATCTATGCCACTAGTTCACTGATGGGAATATTTTGCCAGATGGCTAATTATTGTAGCTTACATGAAAAACAGTTGGATAAGATTGGTGGTGGTGGTTACTTTTCTCCTTCTGTGGCCCACATAACACATTATTCACCACGAGAGCTAGCCATAAGGGATGAACCTTCCAGGTCAGTTTCAACTTGATTTCTCCATGTTCTATGACTCAAATATACGGTCTCTTCAGCAATAGGCTTTTACCCCAATGTTACAAAGGGTATAGCCATAGATAGCCTATAATTTTTGGGAGGTTGTGTGACCCCAGTAGCAAACAAATCCAAATGAGGAAACCTATTTCTGGTGCTGGGCTTTATATTTGTTTGTCTGTGGCATCTAGTAGGAGCTTTGTTGCCCTGCTTAATAATAATAATACCGCTTAAACTCTACTTTGTGCATGGTTATATTTTAGAAAACTTTACAGTAGAAGGTTTCTATATAACTTTTTTTTTTGGTAAGTTTCTTAATGCTAGTTATCCTTTCCCTCATTTTCTCTTCAACTGATTCCCCAAATGCTCACTACATGTAAAGTTCAAAACCTTATTATGTGGCTGACCTCTTTGGCAATGAGATATGTATTTTGTTCTGAATTCTGATAAACAACACTTAAATGATTCTATTTGTGAATACTGAAAGACAAAAATATAGAAAAGATGATATACTTTACAAAAGCTCATTATGGTGTTATTCTTTTAAATGTCAGTCTTCTTTTATGTATTTGAGTATTCAATCTTTCAAAGAAATCTACAATTTAAAACTTGATTTACCAAACATAAATAAGTAGGAATTTTAGTTTTTTTCTCTATATTCCAGATTTATAACAAAGAGGCACATTATATAAAAATTACAGATTTTTAGGATTTATTTGCTTATGCATTTCTTTACATTTATATACTTATTCATATATTTACAAAAAATTCAGCTAACACCAAAGTTTCTTCCTTCCTCTCTTCTTTCCTTCGTCCCTAACTTTGTTTCTCAAGTTGTCCTCTGAATGTACACACAGTTACTGAAAAGTAACTACACTTGGAAATGGAGCATCATGCCAGAGATAAAGAGGTGAACCAGGTAGGGCAGGTTCTAGGCCCTGTGAAGGTTATAGTCTCCTGGAGGTGTAAGCAAACAGGTAGGGATTCCAATTCAGTCCAGTGACAAGGGAAGTGCTGAGTCTTTGGGAATCATGTTTAGACCTTAAATTCAGAGTTTATGTGAGTGCTGTCTAAGCAGAAGTCTGGAGGATCAGTTGTAACTGCCAGTAAGGAAGGACAGAAGAACATTTTACCTGGAGGACACTATCGATGCAGGTTCAGATGTAAGACTGGACACATAGCCTTTGAGGATTTAACAATTGGATGGAGTTGACAGATCAATCTAGAGAGTTGGTAGGATGCCAGAAAATGAACTTACTAGAACTTTGTTACATTTATCTGAATTTTATATTTTCATTTTGTAAAATTACATTTTGGGGGTGGTGTGAGAGGTCCTTTTTTCTATGTGTTGCTTTCATTGGTTAAATAAAGATGCTGCCTTGGCCTTTTGATAGGGCAAAACTCAGATAGGCGGGGAGACAGAACTGAATGCTGGGAGGAAGAAGGCAGAGGCAGAGAACTTTACAGCCACCAAGTCAGACATGCTGAATCTTTCCCAGTAAACCATGACATCGTGGTGAAATACAGATTAATAGAAATGGGTTAATCAAGATAAGAGGCTAGAGCTAATGGGCCAGGCAGCAATTTAATTAATACAGATCTCTGTGTGATTATTTCAGGCATAAGCTAGCCAGGTGGCCAGAACAACAAGTAGCCTGCCGGCCCGGATGTAAGCCAGCCAGGCAGCCGGAACACAGCCTGCCGCTGCTCCTCATTACTACATGGGGGAGATAATTTCATACTTGAGTGCTGTATTTACAAAATTTCTGCACCTCCATCTCTTCCTCCAACTCCTTCTGTGATCACTTGTGCTCCTAATCAAATTCATGACTTCTTTTGAGATTATTATTGTTATATATACAAACATACACATTAGCGTGTGTAAAACAACTTACTGAATCCACTGAGTGTTCTTCTTATGTATATTTGATCACCCATGTTCACCAAGATGCATCTATATTTTCTAATGTTTAATGCCCTCTGATTATTTGCCAAACATGAAGTAAGATTAATACAAGAGATTTGGAAACAATTGCAGTCCATATGGTTCCAGTAAAGATGCTGGTGAAAGTGGTTGAGGGTTGAGAATGGCAGCTTTGCCCTAACAAATCGCCTCCATTCTTAGTGCACAGAAATAGCCAGAGCTGGTCAGTGGGTTGCTTAGAGCATAACAAGGTCATGCAATTAGGGTTCCATTTCTTGTGAGTATCTCTTGGCAATCCAGGGTTTGGAAAGCTTTCTGAAGGCTCTTGTCATATTTAAATCAAAAAACACACTTATGTTGCTGTTCATGGGATTGGCAAAAAGTTAAAGCAGTTTGAAAAAATGACAACTTCATGCATATATAATTTAGAGCCAGTAACCTCAGCATTTGACTTGTACAGAAGGTAGCAGAGGGCACCTTCATTTCTAGACTTTGCCTGATTTTTTTTTTTTTTTGACTTGGGTAAGAAAATTGCCCAGATTACTTAATTTGAAGGTATGGCAGGAGGTAGTAGAAAACAGTTTATCCTTCAAAATTGCAAAATTGGTATCACTAGGAGGGATAATTTCATCAGCCTACGGGAGCCCTGTTGACTGCTTCTCACTGTGACTTCACAATTTTCTGTGTCCCTTTCACCATTTTGGCAGATTTTGCATTGTTTAATGAAAGCAGCATTGCACTCTTGTGGGGTACATCCATACTTTCAGGTGCCTGGCTATGAATAGAGTGTGAATCATTTTAATGGCACAAAGAATTTTATGTTTTTGGTTTTGGTGCCAAATCCTATGAAGCCTTTCCTAAGCAGAAGTAAGCTGAACTCCATAAAACAATGGGCTGTTTGTGATTCTCACAGGCTAAAGTGCTTCAGCTTCTGTAGTTAAAGATGAAAACGCTCTTTGGAAGCATTGTTGCAATATAATAAAACAGCGCTAGCAATGAGTGCTTGTGAATGAAGCCTCACAGTGTATCCATGATGGAGGTCCTTGTTTTATTTCATTTTTCATGTACGGAGTTTGAGGTTCGCAAGAGGCAAAGGAGGACAGCAAAGAGAAGCATGTCTAATATTAACCCTATCTGCTTGTCTCTGGCTGTGCCACTTACAGTCCAGAGAACACTGTAGGAATGGCATGGGGGGGGCTGTGTTTTGAAAATATGTGTACTATGTTGAACCCTTCTTAAGGATCTTGGCAATAAATAACAGTAATTTGATACCAATACTGTCTGTACATCTGTTAAATCATCCCTCGGTATTTATGTGACATGGGGAAAATCTGTTACCGCTTTGTGCTCATGCACAGCTGCCTTTGCCATAGATGAAAACGGAGAACAAAGGATGAGAGTCAGAAGATCTGGATTGGCGATTTAGTTTTTCTACTAATGAGCCACATACATTTGGGAAAACCATCCTGTGACTTCTGACCTTGGTTTCTGCTATTGTGTCTGTAAGACAGAGCAGACTGACTGACTCATAATCACATTTTTACTTGGCAATGGAGATGAAACGAATTATCTTCCATTTCTAAAATCTGTAAGAATCTGAAAACATGGGAGTTTAGTTAGCTTCTACAGTCATTCCAGAGGCAGTCTCTGGGCTAATTGTGAGGGATAATCTAGATTCCGTTAACCTCTGAACATACCTGTAAAAGGGTTCCTCTATTATATTAATGGGAATTAGAAAACCCACCCAGAATGTGGGCAGTATCTTCTAACATCATTCCAAATCTAAGGTCCAAGGGAAGAGCTTTTCCTGTTTGACTTCTCGCGTCATTCCTCAAGGGGAAGTCTACATACTCCATCAGCTCCATACTTCTTCCAGCTTCCTTGGCTTCCAGGATTAATTACATCAGGACCCAGCTTCTTTGGCCTTCCAATAGGAGCTGAAGGCCAGCAGCTCCGCAGAAATCCCTTAATTTTTCAATACCAAATTGGGATGCCTGAACCATTCAGCTGTGAAGACGATACAATCACTGGTTCTCAGTTTCTCCACTGCACAATTATTCAGACTGTATTCTGTAAACCAATCAAGTAAATCTCATTTTATTATATATTCATTCTACTGCTTGTGTTACTCTAGGAAATTCCGACTTACACATCTTACAAGGAAAACAAGAATATGGGAAGAATCACAGCGAGGGAGTGGAAGACAGAAGTGCCATAGCTCTAAGAGGACGGGAAACATCTGTTTGGCCAGTAGCCAGTCAGAAGAGGCATCTTGAGCCATCAGGGTACCACACTGCATCAAGGGAATCCTGAGAAGGATATTGCCTTAATGGCGGAACAAATTATTACTACACTAAAAGTGTCTTAGCCTATCTACAAAGTTAAAAGTGGCATTTGAAAGGATAAAACTATGCCAAATAAAATTCTCCCAAGAAGAATGCAACATCATCTTTTAAATGAGTGCATCTAAAGTGCCCTAAAGAAATACTCAGTATTCTAAGGAGCAGGAACATATGACCCATAACCAGAAGGGAAGGGAAAATAAACAAAAAGTCTCATAAATAGTCAGATGATATAACTAGTAATTGAAGGGGTTAAACAGGTATTTTAAGAGTATTTATGTGTGTGAGAAGATGAAAGAAGTATGTATATTGTAAGGGGTGAGATAATAAACGAATTAATAAATACAGACATTCAGAACAAATGTGTGGCAGTGAGGTCTACAGTGTATAAAACAATTATGCCATGAAGGGTGAACTAGAAATTAACTATTTCAAGAAAACATAATCAGATGTGAAACAAAAGTGATGTACTTGAGTCATGTGTTAATTTATTTTTTAGATTTTGAGGAACCTCAGTCCTGATTCCTGAAGTGGCAATAACTAATTTACAGTCCCCATCCTCAGTGTATAGATGTTTCCTTTCCCACTGCATCCTTATTAAAAATTATTTTCTTTGTGATAGCCACTCTAACTGGGGCAAGGTAATTATATGAGGCAATATAATCCAGACCTGGAAAGGCCAATATCAGAAATTTTAATCTCATTTGTGGAGCCTGTGTTATATACGAGAGGCATGACCACAGAGAAGAGATTGGAAGGAAAAAAAGAACTATTGGAAGGGGAAGGGAAGAGTATGATCACAGCACACGATAAAATAGAAAGATAAATTGTGTCTGGGAAGCCCAGCACTATGTATAGTGAACATGTACAACTAAAATGTAGATGCTTTCTAGGCAGAAGGCATAGAGTACATATGTTGGCAATATAGTTTATAATTATAGCTAAAGCACCTTAAAATTTTATCAATCACCCAAAACCCAAGTGTTCAGTGATGTCTATTAAAAATCTAGAAATAAAATACATAGTAATGGCAGCAAAAGGCTGTGCAGGGCAGGTATATAAGATTTGAATCAATGGTAGGAGGTTCTACTTTGGTGTGATGACTGACTGTGGTCAGTCAGAAACATGTAATGTAAAGCCTAAAGCAAACACTAAAATCCCCTAAATGGGTGGAGTTAGGAGACTGGAGAGATGGCTTAGCAGTTAAGGGCACTGTCTGCTCCTCCAGGGGACCCAGGTTAGATTCCTATCACTCATGTCAACTCACAACAGTATGTAAGCACACTTCCATGGGATCCAGTGCCCTTTCCTGATCTCCTTAGACACCAGATAATATAAGACATACATGCTGGCAAAATACATACTTACAAATACACCAGGCACCCAGATAATATAAGGCATACATGCTGGCAAAACACACACACACACACACACACACACACACACACACACGCAATGCTTCTAAAAAATTTTCAGAGAGTAGTTAGCATACTAACAAAAGAGATAAAATGTTCAGTAAAAAATGCTCAATTCAACAGTAGGAAGGAAAAGATAGAATGAACACTGGGGGAAAATAAACAAAATTACTTATGTGAAATCAGGCATTTAGCCATATTAGTGAGAGTTTAAATACCCTGATTAAAATATGCATGCAATCATATTTTGAATAATTGATAGACTGTCATATAGACTGATGAGAAATAAAGACCTCAATTAAGAGGGAAAGGGAGAAGAAAGTATCAAAAAAATAAACTATTATTTTAGTGAGTTACACCACTCTTGGAGTCAGAGGGATTCAAAGCCATCACAGCATGGGAATAACTACACTTCCAAGCTATTACTGATTCGTGAGCAGACCTAAGATACTGAATCAACGTAGGTGATGTCAACGCATGCATGAATAAAGAAAAGGCAATACATGTACACAAAAGAGTATCATTTATAGGCGGGTGGTGGTGGCGCACGCCTTTAATCCCAGCACTCGGGAGGCAGAGGCAGGCGGATCTCTGTGAGTTCGAGACCAGCCTGGTCTACAAGAGCTAGTTCCAGGACAGGCTCCAAAAAACCACAGAGAAACCCTGTCTCGAAAAAACAAAAACAAAAACAAACAAACAAAAAAAAAAGAGTATCATTTATCCACAAAGAAGAACAAAATCATGTGATTTTTCAGGAGAATAAGTGGAACTGAAGATTTTCATGTTAAATGGCGTAAACCAAGAAAGACAAATCTTCCCTTGCGTGGGGAACATAGATTAAATAAAAGTCATGAGAATAGAAAAATGACTATTTAGAAAAGAGAAGGACCTAATAGAAGAAAGGAGTGAATATAATCAAAATACATTACGTATATGCATGAAATGTCATAAGGAAGCTCACTATTTGGTACAATTACCATAATATATTAAAAAGTAAGATTCTATAGTTATCAAAAGGAAGTTAAAGGATAGTTCTCTGATTTTCTGTGACTTTCCCTTCCATCATTTTTAAAGACATTTGTCTCTGGACTCAGATCCCACCTGCATAATTCAGAGGAGGGCCCCATTTTTAGATTTATCCTATCAAGCCTACATCATAAGGTCACAGTCACAGGCAAGTGACATTCTGTTTTTGGAGACTCTTTGTTCCACTGCATGCGTATGCATTATTGTTCCTTTTGTGCAGAATTCTAAGTAAGGCACAGTAATAGTGAGAGGTGGCTCAGGGGACAAGGATTAATGACATGGGGACATAGGCATATTGAGGGGAAATAGAATAGTTTTTATCTTGACAGGTTTATTGGTGCTTGTTTGCTTACAGTTGCCAAATTCGCCATATTAGACCCTTGGAATCAGCACATTTGTTTTAGGTCTTGAGTTCTTTGCTTTAAATAACCGAAAATAAACAAATCTCAAATGAAATTCAAAGAGGAACATTACCACTGCAGCTAGATCAACTGGGTTGCACCCCTCCTTCTTCTGGCCCCCTGAAATGAGACTCTGAAATAAGAGAGCTTGGAGAAGCAGGAAAGGAGCTTCGTGGTTAGTTCCTCATGCCAAAAACATTCAAAATTGTTTTTTCCTACTTTTAGATGAATTACAGCCATTCACATGTATCTGACTGAAGCATTCCTATCTATCTGAAAATCAGTGCATCAGTTTCTTTCCATGTCTTCCCTCCTCTGTGCTCCCTGGGCTCTGATAAGTGCCAGTCTACTTCCAATTTCAGTGAAGGCAATGCTTTTTCTTTATCAGTTGGATTCTGGGAATTAGTCTTTGTATGCTGCCCACATTTGCAGTCCTCTTGCGTCAGGCTCCAGAGCCACTGGGATTATAGGCTTGTGTCACCACATCTATCATAAATCAAGTTCTAAGAGTTCAGTGTGGATGAAATCATGTGACAGTCTGCACATGGGATATTTCACATAATGTAATTATTGTCTAACTCCATTTTTGCTGTTGTAAGCAACATAATTTCAGGTTTTAGTAGATGAGTAGATGAATAATCTTCCATCGTTGTACGTATTACATTTTCTTCTTTTTTAAAGATCAATTTTAAACACACACACACACACACACACACACACACACACACACCTGTGTGGATATCCCACATGTGTATGAGTACCTGCAGAGGCCAGATGAGAATGTGAGCTCCTCTCTAGCTGGAGCTACAGGCAGTCCTGAGTCACTTGTTATGGTTGCTGGGGCAGAACTCAGGTCCTCTGCAAAAGCAATGAGCACTTTTTCCTGCTGAACCATCTATCCAGGCAAAAAGGTTTATTTATCACTTAAAGAATACATTGGTTG
>NC_022021.1:30161658-30168028 GCF_000317375.1 Microtus ochrogaster | reverse complement strand
CCATCAATACCTTAATAGGATTAATTAATAAAAATTATAAACAAAATGCTCACTATCATAAACACCATTCAGAGGTTGCACAGGAAGTGGCTAGGGAGTAAAGTAAATGAGACAAATGGACTAGGAGGGTCAGGAAGCATGGAGTAGTCAGAAACGTCAAAGTTTTTTTGAAGAAAAAGTAGGAAAGAAAGAATGGATGGTAAATTATAGGCATTATTGATAGCTGTATGCCTCCCAGAAGCTGTACTATCCTCTTTCCAGTGGACACAAGTGCAATCTATTTGTTTGGGCTGTGTCTTGGTGGAAACACAATGCGCTGTGTTTGTGATGCTTTCCCTCCGCTCCCTTTACCAGAGGACATTATAGACACTGTTGCTTCTATCACCCCGGAGTTCCAGCCAAGAGTAGCTATGGTGGAGAGCAGAACCCAGCATTAGCCCAGAAGGGCCACATCCCAGGACTGAGAAATAAATCTAGGATACTGTCACTTTGAGTTACATCCTTCTGCATACTTAAGTTTGCAGTCCAAGCTGATAGAGGGAAAGAGTAACCTAGGATTCATTCCAACAGGGGCAAGGATGTTGGGAAGATTGAACACTGAGCAAGTTGATGTGGTTGCAGCATGGATGCACAGAGTTGCACAGCCGGGGAGCCAAGTGGTGAATGCCAAGTCGAGGGCAGTGGGGAGCCATCCAAAACTGTAGTCAGAGTAGGAAAGCTGGAAAGAAGTGTCAACTAGTGAGAATCTGGACACAGGGGAAGCGTGTTCAGGCACTTTGCCATCAAACTGAAGGATGAAATGTATTTCTCTTCTTGTCCTAGCCTCCCAAGTAGCTGGGCTTAAAGGCCTGCTGGGATTACAGAATCGCAGCAACAGGCTTCGTTGTCATGTTTCTAATCATTAAACAGAACAAAATAAAACAAAAAACAAGGCCCAAGTTTTATTACTATCCAGAAAAGTCTGTTTCTATCAATTGCAAAAAATGAAAACGATGACGAAAGACAGACACACGCTGTTTTATATAGTCATCTATATGCATATATAGATGTACGCAGACCTCGCCTAGCGTCCACTCACAGATGTCTCTGAGGGACTCAGACAACTCCTCTTTGAATGGAGTGGTGCTGCTCTGTGGCTATAAGTGATGAGGACAGAGCTGGACATATGGACCAAAAGCAGCAAGCATACGGGGAAGTCCCCAGTCAGGTCCTTGGACAGCAGAGGAGAGGGTACCTGAACGGTTTTTGCCCTACTATCACGCTGATGATTATCTGGAATATCACCATAGAATATTTGTCCGGCGAAGGATGGAGATAGACATAGAGACCCACATCAGAGGAACGGACTGAGCTCCCAAGGTCCAGTTGAAGAGCAGAAGGAGAAAGAAGACGAGCAAAGAAGTCAGGACCGTGAGGGGTTGGTCTACCAACTGAGGCAGTGTGCCTGTTCTAATGGGAGCTCTTCAAATCCAGCTGGACGGGGCCTGAATGAGCATGTGATCAAACCGGACTCTCTGATTGTGGCTGACAATGGGGGCTGACTGGGAAGCCATTGATAAACTCACTGGGACTTGTTTGTACGGCATGTTCTGTTTTTTTGTGACCTTAGTCTATATGGATGTACAGCTCCCTAGGCCTGGATGTAGTGGGGAGGGCCTTGGACTTCCCACAGGGCAGGGTTCCCTGCCCTCTCTCAAGCAGGGTGGGAGAGAGAGGAGGGGGTGTGGGGGAGCGGGAGAAGATTGGGAGGAGGGAAGGAAGTGTAAATAATTGAATGGAAAAATAATAATAATAAAAAAGATTTAAAAAAAAGCAGCAAGCGTGGCAGGAGTCTAAGGAAAGGGTGAATAACAAACAGCAATGGAGGTCTTTGCTACTCCTCCGTAGGCCAGCGTTCTCTGGTTTTCTTTGATTTACATATGACTTTATGACCTCAAGTCCAATGCTGCGGAACAGATCACTAAAACTTACCTTGCTAACTTGATACTCTGTGACCACTCATTAGTAACTGCCAATTTTGCCACTCTGTTCAAGATCTTGAAGAACACGACTACCCCCACATAGATTCTACGAACTTGGCTATTTCAAGCTCTCATTTGTCCATATCAGACATGTTTATGTGACTGGCTTATTTCTCTTAATGTAATATTCTCAAGGTTCACTTACTTTTCTGTGCATGAGAAGACTTTCTTTTTAAGGCTGAATAATATTCCGTTTTCTTAACATATCACAATTTCTTTAATAACCATTCATCTATCAGTGAACATTTAGGCTACTATTTCAAACATTTATTTAGAAATCAGTTGAATACTACATCCATTTAGCAAAAGGGTTGTGGTCTTCAACCATTTAGTAGGTTTTTCTAGGGTTTCTTCAGCCATGGGTTTTTGGTTAGGTTGATAGTATCAAGCATAAGTTCCTTCTTATTCCAGATTTGGTTGCCTCCAAGACAGTAGTGCCAGGAGTGCACATTTTTCCAGGACTGGTAACTATTATAGCTTGCAGGACTTACAGCAGGATAGGGCTGTTGACAGCTATCATTTTTCCAAGCATGCTGCATTGGGCCTTTAAATACTATGAGGGCTCGAGCCACAAAGAGGAGCGTCCAGTTCAGCAACAGTTTGATATTTCCTCATCCTCAATTTCGAGAGTGTGAGAAGAACTGGTGGAATATTTTTGTATAATATTTGATGGAATTCATCTTAGATGCTATCTGACCCTGAGCTTTTCTGCATTGGAGCTGTTTGCTTAATGATTCATTCAGTCTTCATATTAACTAAAGGAATGTTTTTGTTTTTAATAACCTCACAAAGAATTTTGTTGAATTTTTATGTCCAGAATTTATCCATCTTTTCTCATTTTCCAGTTTGTCTTGCATATTTTTTCATAATAGTAGTATGTACATATGAAAATCTCTCTCTCTCTCTCCCTCTCTCTCTCTCTCTTTCTCTCTGTGTGTGTGTGTGTGTGTTTTCATTACAGTGTGTGTTCTGCTGGGTAGTAAGCCCAGAGCCCTACATATGCTGGGCATGTGTGTGCTTTATGACTGAAATACACTCTAGCCACACAGTAGTATTATAGGTCCTTTTTATGCTTCTAGCACTGGTTTTAATTATCTCATACTTCATTTATGACTTTATTTACTTGAGTTTTTAAAAATTAATCTTGGATTTGGCCTCTGAATTTTCTTTTCAAAACAGCCATTTTTTTTAAGCTTTATTGACTCCCTTTTTCCCATCTAGTTAATTTTGTCCCAATATTTTTTTCCTTTATTACTTTTGCTTACCATGGGCTTGATGGGTTTCTTTGCCTAGATCCCTAAGGTGTATCTATGGGTTATGTGTAAAAACGTCCAATACAGAGACTGTTCTAAGAGCTCATGAAGGGAACATTGACTCTGACATTTATTATTCTATTTAAAGAATATCCAAACTGTGCAATACTTATTTCAACTTAAGAACAGAATTTACTATGATTAATGGAGATCAGATGATTGCACTAAGCTGATAATACCAGGCATGAGTTACCAAAATTTTTTGTTGCCTTCACTTTATTTTTAAATATTTTGAAATATATCATTTGAGAAAGCAGAGGTATAAAGGGCAACATAGTATTAAGTGAACATGAGCACCTTGTGTGAAGGTTAATAAATCTGACAGTGACATTTAAGATCTACTTGCCACCTGCAGGAACAGATCCATTCCGATTTGCTTTACTGGAAGGCACCGCTGGGCCAGGTGTTGCTCAAAAGATTCCTTTTCGTTGAAAATATGTCAGACAACTTAGTACACACATATGGGTATATATACATATGTGAGATATGTATGTGTGTTTATATACATTTGTGAACAAATATTCTTAAATATTGTAAAATTAGCTCATGAGTTTGCATGCTCTAGAAATTGACCCAGACTTTGCATAGTCTTTCATGATTTGATTTTTTTCTTATTTTACATATTATATTTTGAGATTGATCTTTGTTGAATTGATCCTTCATTGTTATCCCAATGTATATATTGTTTAGGATTTATTTTTGTTAATGGATATTTAGGAGTTCATTTTACTTAGGAGCATTTCAGTGCCTGAGTCTTAATGTATGTATGTGCACAAGAATTTCCATAGGCTCTGCATCCTGGAGTGGAGTGGCTGGGTAATGGCTTAGGTCCATATACAATCATAGGATCATCCAACACAATTTATAAATTGATTAGCATGATTTTCCTCATAAAGTGACTATCCTTTCCTACTCTGAAAGAAAGATATATTTTCTAGAATCATGTTTGGTCGTAATTATTCTTTCATATTGAATCCTAAGTTCACTTCAAATCAGTTTTGTGTGTTTTTCTTAACTGCTCAGCACTAATGTCAGTGATAGTCAGTCTTTTCTCATGAATCTAGAAATGACAATTGTATTCTTTTCATAAATAGCTTCTGTTTTTCACCTGCACATGCTTCCATCCTCCCTGGTTCAGTCTGCTCTATTCTCCAACCATCCATAACCATAGCTGCAGAATTTATGATGTCAATGTAACTGGAGACAATTCTATTCAGAGAGTTAGGTCAGACTCAAAAAGACAAATATCACAGTTTTCCCTCTCATTTGCGGACCATATAATATAGACATGTTCATGCAGGTATATACAGCTTGTCCATAGATACCAAGATTTTCCAAAAAGAATGCATTGTGATAGATAAGCTAACTTCTATTATCCTTGATACTAACCTAAAACATTATTTCCTCTTCCTGGTTTGGCTCATTTCTAGACAGACTGTGAAATAATCCTGGGCTTCCTATAGCTATATATTCAAAATTTTAAATGACCACATTAATAATTGTATTGAAATATATTCATCATTTTTCTCTGTCCTGGAAAAAACTATTAGTTAAAGAAACTTTAGTTAAAGCATTGTTTAGTGTAAACTTTTAGAGACATTCCTAATGACATTGTGATATCATCATTGTGATAACTTTTTCCCAGGTAGGGGCACCATTTTCAGGGACTGTATATCCTGTATGGCTGTGTTTGAGTCATAGGAAGCATGCTTCTAAGGAGGGGTAATTGAAGGTTGTAACCAGGTTCTACCCTTTACTATGCTTCCTATTCTTTTAGTGGCATGAACAACATTGCTACAGCTTCTCTGTCCAGGACTGAAGCTGCTCAATCACTCCCTTGCTGCCAGGATGGGCTCACGCCTGAAACTGTGAGCCAAAAGAAGCATTTCTGTGTTTAGTTGTTGCTGCCAGATGTTGTGGTCAAGGTGATGCAGATGTAATTAAGCAGACACCTTCAGCATAGAACAGAAGATGCAAGGGGGTCTTTCTTTGACATGGATAATAAGAGAAACATATTTCATTGTTAATTATTAACACATTGCTTATTGTACTTTTTTCTTTAAGCAGGTATCTTCTATCAGGTCTGCTTGTATTAGTTTTGCCTGGTGCTTCTCTAATAGAATAACATGGTCGGGGGTGGTCAAATGAAGAAATTTATTTCCTTTCCTTCCTGAAGGCTGAGAGTTAACCCATGTCACAGAGGCTATTCTGCACATGTCTAAGCTGTGACCTCTCTCGAGGCTGCCACACACTCTGGATAAAGAGGCGTCCTAAAGACCACATTTTAACCTCATTAGTCCTCTGGAGACCTTATTTCCCATGAAGCGCATGCCCCATAGCACAGGTTAAAAATACATCAGATGAGAGTTTTGAGGATTATTGACTGAAGAGAGAGGTAGACAAGTGTGAAGAGGGGGAGGTGAGGAACTCAATAAAATGTGTTTTCACCTCCCTAGACCTGCTATAACCACACCTAAGGAGGGCGGGAACTGTGAGTTAGTTACCTGAGAGACACTCTGTTCCTATGCTCTGAGCTGTGTAACACCCTGCAGGGAACAAACAGCCTGGCCGACCTCTCCTCCAGCCCTGAGTTTCTTATTCATACTGACCCAGTCCTGTCCTTTGGGCTTGACATTCTGAGCCCAGATCAAGGTGGAGATTGGAAGAAAGAAAAAGAAATAATGAGGGAATTTCCTCCAGTTCCCAGTGCACGGAAAGGCTCTAAGGGGATGGTTTTTTATTTCTTCTGGCGCTTTTCTGCATCTGTTGAGAAACAAGCATGTTTTGTACTTAGCAACTGATTACAAATAATTTTTATAAGTGGAGACATGAACCTTTAATATTTACTGTCCATTTCACTATATCATTTTTCATAAGTTTCTCATTTTATTTATTAAATCAGACTTAGAATTTTCTTCCTCTTATGACTCTTAATTGAGTGTGATCCTAACATTAGGTTGCTTTGTAATGGGATTTTGAGAATTTTCTCTCCCTTATGTCATTAGTAAAATTCTTGTACAAAGCCAAGAGTTCGCC